>NC_092685.1:879368-1219368 GCF_964275005.1 Diadema setosum
CTTTGGCGAGCGAGCGCAGCGAGCGAGCCGAAAATTTTTGTATTTCAGCTTACAAAACATGGAATTCTTGTCATTTTTTGCGTATTAAATCTTACAATTCTAATCAAGATATAGTGACGACCTTATAGATAACGATTTATACCAACAAACTGAGGACTTATAATACTAGTACTCTAAATTAGTACGAGCGAGTGAGCCGAAATTTGCATATTTCCGCGTCATCATTACGTTTTGTTCTTATCTTTTTTGATTTGTTTTTTTTTTTGCGCCCCCCCCCCCCCCCATATGTTCGAAACCGTTGGCGTCCTCTCTTGATCCAATCGGCGATCGCTTCAGAACGAATGAAATTGCAGCCGCTGCTCCGTGTAACATTTTTCTGCTTAATATAAAATGACATGTGTGAACACAATAGACATTGTCATTTTGTGCGCGTCATCGTCACGTTTTGTTGTTATCTTCTTCTTTTCTTTTCTTTTTTGATAAATTTTGGCGAGCGAGCGCAGCGAGCGAGCCGAAAATTTTTGTATTTCAGCTTACAAAACATTGAATTCTTGTCATTTTTTGCTTATTTAATCTTACAATCCTAATCAAGATAATAGTGACGGCCTTATAGGTAACAATTTATACCAACAAACTGTGGACTTGAAAAAAATACTCTAAATTGTACGAGCGAGTGAGCCGAAATTTGCATATTTCCTCGTCATCATTTACGTTTTGTTCTTATCTTGCTTGATTTTTTTGCGCCCCCTCCCCCCCCCCCCCGTATGTTCAAAACCGTTGGCGCATTCTTTTGATCCAATTGGCGATCGCTTCAGAACGAAAGAAATTGCAGCCGCTGCTCCGTGAAACATTTTGCTTGCTAAATATGAAATGACATGTGTGAACACAATAGACATTGTCATTTTGTCCGCGTCATCATCACGTTTTCTTCTTACCTTCTTTATTTATATAAATTTTGGCGACCGAACGCAGGGAGCGAGCCGAAATTTTTGTATTTCATCTGACAGAACATGGAATTCTTGTGTGAACACAATAAACATTGTCATTTTGTCTGCGTCATCATCATGTTTTGTTTTTATCTTGTTTGATTTGGTTTTCTGCCCCCCCCCCCTTTCCGGGCGAGTTTCTTCTTCTTCTTCTTCTTCTTCTTCTTCTTCTTTCTTTTTTCTTTTTTCTTCTTCTTCGTTTTTTTCTTTTTCTTCCCCCTTGCCCCCCCCCCCCTAGATACGCCACTGTTGATAAGCATATCTATGCCCGACAAACAAAATGACACCAAAAAGGTATTGCCACCTCAGATGGTACCAATATCTGGCCTGGCCCATGGAGTACCTGTGGAATACCACACTCGATCGGTTGCATTGTAGATGATATGCCGTTGACTACAGTACATTGTGCCCGGTTCGTTAAGTAAAGCTACGGTCACAAAGGTTCTTACAAACGATGAGTTCGTACGAATGTCACTGTTCGTACGAATTCTGGAGTTCGTAGAGATTCGTAGATGGGTCACAGATTCTTATACGCGGCCTTTTTACGAATTTCGTACGAACGCTGTTTAATTCGCAAGAACAACTTAAGACCTTTCAGAGAAACGAAATGATTTATGTCCCTAGAATTCGTACGTTTTTCGTAAGAATGCCTTGAGTTATTCTTTCGTCAGACTTACGGCCATCTTGCGATTTCTTTTTGTCGTAAGATGGTCGTACGTGCAACTCACGGCACTCTCAAGTCATTCTAAGAAGATTTACGATTTTTTTGAATATAAATTTTGTCGGGTTGTTAAAAAGACGCTGTCGTGTCTTGTCGAAAAGTCTGTAACAGTTGAAAGTTTTATACTCCAAGATGGTAGTGCCAAGGGGACTACAACTGTAGCTGCATCTACGTAGAGGAGGAGGAGGTTGTTGCTCCAACTCTTCCCCTCTCGCTCCTTCCTCCTCCTCATCTCCCTCTTTTCCATTTGATTGCCTTCCCTTTTGGTCCCATATTTAACAGAAATGATTTCTGGTCGACCACCTAGAACAAAGTGAGGATTTGAACTTCGCACGTTTGGCTTTATACCCCTAAAACTCAACAGTTGCACAAATATTGTGTACCTACGCCTTACGAGTCCCTTACGAACGCCTTACAAACTCGAAGAGTTGTTCGTAAGAACGCCGTACGAATCTCCGTTCGTAAAGGTGTGATTTCACGGAGCACGCGAACGATTTGCGAAGGACGCGAATGGCAAAATCCAGCATTCGTATTTTAGTCTGCAAAAGATCGCCAAACGAACGTGAGGGTTCAGAAGCGTCGTCAATTGTTCGCGAATGTCGTTTTTACTTCGGCGAGAATTTCAAAAAAGTTTGAAATTTTTTGCGAAACTTTTCCGCACATTTGGTAGTGATTTGCTCTTGAATTGTTCTCGAAAGTGTCTTTAAATGCGCAAGACCTTCGCAAGACACGCGCGATGTTCGCAAAATGTTCGTGAAACCCCAAACAGACTCCGAATCGTTCGCGTGCTCCGTGAAATCACACCTTCAGGCATTCTTACGGAAGATGTAAGAGCCCTCTATGAACGACTTCAGGCGTTCTTACAATCACCGTAAGAATTTAAGGCTTCTAGAATTGTCTCTCGACCCTGCAAAATCTTGCGTAGTTCTTACAATGTTCGCACGACGTTCGTACACCCGCCTTGCGAAGAGAGGGTTTCGTACGAAGTTAAAAAAAAAAGAAGAAAATCTTGGACATGACAAGACCATCGACCAGGCTACGAACTTACGAACGGTTTACGAACGGTCTACGAACGCTGGTTCGTACGGCCTTCTTAAGAAGACCTTACGAAATTGTCTAAAAATCGTTCGTACGGCGTTCGTAGCAGTTCGTAAAGGCATTTGTGACCGAGCCTTAACTGTGGAACCATTTTAGTGATAATCCCCAGACGTTTGAGTTTGGAAAGCAACAAATCGTGATCAACAGTGTCGAATGCCTTTTGAAAATCGAGGGTAAGTATTCCAACTACGTTCCCTTTATCGAGACAATCAGCCCAATTTTGTGTTACATTTATAAGTGCCGTCTCCGTGGAGTGTTTTGGTCTGAATCCAAATTGATTTTCACATAATAATGAGTGTTGTTTAAGGTATCCATATAATTGTCCGAAAACAATTTTTTCAAAGATCTTTGTTTCCCAGATCTAATTTGTCTCCTCCCTTAAATATTGGAATTACTGTAGATAACTAGCATGGCACAGGTACCGTTCCTTGAGTGAGAGACAAATTAATGATATGAACTAATGATTTAGCAATGTAAGATGCTGTCTGCTGCACTATTGATACAGGTATGTTATCTAATCCACTTGTTTGTTTGTTTTTTTACTTGTAAAGTTTTAATGATATCTAAAACTTCGCTTTCACAAATTTCACTAAAATGGAATAAGTTTGTATTTGTATTTGGAATGGTTTGCTTATCATTACAATCTTTCTCTGAACTGATTTTAATGTTACCTTGAATCTTTTTGCCAATACTTACAAAATGTGAATTGAATAACTCAGCTATTTCTTTTTTATCACTTACATCGTTACCTTCATGTTTAATCTGAGTGATTGCACACGATTTATTTTTCTTGGGAATTACGTATATTGTAATGATTTCCACACGTCTCCTGATTGCCCCTTGCATAATTCTATTGAATTTGAAATGTAATGTCTCTTTGCAACTCGTAATTGAGAAGTTACTCTGTTACGAAGTTTTCTGTACAGTTTCCAATCCTTATCCAGATTAGACTCTTTTTGTTTTTGTTTTTGCTCATTTCGCTCACGTATTATTTGTAGTATGTTATCCAGTGGCGTAACTACGGGGGGGGGGGGGGGGGGGGCGCATGGGGGGGGGGGGGGCACGTGCCCCCCCCCCCCCCCATCCGCTGGTAAAAAAAAAAGAAAAAAAAAACCTACCAAAATGGTAATTCAAGGGTTAGTAAGCTGCTTTTGAAATCGACATGACAGGATGATCAAGAAAAAAGATATTTTTGTAAGATTTCTTTTAACCATATAATTAAAGAGATATTATAGTGAAACATTGTTCAAAAAGCCCGGAGACGACAAAAGATTGTGATTCAGCGTGATTCCTGGTTGGCATTTTGAATATAAGCAGGATGTGCGCAGTGTACTCAGAACATCGGAATGGCAAAAAGAGTCACTGCAATGTTGCGCCATGTGATGTTTGATAGGTTGTACACTTTGCTATCAAAGCTTGATCATTGATTTTGCAGTTTTGCTTTACATACTAGTCTATATTAAAATGCCTTACATTGCCAATAATAAGACTTGACCTTGGCTATTTCCTAACTTTTCCATCTATATGAAACACACACACTCACAAACACAAACAAATTAGGGGATGATACATGCTCTATATAAAGTGCAGATTTTGGACATCCTTCTCCCGCTTGGTCACTTACGCCCCCTCGCTGGTCATACCTCCCCCAATCATAAACATAAACCGACACCCTTGACTACCAGTGGTGGATCCAGGGGGCGCACCGGGCGCACCGGGCGCCCCCTCCCTCCAAAGCGAAAAAATATATATGTAGCTACAAACGACAGTTTTTGGACTGTAAAATGTCAAATTTTTCAAGCTCGCTCGCTTCGCTCGCTCGCATTTAATCGTTATGCAATTCTCCTGATGCTGCTGTCAGTAATTGCCAGCAGTTGCGCCCGGTGCGTCCCCTCCCCCTTAATTTCCAAAGCGAAAAAATATAGCTACAAACGGCAGTTTGGGGACTGTAAAATGTCAAAATTTTCAAGCTCGCTCGCTCGCATTTAATCGTTATGCAATTCTCCTGATGTTGCTGTCAGTAATTGCCAGCAGTTGCGCCAGGTGCGTCCCCTCCCCTTAATTTCCAAAGCGAAAAAATATAGCTACAAACGGCAGTTTGGGGACTGTAAAATGTCAAAATTTTCAAGCTCGCTCGCTCGCATTTAATCGTTATGCAATTCTCCTGATGTTGCTGTCAGTAATTGCCAGCAGTTGCGCCCGGTGCGCCCCCTCCCCTTAATTTCCAAAGCGAAAAAAAAAAAAAATAGCTACAAACGGCAGTTTTGGGACTGTAAAATGTCAAAATTTTCAAGCTCGCTCGCTTCGCTCGCTCGCATTAAATCGTTATGCAATTCTCCTGATGTTGCTGTCAGTAATTGCCAGCAGTTGTGCCCGGTGCGCCCAGGCCCTCTCCTTAATTTCCAAAGCGAAAAAAATATAGCTAAAAACGGCAGTTTTGGGACTGTAAAATGTCAAAATTTTCAATTTAATCGCTATGCAGTTCTCCTGATGTTGCTGTCAGTAACTGCCAGCAGTTGCGCCCGGTGCGCCCCCTCCCCTTAATTTCCAAAGAGAAAAAATATAGCTAAAAACGGCAGTTTTGAGACTATTATATATCTAATGTCAAAATTTTCAAGCTCGCTCGCTTCGCTCGCTCGCATTTAATCATTATACAATTCTCCTGAAGTTGCTGTCAGTAATTGCCAGCAGTTGCGCCCGATGCGCCCCCTCCCCTTAATTTCCAAAACGAAAAAATATACCTAAAAACGGCAGTTTTGGGAACATAAAATGTCAAAATTTTCAAGCTCGCTCGCATTTAGCCGTTATATGCCATTCTCCTGATACTACTGCCAGTAATTGCCAGCAGTTGC
Organism: Diadema setosum; assembly: GCF_964275005.1. Classification (NCBI taxonomy): domain Eukaryota; kingdom Metazoa; phylum Echinodermata; class Echinoidea; order Diadematoida; family Diadematidae; genus Diadema; species Diadema setosum. The sequence goes on from NC_092685.1 coordinate 885,026, forward strand.
ACCCGGTGCGTCCCCCCCCCCCCCCCTGACTTTCCAAAGCGAAAAAATATAGTTACAAACGGCAGTTTGGGGACTGTAAAATGTCAAAATTTTCAAGCTCGCTCGCTTCGCTCGCTCGCATTTAATCGTTATGCCATTCTCGAGATGTTACTGCCAGCAACTGCCAGCAGTTGCGCCCGTTGTAACCCCCTTTTTCCAAAGCAAATATATATGTATATATATATATATACATACATATATTATTATATATAGCTACAAACGGCAGTTTGGGAACTGTAAAATGTCAAAATTTTCAAGCTCGCTCGCTCCGCTCGCTCGCATTTAATTGTTACGTTATGCAATTCTGATGTTGCTGCCACGAGGTGCCCCCCCCCCCATGTCTTGACCCACGGTACGCCACTGATGTTAACATTAATCCATAGTGATTCTTCGTTTTTTACTCGTTTCTTTTTTAAAGGTGCATGTTTGTTCATGATTTCAGTAAAACTTTTTTTCAAAGGCATCATACGCTTTTCAACATCGGTCTCATTCAAGACGTATTCCCAACTTAAGTTTGGCAATATCTTCATGAAAACCAGGTAAGTTTAAACGTCTAAGATTTCTACTAAATTTGTATTCATGCATAATTATAATCTTGTGATGATTTACGTTTACCCCAAGTACAATAAATGGCGTAATGATCACTCATTGTGCTGTTAATGCTTAGAATTCAACCATGTAGTATGGTGCATACTGGTAGAATATTTGAAGGTTTCATTCAAAAAGATAAGACGATACGTTATGGTTAATGGTGACAATCTGCAACAAAAAAAAAAAAAAAAAAAAAAAACTACTACAACAAAAACAAAAAACAAACAAGAACTTAAAATTCTTACATTGTTGCGTTATTTTGAACAAAATGCTATCCTGCCCGTGGAGTCTATTTTTGTAATGTTTTTATTTCCTTCCTCTTACCATATATTTACAATACACAAAAATAAGAATACAGTCATAAAATGATTGCCTCATACAACATAGGATCATCGATACAGAATACACTAAACAAAATAAAAAACACTTCATTTTATCGAAAACAAGCCCTCACTGTTTTGCTCAATTCAATATTTTCCCTCGATCATCTAAAAAAAAAAAAAAAAATCACGATAAACCCGCATACTGTAAATCGTATGGCTACATTTCAGACTTAAACGATAATCATAATCAGTTTGTCTATATCAAACAGCTTATAATCGAAATGAAGGAAGATGTGAAATCATACCCTCCCCCCCCCCCCCCATGCCCATCCAAGGAAGTTGAGTTACCTTATCTCTCTTATCCTGCCTTTCATCATAAATGCCTCACATAATATTATAACACTCGCAACCGACTCAGAAAAACAAGAGCAGCAGCAACAACGACAGCAACAACAACAACAATCTCACTGCTTGTACATGAACAAAACATCTCTTCGGCGGTCCCGCAGTAGCGCCATCTACGTTGAGACCTGGAACGTCTGCTCAGCAATCGGGCCGCGGGGCGGGGAGCGTTTTTTTTTTTTAAGACGGCACAGATTGGGGCAAGGCGCGTGTTAAACCTATGGGAAAAACGTTGGGTTAGGGTTTTTGGTTAGGGTTAGGGTTGGGGTTAGGGTTAGGGTTTGATAGTCAGAGCAGGGAGGTGGAAAGTTCCACCTCCCTGGATAAACCATAGAGCTGTATATAAATACAGCTCTACAGCTCTATGGGATATAAACGCACTGGAGCGAAATCAACCTAAAAAGATATATATATATATATATATATATATATATATATATATGTTTTATTTCGAAATCACATAAAATCACAATATTTACAAATAATCATCAATTAGCAAAAACGGTAAAAAGAAAAAAAGAAGAAGAAAAGTGACAAGAGCAATTCAGAGATATATAAAAAGAGAACCACCATGATTAATCAACTTGATCGGTGTAGTGTATGCCTGTAGCGCCATGCGCATGCATATGCATGCCAGAAACCGCTGTACCATACTACCCACGTGCTGATTTCAGAGTGGAGAAAAGATACGGGAGACCTTCAGCACAGTCAGTGGCTACACAGCAGAACAGTAACAGTTTATAGGGCTCTTAGTAACAGCAGATCATTTTTCTGGTAGGCCCTACAGTTTATTCGCTGGTTATTTGTCAACGGAAGAAACCCGGCAGAAAGAAAGAGTTGAAAAGGTTCAGAGTTGAAAATGGATAGCTTCTTCCACGCCAATAGGCATTACATCGTCGGGGCAGCGCTGTTAGCAACGTCAAGTGTTGCTGCTTACTCAACGTACAGACTTTTGACAAACGAACAGAGAAGGAAGAAGAAGGACAACAAGTATGAAACAGAACAACTAGTGAATGAATATCTAGTATTTCACTATGGGGCTCCGGAGGAAGTGCTAGCCTACAGCTTCGGTCCCAGAGATGCCCTCGACTTCCCACGCCGTGTTGCAGAGGAAGCACTTCAGGCGCTGCGGACCACTGACAAGGTATGATCCCCAGCCCGGGTGGTAGGAGATACACAGTCTATTGCAAACACCTATGGAGCCTCTAACTTGTGGTGAGCGTGCTGGCTGGCCTGGCTGGGTACTGTACTCGTACCGCGTATCATGCCTATGTGTCGTGGCATGGTGCATGGGATGGTGTGGTCCTGTGGGTTTTGTCTCCGGCTGGATACATACCCAACGGCAACACTGATGCCTCCTCCTCAGTCAGTCAGTGGCGGTAGAGGGTCAAGGGGGCGCACCGGGTGTGTGCCCCCTCTTTTTTTTTTTTTAAACAAAAGAAATGAAAAGAAAAAATGGGGGGGGGGGGTGCATGCACCCCTTTAATTTTGTAAAGGCGTCTCCCCTTTAGTTTTAACTGTAGTTACAGAATTCCTGGATCCACCCCTGCTCCTCACCGTGATCGAGCAGGACTTCAGATCAAGTTCAATCTTCAATAGGCCTACATCAAGTCTGCGTCTGCAAAGACACGTGGAGCCATGACCATTCCAATCTGTCTGGAACACACTGCCAGCAGACACATTGCCTTTTAAAAAACTGCGTGAAGATGTAACCTCCCGAGCGACTGAGGTCAGTCGCCACGTCTGCACTCAAACATTGCCGCGCCGCCGCGCCTGGCGACACTCACGCCAGTATTCGCTCGCATTTCAGCATTCGCATGGGTCGTTTGACATCGCATTTAAATCCATGATTTTAGATATGATGCCTCGAACCGATTTTGCTCAAATTTCGTGAGTAACTAGGAAACTTGTGAAGCTTTATGGACATAATCAAGCGAATTGCCGCAGTCCTTTCATTTTCGCGTTGCATTGCAAAAAAGCGTGGAGACTCCTTATAAGGGGTGCCCCGGGGGTTACTTATAAGGGGGACGGGGTTACTTATAAGGGGGACGGGTTACTTATAAGGAGGGGCCCCCCTTGTGAGTGGGTTTCCCGAACTGAAATGACTTGATCCAATACGCCGTCAACTATAAAAGCACTCTCTACACCAAGCAGCTCATTTCCACAGCTATACATGTATGCTGAAAATCGCCTTATTTCCCAATGTAGAATCCTTTTGTTTACGTCATCAGCTTCCAGCTGCACAGTGCCTTGCACGAGCAGATTGAGTTACATGCAAACCTCAAATATGTGTAGCTTGAACTCCTAAATTCATTGACCCTATCTGCTGAAAAATAAATCCCTCAAAAATCCATAAAAACTTTCAGACCACTACTAAAATTTAATCATCTCTTCCTTGTGTCATTATCAGCTTATCCTGCATGCAAGTTTCAGCCAAATCCGTCCTTGACTTTTTGAGTTATTTTACACACAAACAAACAAACAAACCATCCGGGATGCTGATGAAAACAACATCCTTGTTGGAGGTAATGATGAAGCATAAAAGATCAAGCATATTTTTAACATATTTCATATTACAGTGTATGTACAGATATATTTGTAGCATTATATCTTGGAACACATGCATCTTTTCTGGCATTGTCTTACTTCTAGGCGCTAAGTGCTCTCTTCCTCTATGAGATGTTAATGTCTCCCATTCTTTTGTTTGCATGTCATCTATTTGACAGTCGACGATTCCAAGCAGGGCCCTTGACATTGGCTGTGCTGTGGGGAGGACTTCCTTCGAACTGGCCAGAGAATTTCAGCAAGTGGTTGGCATTGACTTCAGCCATGCCTTCATTGATGCCTGCAATCTTCTCAAGGACCATGGCAGTCTCCAGTACTCGGTTACTGATGAAGGAGACTTGAGGACAGATCTCACTGCCGTTGTAGACTCCTCCATTGTAAGCTGCCTTTACACACTACCTAGTATCTTGATTAACCTGTTGAAAACGAGTCCCGAGAATACTCGGGCAGGTGTCTTTTGGAAATGTGTGTTATAGCAAAATCAGCCCATCCTCAACGGGTTAATTAATCTCACCATTTATATCTACTGTATTTGTTTGCAGTATGATTGAAATAGATTTCACATGTATTAGAGAAAGAAAGAGAAGGAGGGAGAGAAACTTGAATCCTCAAGATAGAGAAGCAGATGATAGTTTAAAAGTTTTGAGAATAATTGCTGATCCTGCATATCAGAAAATATGATGACAGGGTACACCGTAACTGCGACCAGCCCCAACACGCAGTGTTGGGGCTGCGCATTGTAGCAGATATGATCATGACAGGCGAAGTATAGCGCCTAAATATCAATATGAAATCGCAAAAATTCTGTAATATGAAGACTTACAGGTGAAGTTATAATGTTGAAGACTGACTGCGTTCAACTTTTGGTCCTGCCAATATTCCATTTCTGCTCGAATTGATGAGTTAAATACGACTCGGTCGAAAGGAACTTGGGAGAACGACATCTTATACAGTCAATGGATTTGAAACTTGTGCGCATGCGCTGGCCGTCAATTCATCTGTACAGCTGCAGCTTTATGGCAAGGCCGTATCATACTGTTGTGGCAAACCCTCTCGCTGTATATTGCGTTGCTTTCTGGGTGGGTACGCGCGCGCAGGCCTTGTCAGAAGGCTAAAAGCATTGCGACTCCGCCCAGCACATGAATATTTACGTGCGCAGTGTACTGCATACTGATTTCGAAAATGGTGAATGGGATGGGGAGCTAGGAGATGGACCTGTAAAAAAAAAAACGTTTTTTCAAGATCATTGGACCAGTGTGACCAAGAACAAGGTGAACGTATGGTAGGAATTAGATAAGAATCTTGTGTATACTATAAAAGCAAGTTTTTTTCTAGTGAAATTCGAAACTTACGGAGGCGCGAAAATCTGTGACAGACTGTGTATGTTTTTCAAGCTTACCGATATAGCACTCTATTGACTCAGGACGCTCCCACAGTGTGTAACTGTGTACACGGAGCGTCCCGGGGTTAGGTACACCGTAGCTCCAGTCAATATAAAGAAAGAAAGAAAAGGAAATTGCAGTGATACCAGTGTGTGCTGGTAGGGTTACTACCACAAGCCATGAGGGGACTATGTTGTTTCTGGTTAATAGTTTCAGAAGTGGATTGAAAGGTCTCAAGTTGGGATTATAGTGATACTCTTGTGATTGGTCAAACGCAGATATTTTCCTTATCAAGTCAGATAAATAAGCAGATATGTAGCAGATGACTCTCGTGGTAATGGTGCTATGAACACATCCAATTTGTGCTGGGCCTGTCGTATATCAACTTTCCCTGTGCATTCTTCTGTCCTTTGCATGACATTATGCCATTCTGTTGTAGTGTTTTCTAGTTTCTGACACAGGCAATGATTAAGACATTCTTAGTGAAAAACACAGCAGTCTTGGTACTGGTATATCTTTGTGGGCTTTCCGGCCAAATCTAGGCCATATAAACATTAGTCATTTTTATGCTACTTGTTGGATGTAAAACAGATTGTCAATAAGATATAAAAAAAGATTTGCAACAAGAATTTTGGGTGATGAGACACATTCAATCTTGTGATGTTCTAAATATTAAAGCCACTTTCCTCAGCAGGAGCTCTTTAAGAGAAAAAGTTGCATGTATCCAGACTGATGGCTTATCCCATCATCGCTGTTAGCATCAATTATTTGTTTATCAGCAGTCACATACTGTAGCAAAGGGAAAAACAGTGAAACAGAAACATTGACCATTTCCATCTCTGGCCCGTACTAAGCATCTCTACTAAATCAGCTATATTCTCATTGACACATTTATTTATTCATTTTGTTTGTGTGTGTGTGTGTGGGGGGGGGGGGGATAGTCACATGAATGAATTAACTTGCAATATGTGTGAGAGAAACATGGAAACCAGAGTGTCTTGAAATTTTCTTCTTGAGAGTGATATTGAACTGGCATCCACACTTGTTACAAGAAGTTTTCTCTTATTATCATCACACTTGTAATCCTAGGACCGGAAACGTTGCCACTTCCAGCAGGGTGACGCTTGCAACCTACCACTTGATCTTGGCCAGTTTGGCTGTGTGGTTGCTGCTAATCTCATCTGTAGACTACCAGACCCCATGGACTTTCTGAACAGAGTTCCTGGTCTTGTGGCGTCGGGTGGAGTCTTGATTCTAACAACTCCTGCATCATGGATGGAAGAATACACACCAAAGGTCAGTGCACTTCTGTTCTTACAAAGACATCATTTCATACAACAATTACCCAATCCAAGCTATATGATATATTTTTTTTATTTTGAGAGCAAAGGAAATGTTGTGATTCGGAAACCATGCTTGTTATAGGTTCAGACATTTAATTGGAAACAGATGAAAGTTTTCACGATGTAATCACTAAAATAATGAATCCTATCACTGAACAGAAAAGATCAAAGTCTCATGAATGACACGACAGTAGTATCCCACGTCTGTGTGAATGTCTTCTATTTTAAAGCCAAAGTCCCTTATCAATATCAATACAGTGGACCTGACAATTTATGTGCAGTAATATGAATTCATACGATAAGCATAGAAAGAATTTTAGTTTTGTATTTTTAAATTGATACATAAGCAGGTTAAAGTTTCATATGGAATATATGTACAATATGTTCTATAAAATCTGTGTATGTCATCAATCATTTTTTGGTTTTCTTTTCATGGAAATCTAAAACTTAGTACAGGGGACTCCCATTATAATGAAGTCCTTGGGAATGGCAGTTTTCTTTCATTATATCAAAATTTCAATGTAGCAAAACAGTAAAAGTACATAAAGATTTAGAGATGATAAGTTTGTGACCTGAATTTTTACTTCATTGTATCAAGAATTTTGTTATAACAAATTTCCTATAACAGGAGTACACTGTTTTTAAAACACAAACAGATTTTTAAAAAAAAGTCTTCCTTAGACTGAAGGTCCCCAGTAATCAGCCTTGCAGACAGAAATTTCCAGACTGAACAACTCAGCAATCCATAAGAACAGATAACTTTGGCATCTTGTGTTCATTTTTCACCTTAAGACATTTTCTTTGTATCTTGTAGAGCTAGAAGTAAGGTGTGATCATGCAAGCTTCTATAGGAAGGAAAACGAAAGTACTGTTTCATGTGAAGCTTTTTTGATTTTTTTATCAAAATTGTTTGTACTTGTTACCTATGTCTGTGAAGGTCTACCATGCTGCTTATTTTCATCTATACTTTCATGAACACATTCATGCAGGCATAACATACACTTCTAAAAGTTGTGATCTTCTTTGTTTTTCTTTACAGGTGTGATTTACATTTATTAAAATTATATGCTCTGTTATGTGTTTAATTTGAGAGAGAAAAAAATGGGGCCTTATATTTTGCCCCCAATTTTTAGCTCACCTGAGCCGAAGTAATACAAGCTGTGCTTTTGATTGAGGCTTCCCCACTTTGGTTCTTATAACTACTACTTATTTACCCTTTGTTGCAAATGTATTTGTTTGCAAATATATATATATGTATATATTATTAGAATATACATTTCAGTTATTTTTGTACATCATGAAAGACAAAATGTTATTGTAGTAATCACTTGAACTTAGTTATGCTTCTTGTTTGTTTTTTACACAAACTGGAAATTGATTTAAATCAATCAATCAGTCAATCAATTTAGTATTTTGTTTTTGATGTTACATCTGTGTGTACAGTCAAAATGGATCGGTGGGTACAAGGACCAGTATGGGCAGCGGGTAACAACCCTGGATTCCCTGAAGAGAATTCTTGGGCCAGACTTTACACTGATGGACGACAGGGGACTGCCCATGTTCATCAGAGAGACAGCAAGGAGAAACCAGTGGACTGTTCCACAACTCAGTGTATGGCGAAGAAAATAAGCAAAGTATTGGGGGGGGGGGAACCTTGTTGTTTTCTGCTGTCCCTGAATTCTTGAATAGTTGTTATTGAGACTAAACAGGCCAACACAGCAGAGCAATTATTCATCATGAATATAGTGTATATTCTATCTAACTATATTTTTAGAATGATTGCTTCAAACCAGCTTGGGCAAGGCGAAGAATATATGACAGATGAGATTTAGCTCTAGGTGTCCTAAACTTATCGGACAAGAAAATGTCACTATATGTGGGATTTTTTTTTTTTTTCAGTGGAATTCAATGTACTGTACTTTCTTCAGAAGGATAAGGGGAAATTCAAGGCAGTAATTTTCTGCTGCACAAATTACTATTTAGTAATCAGAGGAATGAAAATTGTTCTATAATGTGAGTCTCAGACATTGCTTTTGGAATCTATTCACAAAAAATGAAGAGAAATTAGACCATCCGTCTGCATGATTGTGTTTGTCTGCCCATATTATTTGACTAGTGAAGAACCGGCACCTGCAGAGATCAAAGTTATCATAAAAATCACCAAATTTGTGTAGTTTTCGCAAATCAACAACATGAAAGTCAAAGATTGAAATTTAGTTTGTATATCTTGTTGCAGATAGTTCCAATAAAGGAAACCGTAGTTTAAATGTAGAAGGACTGGAGTCGAGTCCTCATTGTTTTTGATGTGAAATTTTTCTTAGACAGGAGCTAAGAAAACAGTAGTGATCTTTTTGACACTTACAGCTATTTTTTTTTCTTAGTTGTGATTTAGACTTTTTCTCATGTCTCAAAGGGAGCAATGAAGCCAGACACATTTGAGAGTTGTTTGCCATATGTTGACAATCTCTTGCTGCTTGCTACAGCCTTCTGTACCACTCTCTAACATCTTTACCACTCCACCTACCCAACTTCCATTAGCTTTTGTGCCTTTGATGTAAAACTTGTTCCCACATTGTGTCTATCTGTGGGTTTGCTGTTAGCATTGTGTGGTTATAGGGACATGAAACATGAGATATGAAATTTGTTACTCATTTTTGTGCGTTAAATGTACTCTAGAGACTTCTCAAGCATTGGATGAGAATGCTCAGTCAGACTGAGAACATGCTCCTTGTGTGATTATAGGAAGTTTAAGCTGAATAGCAAGTATTCTACCCGCAGTATTCTCATTGCAGCCCTACAAGTTTATGGACTAAAGCTTTTGGTAAGGGCCCTACCAACATACAGACCGGTTCACATGAGATATGTACGTATAGGTACATACATACTTGACAAGGAACTTTAGCCTTGCAGTGTTTGAGTGGATCATTTTTTTTTTTTTACTTCTGACTGTTTGAATGCTAGGAAGTTATGTAACATGGACACATAAAAGTCATCTTTGTCAACTCTTCAAAGTATTAGACAGGAGGCCATGGTAAGAGTATTAACTGACATTCAAACTGGCTGTCTGTTATAGTTTGATAATAACATCATATTTACTGAGACCCTTCTAAAATTGTTATGTAACACACACCAAAAACCAACAACACCCTTCCATATCATTTAGTCCAGATTTACTTCTTTTTTTTTCTTTTTTTTTCAGTGTGTTGTGATCCAATGTTTAGTATGTATGCCTTGATTTCAGTCTGACTTGTGCAAAGGATATGTTTTGATAAAGTATTAAATTCATTTGTGTGAAGCTAATGCCATAGTCATGTGACCAAAAAGACTACACTGTAATTTCAAATGAGTTTCAAATATTTGAATTATCTGTGGCCATGCGGGTTGGGTACAGGGTTATAGACCAAGCTTTTAGGATAGTACAAAAGAATTGCAGATGCTCCCTGGTGCTGTCTCAGCCTTATTTCTGAACATACTAATATGACAAAACTAAAGTTTTGTTTGTTTGTTTGTTTGTTTGTTTGTTTGTTGTTGTTGTTGTGTTTTTTTTGGGGGGGGGGGGATAGGTTTTAAGCAGGAGAAATTCGGGCTCAAGTTGGAGTGGTTGAGATCTACCAGGAGATTTGAAGGTTCTGAATGTTTCTTTCCTTGGGTATATTGCCCTGTTTAGAGTCTGTAGCCTCTTCTTTCAATTTGGTATGAGGCTGTTGAAAGGCTAGTAAATTAGATAAGGATTGCAAGACACCTATTCAGAGTTTTTCAAATTGATGAAACTCTGATTCTCAGTTATTATGTACTACATGTATGTACATGATTATGGAAGCTTTGGTTGTGCGCCACTGTGAAACGATTCTCAAATCATTTCCAGATCAGTAACCAGAATTCAGAGTCATTTTATTTATTTATTTTTTCACTTCAAACCTGCTAATCTTTTACAATAGATCATCTTCACATGATATTTCATGCACATTGAGGGTTCTTGCCTGGCAGGGCAAATACCTGTAGTGGTATGTAGCATTAGAAACAAATGAAATTATATTCTCTTCCTCTTTTCCTCTTCATTTTCAATTTCTTTTAGTGATAGTAGATGTGTGTGATATGTGCGTTCATGTGTGCTTGGTTTATTTAAATCAAAGCAGCAACATTTATTTATAAATATTCTCTGCAATGATGTGTGGAATGTGTTCGAGTAGTTGATGCACATCAGTGCAGTTTGCTTGACTGAGCAATAAGGCAAGTCCTCTTGTAGCCTTGGCTGCCGTAGTCAAATCTGAGTGTGGATTACCAGTACAGAATCCTGGTGTGATGGGTGTCTGATGTTAATTTTCACATTTGACATAAATAACAAATTGCACCATTCATTCCTATTCCACAGTAGTGAGTGTGTGCACTTATGATATCCAGAGTGATGTCTTTATATGATGTTTAATCATATCAAAACTGTAGTTGTCAAATTATGCAATCCGTTGTGTTAAGGTGAATGCAAACACACAATAATATTGTCTGCAATCAAAGGTAAAATGGACTACCTGGGTAATGACTAGTGAGGCCATCAGGTGTAAACTTGGCATGAAGTGCATTCACTCTCATACAGAGCAAGAAGCCACGCTGTGTCAGGTGGCATGTTTTAGGAGCCTTTAATCAGCTCATTGCCTTCTGAGTTTTACTCTTTTGGTACACTTCACACATTGGTGTTCTTGATCAGATTCATACTAAGAGGAGAAATCAGTGTGTGTTTTATATTCCTTACTATACCTATTAGTGCTTATCTTTATTGTTGGGTCCAAGTAATTTACCTTGTTATATCTGTATCTTTGTATTCGTACATTTTCAACACACCCAGAAAATACACCGAATGAACATGCTCCCCTATGAAAGGCTAGAACAGGAAAACAGAAGATGCGATAGAAAAGTGCCGGAGTATTCATACACATACACACAAAGTGTATTATTTTCAACAGTTGTCCAATGTCATGGATTTGATTATAACTGTAGTTCAGAGGGAACCTTCCTTTCATTTAGGTTGTATCCACTAAAAGCTGATCAGAGCTAAGATAATTCAGAGCACACATTATTGTATGTGAAGCTCATCAGTGGGGATACCAGGCAGTGATTATGCAGACAGGTATAGAAAGTTGTTCAATAGTACAGTCAACCTCACGTAAGTCGACATAATCGGGACTGAGCAAAACACGTCGACTTACGCGAATGTCGACTTACGCGTAAGTCGACATTTTGTCGAATTATAAATGAAAATTAATTTCCCCTGTACAGATTTGGATCACGATGCGGATCGCTACCCATATCTTACTCCTTTTGCCGCCAAAACATGCCTACTGACATGAGCAACAATAATGTTTTAGTTCATGCATAAATCGTGCGCGGGGTAGTAACGACAACGCACAATTCTCAAATCTCTAGAGAGATTTTGAGAGAGCGGGATCAGAAACCTAGGCCCGTTTCTAGACACTTAACGTTTTAAACTTGATTTGAAATATCAAAGGCAAATTCCCCAAAATTGCATTAAACTTAGCGATTTTAATTCAAGTGCGTTGCTAGGAAGATATGCGTGTGATTTCGCATGATTCTGTCGAGATTATTTTTCAGTGCCGACTGAGTTGAAATATGTGTGATTTTCCTTCCCTAAGTCGCCATATTTGTTCTGCTTAAATTTGTATTGCCATACTCTGAAAATGAATTGTTCTCGCGCTCCGATTCGCAACATTACCGCTCTGTATGGCGCGGGCCTGTCTGAAATAAAAAAGAAGAAGAAAAGTTTGTTCATCCAAAAACGACATCTTTCGGACTACTATAACCTTCGTAAAAACAAACCTCTTACCATTGTCGGACTAATTTAACTTTGGACTGAGATTTAAAACTTCGGCATAGCGAACTTTAACAATAATTCGTTATCATTTTTTTCATTGACATTTTGTGAAGCAGCATGCGTTTCGGTAGTTTGAAACGTGTAAATGTTGCGATGTCTTTCCCCTGCAAGTGCAGACTAAGTTCGGTAACAGGTCACGGCGAAAGTTCCGTTACGAAATAGAAAATAATGCGAGCCTTTTCAACAATAACGCACTTCCGTACATTTTTATGCGTTTAAACGCAGTTTCTAGTTTCGGACAAGAACCGCAAGTCTTCTCTGCAACGCTCTTGCGTTTTAAAAACAGCGTTGCTTGTGATTTGACGGACTTGCATTTGATTTTTAGAGTTGCATTTAAACGCAATTGAGTTTAAATTTCATACAATTTTCTAGTTTTGTGTTATTATCAAACACAAGTCTTTTCAGCATTCCGTGTGATTTGATGGACTTGTATTTGATTTTCAGAATTGCGTTTAATTTTTAATTTTGCTTACGTTAAGTCTTTTAAACAATAACACACTTCCGTAGATGTTTAGAGATGCGTTTAAACGCAATTTCTTATAGTTTTGTACAAAAACCGCAAGTCTTCTCTGCAACGCTTTTATACGTTTGAATACAGGGTTACGTGATTTGATGTACTTGCATTTGATTTTTAGAGTTGCGTTTAAACGCAATTGAGTTAAAAAAAAGTTCCCTACAATTTTCTAGTATAGTGTGATTATCAAACGCAAGTCTTTCAGCGTTCCGTGTGATTTGATGGATTTCCGTTTGATTTGTAGAGTTGCATTTAATTTGTAATTTTGTTTACGAAATAAAAAATAATGCAAGTCTTTTAAACAATAACACACTTCCGTAGATGTTTAGAGATGCGTTTAAACACAGTTTCTTATAGTTTCGTACAAAAACCGCAAGTCTTCTCTGCAACGCACTTGCGTTTAAATGCAGCGTTACGTGTGATATGATGGACTTGCATTTGATTTTTAGAGTTGCGTTTAAACGCAATTGAGTTTCAGGTTCGTAACAATTATTTTCTAGTTTCATATGATTATCAAACACAAGTCTTTTCAGCAACGCACTTGCGTTTAAATGTAAAAGTTGCGTGTGATTTGATACACCTGCATTTGATTTTTTGAGTTGCATTATTAGTCGCATTGTAATAAATCTTTTTAGAAAGGGCCCTGGTTTTAATACCGCTTCGGAATAATCAACGTTAGAATATTCGGATTTACAAAAACGCCTATTTCATGTTCGGATAATGAATACCTACTGGGACATATAAGTGTACAAAATTTGTGCGTTTTGAGAAAAACGAGAGGGAGAAAAGGGGTAAAGTGAACTGTCGTGGGTACTACATGTAATGCTCCTGTGTAAATAGCCGGGTTCACACGTACAAAATAGCGGGATGACGATCGCGATCCACATCTCGAGTTTTTTGCCGAGCGTCCACACATACCGAATTATCCCGCTAATTGCCGATAGAGATAACAGCAAAACCTGCAAACTGGGTCACACAGCGCCCTTCTCTATCACTACCTGCGCGCATTTCCCTTTGTCCTTCGCAGAGGCCTCGCTGTTGTGATGTGCGCATTGCATGATGGGATATAAAAACTTGAGATTCTAATCCCGACCGTTCACACGTACCAGCGCGGGGCCAGTTATCCCGCTAATTGATGAACCAGCGCAAGATTTCTTAGGATTAGCATCGCGATGCTTATCCCGCTAATTTTCGGGTTTTTTCTGTCCACGCATGCAAAAAACTCGGGATGACGATCGCGATGCAAATCTCGAGATTTGTATCCCGCTAATTGGTGTACGTGTGAACCCGGCTATTTGAGTGTATGTCCTTTTCTATGTTCTGGCATACAAGACAATGGACGCATGGCGCGAACGCTACCGCGCCATACACTAGCGAATTACCGAGTAGAAATGCAGCGAATTGGAGCGGGAAAACAATTCTTTTTCAGAGAATGGCGATAAGATTTTGAGCGAAAAATTATGTCGACTTAGACGAGGGAATTAACACGTATTTCAGCTCAGTTGGCACTGAAAAATCAGGTCGACTTACGCGAGTTGTCGACTTATAAATGTCGACTAAGACGAGGAAATTTTCAAGGAATAACAAAGGCAAAAATCGGGACTTTTTTATTGTGTCGACTTAAGCGAGTTGTCGACTTATGCGATGTCGACTTAGGCGAGGTCTACTGTAGTTTGCTGGTTTTGACACAGTGACAGAGAATACTGGTAATTTTGTCCACTGTTCGGTTCGGGACCAAAACTTGTCCTTATTGTATCTGTACAAATTCGTCTTTGTTTTTCTTTGTTTCCCCTTGAATTTGTCTTGCAGGAAGTAAATAAATTGTCAATTTCTTTAGGTAAACATATAAATGTTTGTTGGGACCCAAATTACCGTGTACAGTGTACATGTAAGAGGATTTTCATTGTATCCAACCTTGCTATAAAGGGACTTCCGTGTAGAAGACTTCTGTTGATGTAGATGCATAAAATTTATAAAATGACTTGGAGTCACTGAATATCATTCACACCTAGCTTTCAAATTATTTGTGTTCATTGCTTGTACATCCTGGCAAGGAATTCCATCACCTGTCTGCTCTTCAAAATCTGGCAGTGAACAATTCAAAAATATGTTTGAGAATCCTGAGTGTTTAAATATTTGAATTACATTGCTTCAGGGACTCTGATGAAGGTGATATGATATTGTAAGGATATTTGTAAAATATTGTGATAACAGATGAAAATATTGTGGTGTTAGCAGGATAAGTGTAGATAAACTTTGTAATCATTTTGTTAGTTAAATGCAGTGATATAAACTCCAATAGCCTTTGAGATTGTAAACAGTAAATACATTTATATGGCATGACAGTTTGTGACCTGGTTTGCATTTTGGTAGCTTATGCAGCATGGTACATTGAACTGTGGCAAGCTTTAAATCACATTGGTCCTTCAATTCATGCTTCATGGCTGGCCCAGTGTGGAAAGGTAGAACACTGCTCTAATATTGAGCCTGAATGCACCCATTACAAGTTTGAAGTTCAGTCAGCACTGCGCTAATTTCATATAACGGGTATTACATACATGTACATACATGCATGTTAGCCATACATTTCTGTGCCCTGCTTTTATCAAATTTGGAAGTGGGGAAAGTAGTTTTATATGGTATTATACGAAATTGATGTACAGTGTACTTCATCATGGCATCTGTAGCTGAAAGTAAAAGCATGAACCATATAGTCTTTCCTAGTACTGTATATGCCATATATTTCGCGAGTCTAAATCTTCGCGAATCGAGACTTCCCGACAATTTCGCGAGTGGTTAAATCGCGATTGTGGAGTCCTGTACTGAATGGAGAAATGCATACATGTACAATGTACGCGTATGTCACATTCATATTGGTATAAGAGTCAATATTTTCGCGTGTTTTTAATTTGCAAATACCAGCCGACTCGCGAAAATAAAAACCTCGCGAAAAATTTGGCGTATACAGTAACTGGTATGTGAGCTCTTATTGAAAGACACATTACCAAAGAAACAAAAACCCATTTTATGAGAACACTGCCGTCTGCAGCATCAAATCAAACAAGGTTAAAATTCAATTGACACGTTTTGTGTTTACACATTATTAACCCATTGAGGAGGGGTCCCGAGTATACTCGGGCAAGCGTTTATGGGAAATGCATATTGCAGTAAAATCAAACCGTCCTCGACGGGTTAACAAAGCTTGGGGAAGCATTGCCTGTCACATGCTGGGTGATATTTGGTGACCGAATCAGCTCATAATATGAACATGTATTTCTTTGTGAAGTGTGGTTGGGGTTGTTTTACAAAGTGTCCTATACAACCACTTCACTTGTGTGTGGAATATATTCTGCTGTACTTGTCCTGATAGCAATAAAAAAAATATAGATATTAACTGATTTCTGTGGTATTTGCAATACATGTGTATTTGAAATGTTGCAAAGAATGAAAATTTGATTGTATGATAAAAGTGTATGTGGGATTGTGAATTGCCATACGTGTACCAGTCTAGTACAATGCAATGTACAAATACCACATACTTCCAAAAACTGCATACTAGTTGCATGTACACAAGCAAAACAAGGAAATGACAGCACAGTTCAAATGTAAACAAACTCACACACACGCGCGCACACACACACACACACACACTCAACCAAGGAAACCTTGTGTGAAAGGTCATGGGGAAAATCTAACTGCTCAAACTATGCGATGTAAAACTGATAAAAATCAATCCCAGTGCCCATTGCACAAAAGCCACCTATAATGGCACATTTACTTTTTGTGAGCTGTAGCTGTAGTGCATATATCAGATACAGTGACTGATTACTGTAAAACATATATTCGCGGCATGAATTTTTCACGAATTGGAGCTGACGGCCTTTTTTGCGGCATGAAATTTTCGCGAACTGCCACTGGTATTCAATGCATAGTGTATACAAGAACTTTCGCATGCATTTTAATTTCGCGAATCTTCGCGCTTGCGAAATTCGCGAAATTAAAATGCAGGCGAACACTCCTCGTTTTACAGTATGTGCTTGTTTTTAACTGATTGAGAAGTAGTAGAACGAGAAAATACAGAAATAGAATAAGCATGTCCCATTCCATCATTTTCACAAGACACAAGTAGAAATTTATGAAAATGGTCTGGATTACAGACCTTCCCCATTGTAGAAACTTATATATTGTACAACCTATAATGTATGTACCTGGTACTGTGTATGCACATCCTACCAGCAAACCAAGTTATGTATGTGATGTATTCTTTATCAATCGTTTACAATTTGCTCACGAGAGCTCTGCCAATAACACCCATATGGTAGGAACTGCCAATGAAATGGCTGATACAACTCGTACATCTCCATGATTTTTGCTCCAATAGTGTGGCAAGACTCGGAGAACATTCTCTGCCAGAAAGCAGATGATGCCACACTTTCACATCAGTAGCTGGTAAAACACCAGAGATTGAGGTATACCATGCAACCAACACTTGTAACAAGCTTTATGTGCAAATGAATGACATTATACAGTCCACTCTTCATAAAGTGGACAGCCCATATCTCAATCGGCTAAGTGAATGAAAAAAGGCCAATTTTACATTCTTAGCGATAAGTGTGTATCCTCAGTACATGCAGTAGTGTAGTATCGCCTATTAAGTCAATGCCTTTTTTGTCAGTCAGTCTCATCAAGATCCAACTTACATGGAGTTGGATACAGTGAAGCTAATGATGTATCATTTACCTATTATTATTCACTTACTTGCAGGGAGAGAAATGTGAAGAAGAGACAACGATACACACACGATGATAAACATCTTCAAGGCCAATAATGAGAAGTGTGAAAACAAAAGTATTGGTACATTGTAGCAAGAACAAAAGCCGTACAATTTGATTTTAATCTCAATTGCTTTGTGTTGTGATTTCAAATACATGTAAATATTTCAAAAGCCAGAAACATGGACATGATTTTTCAGCTTTTCAGTATCTCAACCAAACAAAAGGTACAACTGTCATAGGAAAAGGTGATTGAAAAAAAAAAAGTGCAGTAGAACGATTGATGAGGAGAATGTCCTTCAATACAAGTACCTGCCAAGGTGTTCATTTACATAACTAACCTGAAGCATAACAAACAGTGACTTGCAATGATTATTTCATTTTAGTGTGATACAAATCCATCAAATTTATTGTCTGTAAGTAATGAATTATTCTGCTCATGTGTTTGTTACTCTTTCTCATTAGTGTTTCCCGATGGTACCTTTTAGTGCTATGATTTGTCTGAATTGGATGGTCAAAATCTAAAAATTCATGTTGCAGTAATATTGTACAATTTGTTGGAAAATACATGCTCAAAATTGCATTTACAATGCCATATAGCTCCATGTATTGGGCATCACAGTTTCAAGTTTAGAGACATGAAGTCCAGTCCAGTAATTACACATTTTCCCCTCACACACCCCATCAACAAAGTCTCTGCCATCTACCCACATACCAAAATATATGAACTATATTATTTACACTATATTACACACAATAAACACGTTAGTATATGAATAATTTTCAATTTGCCAGAGCATAATAATGACAAGATACTGATAGGTATGTATAAATAAGTTTCTTCCTCAATATTTAGTAAAGTGTTTGAAGTCCTTTGATTCGTGTGTATGTCAATATAAATGTACAGGAAAGCATGCTATCACATTACTACTGTTTAAACACACAATGTATTGGTCCTCTTCTCTGGCGCCATATATCCTTTCTTCTTCCAATGTGACTCATAAACAGAATATTATCTTTAATCTAGTCTATTCAGCAGCTACCTTGATGTGTGTTCCATCAAAAAAAATACATGTACACTGTACTTACACATGGTAGTGTGTGGGTAATGTAGACGGTGAGTTGCAATAAAGAGACTTTTGATTCTAAAATTTCTTTGCCTTGGAAGATGTCAGGTTTGTTTGTTTGTTTTTTTAAAATCAATACATTTTTCAAGATTTAAGGTAAACCTTACATGATATCCAAGACAGCACCAATGAAAGGATTATTCCAATTGATACATACTGTACATATACATGTACACGTGTACGTATTTGAGCTAAATGCTGTTGGTTACTTAAACCTGTCTATATCAGCCTCCCAAGGGAGATGAAAAAAGTGGCCGTTATAGACAGATGACCGCTAGAGACTGGTTATTTTAACATGCTTTTTCTATCGCAGGGAATTGTTTTTAGTGGTCATGTATGGCAGGTGGCTGCTATAGACAAGTTAGACTGTATCATAGTACAATCATGTACACTATAGTGTCACTAGTGAGTTTTTCGGAGCCCTAGATTTATAATCTTTTGCCAATAACACAAATTATAGGCTTGATAATGACTCACTTGTAATGTAGATACACATGTACAATTAGATGTATACATACATATTTAGGGTTCTTTCTGTATATCATCCACTATGACTCTCAACTTTGGACAAACACACAAAATATGTGTGTTGTACATGCATTCCCATTCTTGTCCATCTGAAAGTAATTGAACTTCAGTCATGATTTCTGCCAATAAATTGTGCACAACCACATGTGGTAGAGAAAGGCATCTTTGAAGACAGAAAAATATGCAGATTGAGATTACATTGTACATTGTAATTCATCATTGGTAATTTGTCAAAAATTACATTGTTATAAATATACCCTCAAGATCAAGGAAATTACTAAATGCTCATGATTATACAATTGTAACATCTATCTACAAAATACAACTGTGTTCATGTATTTACAAATTAGAAAGATCATTCTATGATAGAAGAAAAATGGAATTTGCTTTGTACAACTGTATGTGACATCAATCCTGATGAGAATTAACCCAGACGACTTTTCTCAGTTTATTGGGATGAGCCAATCTTAGGATCTGTCTTCAATGATATGAAGAAAAAGACTGATGCAGAAGAGTTGACTCTAAAGTCAACCATCTGTTCATCTAGCGTGAAATGGATCGTCTGTCTGAGTCGGGAACACTTGATTCATACTCTTCCCTCATCTTGCGGAAGTCATTGACGAAGTTGTATTGCTAGAAAAACATGAGATAGAAAGGAAGCACACGAAATGAAATGATGTATACTGTACATATATTTTACAATACACAGGACTCTCATTGCAATGAAGCCCTTGGAACCGGCAGTTTTCTTTCGTTACATTGAATTTGTTTTCTTGTTTTTTTTTTTTTTTTTTTTTTGGTATTGTATAACCAAACAAATAAACAACAAAAAACACAGGAGTGGACAGTGTTGCTGCCTGAATTTCTATTTCATTGTAACAGGAATTTCGTTATACATGTAACTGTGCTCATTATAAAGATAGTGCACTGTATAACACTTCTGTACACTGAACACTGTCTCTTTATCTATGGAAGGTGAAAATAACCAAGATAAATATTAAACTTTCACCACCAAAAAAAAAAAACATGAATTTTTTTTTCTTTGATAAGTTCAATTTAATTTCATGAAGAAAATACATTTCTCTGTTTCTCATTCACATGACATGTCAAATTCTACAAAGAAGTTTACCAGCTTTTGATCTGCAAGAGGCAAGATATTAGTGGTTTAGAATACACACACCTTCGTAGACCCAACATCCAAGATGCCCAAAACTGTTTTGGAGTGTCTATATCAAATGTTTAAATGAATATGAGCATGTCAACTACAGGATGTACCCTTCATTACATTACTTTGCTCCAAGGATGACACTTTCATTGCATTGCATTTCGTCTTGTCCTGAATGTTTCATTATGAATTAGTTATGAAAATCCATTTGCGACTTAAATGTTAACTGCAGTTATGCTTATGTCATAATCAAAGTGTCTATAATTGATACACTTATCACATTTTTTTTTTTTTACTTTCCTGCTTTTTAATTATCACATAGTAGAATACACTTTACAGGACGGAAAGTCCCCTCATAACAATAGTCAGGAGGAGAAACAAACTGACAAAAGAAGATGAGTGTTAACATATTGAAATATTATTTTTCTTTGTTTAATTTGTTTAATTTGGTTTGTTCTTTTTTTTGGGGGGGGGGAGGGGAGTGGGGCAGGGAATAACCTCATAAAGATAAGAAATAATAGATTACCACTCTTGAACATACTTTGACAGTTTGTATGGCCCTGGAACCTTTCAGCTGTCTTATCTTTGTGATTGCATCTTTCCAGTCCATGTATTCATCCACCATCAGAAGCAGACAGGCTGCAATCAAGGCTGCCCGTCCTATCCCACCATAGCAGTGGACCAGTGTACCGCGTCCTGCTACCAAATTGAGCCGAATCTCATCCAACATTTTCAGGCAGTTCCCGGGGGAGGGAACGAGACCATCCGGGAAGGGATAGTGGTGGACAGCCAGCCCTGCCGTTGTGTACTCCTGCAGGAGACGTGGTACTCGATACTTGTGGAGTTCGCCTCTTGTGCAGAGCACAAATACCTCTTCAACACCTTGACTTATCAGACTACCTGATGATAAAAGAAATCAAACGATGAAACATCCTTGACATTGCATATAAAGATCTATATTGTATGTGAACAATCATGTCGTACACAATTCTGCCTCAAGAATGAATTTCACATTAGCTATGTGTCTATTCAATCTCTACAATGTATGTAATACAATGTATAAACATTTGATCAACACCACAAATATTAGCAGCAATACCAAAAATAAGTCACATGATGACAAGAAGGTCATGTGCAGACTGGTACTGACTGAAGTAGACTTGTGAGAAAATTAATCAAAAGAGAACTTACTGACATCACTTTCGATGCTTCTCCAGGTTTCATCAAATCTGCAACCTGCAAAGGAATTGGAGAAGGTTTCATAAGATACATGTGCATGTATGCAGTGCTGTGCCTGTGTCTGTCTATGTCTCTTTTTAAAGATCTGGTAGCATGGGGATTCATGGTTGATGGGTGGCCCATGTTTTCTTTATATATTCATTAGGCTCTAAAATTTCAATTCAACTGAATATTCGGCTTGGCTTAAATTAATAAATTAAGTCAAATAAACAGAATAGAATAAGTTTCATGACAATCTGACTTACATTATACATGTACTTAACACTAATGGGACCTTGCACCAATGGCCAGAATCACCTCAATTTCATTTATCACCTTGAAGTTTCATTCTACACGGTTGTTTTCACTAAAGAAAAAAGTAAGCCAGAGCAAACCAGTCGCAACTGTGCAAATAAGGGGTGATGGAATGTCTGAGTGTGTGTGTGTGTGTGTGATGGGGGGGTCAATGAGATAGGACAATGATGTCATCGCCTAACAAAGCTCTCATTGACCTGTAGGCCTCCATTCTTTTTATTGACTTGAAATAAAAAAAAATTTAAAAATGTGTTCTTCACATCAAATCAATGTTGCAATCAGTGACCTATGATGATCTTTAGAGAAAGGGTTACAAGTGCTATATGATAGACCAAAATTTTTTTTTTCCTAATGGTCACTGGAAGGAATGGAACATGCCATCCTCACATTATGTACCACACACTATATTTGCCAAACTGCCACCGATTACCATTACTGCGTAAAAGCATGTGAACATTTTTCCAGAACATCACATTGCAATGTAATATTTCTTGTCTGATTTTTATGAAAAGTCTGCAAATAGTTCTGTTGCTTAGATTTTGCCATATTCCTTGGAGCTTACTTGAATGTGGAGTGACAATGCACAATCATGAAATAAGGAATGGTCAGGTGTGGAATAAAAAAAAAAATAGTGTGCAGGGAAGCTTTGTCTTTATGAAATCAATGCACTAAGAATAGTCGTGATCTATAAGATAACGCATAATTGTCATTATGTGCATCAAAAGAAAATCAATATAATATGTTGAAGGTAATTGTTCAAAACAACAAAATCTAAAATTATCAAATATCTTACCAGGCAGTCCACTGACTCCAAGTTTTTCAGATACTCCATATTCAGACAAGTCCATCCTTTGACCAAGAAATGAAACAGTTCATAAAAGTTAAAATGGCAAAGAATCACACATTTACACACAAATTCATGATAATGAAATATTAATTCTTCAAGTAGTTATAAATCATTGACATAAAATGAATGCGTCCAACATTTATGATGAGATTCACATTTTGCAATTATACCTATGAAGAAATAAACCAGAGTGAGAACAAACATTCTGACAAATGTTAGACAATATTATAGAGAGTGATGAAATAAACACATATTTCTTTTACAATAGTTTATGTTTGAAGAAGTGTTTTTGCATGGCATACATAAATAGAGCTGCTCTTTTTTTTTATGTTCTTTTTGGATGGACTATACCTGTAAGGAAATATGTATATTTTTTATGAGGACTAAAAATCCTGTTGATATGACTGCTTTGATCTCTTTTGATGACAGCAAAGGTCTCCTTGTGATGTTTAGAAGAAATAATGATTACCTTGAGTATCACAGCCAAAAGTTGAACATAGTGCCATACTATGTACTACTCCAATCCTCACCCAGAGTCATGAACCAGCGTTTATTCACCAACCTCACAATACATGTACATTGTATATTGAATGCTGATAAAGCTACTGCTTCTAGCATACACTTGTATCTCACCAGCTAATGTTGAATGGAGATTTGTCAATGGCTTCATTTTCATCATCTGAGGAGTCAAAACCTGAAGAAGCTCCATCTTCTCTCCTACTTTGGTCTTTAAGCTGAAATGAAGAAAGCAGCATTTTATAATTTCTAGATGATATAGCAGGATAACTTTTTTTTTTTCCACACAAAACTCTATTGCATGCTAATTTGAACTAATAAGAACTAAACATGAACATGTATTTTGACATGTTTCACTGCCTGATATTTGTTAAGCAGTTAAAGTCACTAGATTTGTAAAACTAATGAACATTACATTCATGTATTTATATTAAATGGCATACACATTCTTATAAATAATATTTGAAAAGTATTTAAGTATACCGGGGTATTTACAATATGATCAAAATATATATTTGCATACTATTTTCTCCATATTCAAGAATGGACACATCATACACGTATGTGCACATAGCAGGGCTTGAAGTAAGATTTTTGAAGGTGAAGGCCATTTTTAATGGCCTTGGATAACCCAAATTTTAAAGGGACATCAAGGCCATTTGAAAGGGCAGCTAATTCTGGTCAAAAGGGCACCAGGGTCATTTTCTTTTTCTAAAAATGACAAGTAGAGCAATTCTGTAAAGTACCAGGGTACTTTGTTTCCAGAATTATAACACACACACATTATATAATATAATAAGGTCACATTAAAAGTCGTGAAGACTCGTCATCCTCAACATCTCAGAGATGTCTCCTCAGTCGCAGAGACTGAGTACAGAGTGTCTGTTAATTTGGTCGCCAATGCCAATTATGGCCGGGTCTCCACAATTACGTTGTAGAGAGATCTCAGAGACCTGTTCTTGCACTTGCTGACAATAGTCTTCGCAACTTGGCTTAGCTTGCGCTTGCGGAATTCATTGGAAGAAATTGTTGCAGGAGCAACTGTCACAGAACCGTCACCATCACCACCTACATGTACCAGTAGTGTACCTGTAAGTACTGGTAGTCTCCTAACTGCGACCAGCCCAAATACGAAGCGCTCCCACTGTTCAACTGTGTACAAGGAGCGCCCTGGGGTTAGTAGTCTCCTAGACAGAAAGATCCATCTGTCTGGAGGAGTCTTTTTTTTTTTTCAATTGACGTTATCGCTCTCCTCCGTATAGGACGGGATCCAGACGGAACGGGAGCCAGACACCACACAGTCTCCGCGGAACGTATCCCAGACGACAGTCTATACAGACTGATCTTTCGGTCAAGTAGTCTCAAAGCAAATGAGATACCCACATAATTATAGGCCTAAACTCAAAGCTGAGAAGCTAGGGGGGCCTAGCTAGGCTATATACTATCTATAGACAGAAAGATGCATCTGTCCGGAGGAGTCTTTTTTTTTACATTATCGCTCTCGCTCTGTGAAGCCAGACGCATTCTCCGCAGAACATATCCCCGACGACCAGATACAGACCGATCTTTCTGTCAAGGCTAGCTAGGCTAGGGTTCATGACTGATTTGACCGACAAGTATGTCTATTAAATTCCGCGAAAAACTTCTCATTGAATTGTAGTAATGACAAAACTGACCCAGCAAATGTCATTACTATAAATGAGAAGTTTTTCGCGGAATTACAATTAGACATACTTGTCGGTCAAATGACTGATATGAGTGATAAAAAAACAAACAGACAAACATGAAACAAAAATCAGCTCGCAATTAATAGCATCCACCCACCTCTGGCATTTCTGTGGCAACCCCCATCTGGTACACCTTTCTTCTGATGAAAAGAAGTGAAATACGGGGTTATGTCGTGCACTAGCTAGACAGATCAGAGGCTGTGTTCCAGCTGGAGTGTATCTGTAGCTGTGTATGCACTCATGCACACGAAAGTATAGCTTTACCTGTTTCCACTCTCAGGTCTCACACGCACATGCCCACTTGATTGCTTGTTGATGTATTCAAATCGTGGGAAAATTTTTTCTCGTAATTCATTGGACAGTGTCTAATCTGCCAGTTTGGTTACTGATATAAGATAAATTGTACAATTATTATAATTATTTACCTTAAATTTACATTTTTAAAAAGTATTTATGATTCTAAATTTTTTTAAAGTGAATATATTGTCATAATTTACTATTATGGGGTAATAAATGAACACACAAAAAAAAAGAACTTTACTTTGAGCTTGCTCCTCCTAGTAACGTTGTAATCAATATGGCGACGTCCTAGAACCGACTGACATCGGACGGAAGGAAGTGTCTTTTACGTTTAATTTTTCATTTCGACGGATTGACTTGGTATGTTTAAACTTGTGTACATCTTGCAATCGTTAATCCACTAACACTATAGATCTGTACGTAAACGTGCTTATGTAGCTTACGTCTGGCTAAGTTGAGTTCGTATCGGACTTGGCTTAGGAAGTCGTAGCGAGCCGTAGTCAGTACTCTAGGGCCTAGGTAACAAAATTCCGAGTCGTATGCGAGGTTTATACGTGGTCCCATGAATTCGCTTTCACGCTGGGAGATGATTTCGGTCAGTGTTTTTTACACTAGCTAGAAATCTAGTCTAATACACAGCCCAGCCAGTCGCTGTAGGGTTGGACCTACTACTAATCGACCGCCTAATGTTTATTTGCTTGATAAGAATATTTAACACTGAAATTCACGTAAAAAAAACTTGACCTAACGTGTAGGCCTACGTGATTGAGAAAATCCAGCTCTATCAAATGCCGTTGTTCCCTTTTCGATTCGAAGTTTCAGTGCAAAAATATCGCCGACGTTGCGTGGCCTCGTTTCAGCTCCCCGCGGTAAATCGCGTTTTTAGGATCGACCGCTGATTTTGCATTGACAATGCACGTAAACCGAGTTGTATTGAACACCGTGTTGTACGAAGCTTTTTAGAAGCCTTTTAGTTTTAGAAACTTCCATAACGTTAACTGTTAGACATTAAATTTACATTGTGCTGTCATTACGATTCGGTGAAAATATTCATTCGAAATTTTGTCCTTGATTAAAACCATTAATGAACAGTGAATTATCGCGTTTTCCCACACCATCCTAATCTCAGTTCGGGAAACCCACTCACAAGGGGGGCCCCTCCTTATAAGTAACCCGTCCCCCTTATAAGTAACCCCGTCCCCCTTATAAGTAACCCCCGGGGCACCCCTTATAAGGAGTCTCCACGCTTTTTTGCAATGCAACGCGAAAATGAAAGGACTGCGGCAATTCGCTTGATTATGTCCATAAAGCTTCACAAGTTTCCTAGTTACTCACGAAATTTGAGCAAAATCGGTTTGAGGCATCATATCTAAAATCATGGATTTAAATGCGATGTCAAACGACCCATGCGAATGCTGAAATGCGAGCGATTACTGGCGTGAGTGTCGCCAGGCGCGGCGGCGCGGCAATGTTTGAGTGCAGACGTGGCGACTGACCTCCGTACTCAGTCGCCACGTCTGCACTCAAGCATTGCCGCGCCGCCGCGCCTGGCGACACTCACGCCAGTAATCGCTTGCAGTAACACTAACACAAACAGTTAGATCTTGTCCAGTTGTTGTTGTTATTGTTGTTATTTTAATTTTAAGGCATGTGCCATTCAATTATGAGTATTTACGCCAAAGGCCCGGCCGTAAAAATCATATGGTAGCCTTGACCGAAAGATCGGTCTGTATCTGTCCGTCGGGGAATGTTCCGCGGAGACTGCGTCTGGCTTCACGGATCCCCTCCGTCGGAGGACAGCGACAATGGCAAAATATAAAAGAGTCCTCCGGACAGACGGATCTTTCTGTCTAATGGTAGCCCTACTACTACATATCGACCACCCTTTTTGAAACCGACCGCGTATACATTGGCGCACAGAGCGCTTAGTACGCACTTCACTGCGCGCAGAGCACATAAAAATGTATTGGCTTTGACCGTTGATGAGGATGGTGTGGGAAAACACGAAAATTCACTGTTCATTAGTGGTTTTAATCAGGGACAAAATTTTGAATGAATATTTTCACCGAATCGGTGTTAATGTAATGTCTATGGAAGTTTCTAAAAAGCTTCGTACAACACAGTGTTCAATACAACTCGGTTTGCGTGCATTGCCAATGCAAAAACAGCGGTCGATCTCAATAAGGAGTTGAAAACCGCGGGGAGCTGAAACGAGGCTACGCAAGTTCGACGGCGATATTTTTGCACCGAAACTTCGAATTGAAAAGGGAACAACAGCATTTGATAGTGCTGGATTTTCTCAATCACGTAGGTCAAGTTTTTAACGTGAATTTCAGTGTTAAATATTCTTATCAAGCAAATAAACATTAGGCGGTCGATGAGTAGTAAGTCCAACCATACAATGTTTCCCTGCCTAGAAAAATAGGCGAAAAATAAAATGCTCATGCAAATTATATATCAGTGACGAGTCAGTGATTTTACTAATAAAATGTAAATCTGCTTTTTACTCTGCTGGTCCAGAACCAAAGTCCAAACTGCCACTACGTCTACAGGCACTAGACTCTAGTGGCAGTGCCAGTGGACAGATTCCAGTGCCTGACCCTCAATTTCTGTAACGAGAGGATTCATTCACCTAATAGGCCCTAACTTGTTACATCTCTGTTCTTTGCAAAATTTGAAAGGATGACTTGGTAGAATCTATTGGCCAATTTTATCAATCTGTCTGCTGAAAAGATGATATTTACAGCATCGCATCAAGCTTTTTGATGCAATAAAATTAATTATGTTGTTCAAATAAGTTTACTGCGTCATCATCGCATGATACCCTGATAGCATATTTTTTGCTTTCAAAAATTGAGATGACCACCATGTTATCGATCGTCATCTTTGTGATGGTATTAAAGATAAAGGCTGCGGATATGGGTTTAGGTATTTTTATTCGCCCTTTCAACAGTGAATCAGAGTGTGTGCCAGGATAGATGTGGATATCAATATTTCTCTGTCATTTGGGCAATTCCACAGTAAATGAGTACTTTTCAGGGATGTCTCTTTATTTTCTGTTTCCAATGTGCAGTACCCCCGATTACAATCTGATCTTCAAGAACACTTCAATGAGAGATAACTTTGTCCCAGAATTGCTTCAAACAAGCAATTTATTAGAATTTATGCCAAAATGAAAAATTTTGGGTGAACGCGTGTAACACAGGACAGAAATCGTATGTTATTGTATGTATGGTAAGGGTACCACCTATCGGCAGGGTACCTTGCCATCGGCAGCCTGCGTAACATGGCTGTTTGCGTATAGAACGAAAAGGTATGCGCGGGATTAAGTGTCATTAGCTATAAAAACAATAAAAACAAAGAAACGAAAATCAAACTCAAAAACAAACTAACAAACCAAACTAAAGACGTTTCAATAACATGGACAGACCGTTGTTACGCGCGTTCACCACTAAGTCTAGAAATGGTATTAGACACAATTTTCAATAGAATTTTACATATCTGTTATTATCTTCTCTCATCAAAATCAAGCCATTCAATTGAAAAACAGCAAAGTTTCAATGAGCATTCATAATTTGACCTCCATATATTAATTAGTATTAGTACATAGATTTCTGTCCTGTGTTACACGCGTTCACCCAAAATTTTTCATTTTGGCATAAATTTTGATAAATTGCATGTTTGAAGCAATTCTGGGACAAAGTTATCTCTCAATGAAGTGTTTTTGAAGATCAGATTGTATTCGGGGGTACTGCACATTGGAAACAGCTAAAATAAAGAGACATCCCTGAAAAGTATGATTGAGGGTACCACCTATCGTCACCCTAAGGATCTGTATCTTGTTTATTCTAAAAATATAAAACAAATTCGCCTAATTCTTACCTCAAATATGCCATAAATACTGCAGTTTTGAATGCCGTGACCGTCTCGTTGATTATGAATCTCCGTTTTGAAATAGCGCAATTTTAGTGCATGCAATCCGTTTTCTTCGCGCAGCTTAAAAGGGTACCTAACGATCGGCACCCCCTCCCCTCCATAGGTAATACACGTGAATTTCACAGCCATGCGTCGTTACTGAGCAGATGTGTAATTGAAACGTGTTTAGTTTGGTTTGTTAGTTTGTTTTTGAGTTTGATTTTCATTTCTTCGTTTTTATTGTTTTTATAGCTAATGACACTTAATCCCGCGCGTACCTTTTCGCTCTATACGCAAATAGCCATGATATGCAGGGTGCCGATGTCACGGTACCCTGCCGATAGGTAGTACCCTTACCATACCCATTTACTGTGGAATTGCCCATTTAAATCATGATACGCTGCTATCATGACTTGCCAGCTGTTGTATCTGTTTGATTTTTGTATTGTTTAAAGCAATGTCACATTGATTAATGTAATCACATTTTTCCTGATGAAAATAGGATGCATGGAGCAGTTTTTATCTCCACTACCTGCCTTCAAAGGCGGATCATCAGGACACAACTTTGCCAGCTTTCAATCTCTTCCATCTGTTATGAGTGCCAGGCCAACTGCAAAGTCAAGGGAGCATGTTAGCACCTTTTTCAATAACAGGCAGATATTGCGCACAATCTGTGACTGGTTTGAGACATGGATGCCGTGGCAGAGACGTATTGTTTTGTGTGGGACGACTGACCGGTGCTCCACAGCCCAGCTGGAATACCTTGCCACAGCATTGGAACCTGTCTTCCACAGGGACTTTCAGATTTCTCTTCGAGGTTCTTATCCACCTCTGACAGCCAAGCATGTGATACCCACAAATACACAGTTAGAGAAGGCTGTGCAATTAGCAGATGGAGGGTATGAGGTAGATAGTGAAAACAAGCTGCACACCCAGACTGCTTCCCAACAACCTAGTCATGAATTACTGCATAATTTTGCAGCCAACTTAGTAAGGAAGGTAGTGGCAGAAGCAATCAAGGGTTTTGATGGGACTCAATCTGAACCATCAACTGAAAATTCTATAAGTACTGGTAGTGAAGAATCGCAAGAACAGAATCATAAAGCAAAACTGAAAAGAGATCAGAGGCGAAAACCATCTCCAATTGCTGAAGTTCAGGAAGATGCTGACATCATTTTAAGTATTGCCTTGCAGACTCTAGACCAAACACCTCGTTCTGAAGTGACAAGTCCTACATCGTCCAGAGAGTCTGCCTTGAGAGTACCAAAGAGTGACAAAACAAGCTTTACCAAGCACAGTAGTGCTTCCAGTCAGCTTGGCTTTCTGCAGATAGAGAGAAAAAGTGTAGACAGTGCATCTTTTGTTAATAAGCAAAGCAAATCGTTTGGTCGCCCTCTAGAATCATCCTTTTCCACTCGTCCATCAGAAAGACGCAAAGAGAGGACCCGATCAGATGCCTACAATCAATACTACTGCGGTCAAGAAGACACATCACTGACAAATGATACTACACTTGGGGAAAGTCAGTTAAATACCCTACCCCCTCTAGAGGCAAAAAAGGTGTCTACCTTCAACTGGTGTGTGAATCACAGAGTGACTCCTTCTATGCCTTCCACTGCCAACTCTACTGCAAGTCAATACAGTAGACCACAGAACAGAAACAAGGTTCATCCCCTTCCTGGGAGTGCTGCTTCAACAGCCGACTTCTTTGATAAGAAGAAGATTCAAAAGCTAGGCAAGTTTAGAGTAGAGTTGATTACATCTGCTAGTTTATTGTAAAATGTACATAGAAGCAATTTGTGAATGAAAATGTAAGTTGCCATATGTAGTTTGAATTGTTTGGACCATTCAAAAATCAACACTTGCCACAAACTTGGTCAAGATCACAGTGAGGATAAAATTCATGGCATTGTCCAAATTAAGAGTTACAGGATAAGGTGGCTATAATATGAACATCTTTAATTTACTTCTCATTTCTTATATCAGTTGAACCTGTAATGCTTCATTTTCACAAACAAATATGAAGAGGTGTCATGCATTTAGAAATTGCCCTACATAATTTAGGCATTAATGGACATTGACGATATAAAATGTCTTTCATAGTGGTGTCCAACTCTAAGGCCCGAATTCACGAAGGTGGTACAAATTAAACCATGGTTTAAACCATGGACAAAAACCATGGAGCGCCAAGTGTTGCACGGAATATTTCGTTACAAGATTGGTCATTTTCGTCGACAAAATGACTGTTTCGATAATGAAATTATCATTTCGTGGACGAAATGTTCATTTAGTTACAAAATGTTGTCATTTCGTTACAAAATAATCATTTCACCGACGAAATGACTGATTTTGTAACGAAATTTTCCATGCGACACTTGGCGCTCCATGGTTTTTGTCCATGGTTTAGACCATGGTTTCATTTGTACCACCTTCGTGAATTCGGGCCTAAGAGTGCATAGAGAATGGTGGTCTTCTCTTTTGTTTTTGTCTGTGTATGATGTATCTTAGATCATAATTTGCAGTATTTTAGCAGGCATTGTACAGAGTAGGACATTTTGTGGAAAATTAATGCTCAATGCTTCCAATTTATAACTGTGCTTCTCTTCTAAAATATGTGGAGTGGACATTCAGTGCTCTGTTAGTTTCTAATAACTGATTGAAAACTTTGATTCTCAAAAATATTGTGTACAATCTACTGAAGGAGATGGGAACATGATCAATAATGCCACCTGTACACCACCTTGCAGTGAGGGATTGTGTACTATGAGGCTCTTGTAAATTATGATTGAGCGGATGAGTCGAGACTCATATGTCCATCTTTTCTTTCTTTTTTTTCATTTCTAGGACCTATGAAAGGAGTCCTTCGCACAGGTCAAATCAACAAGCCACCTTATGTTGAAGACATCCACATATCTCTCCAGAAGGCGTTCAAGCCCAGTAAGTTGTGGACCAGAGATAGCTATGGTAGACCAATGCCCAGTGGAGCTGCACAGCTGGTGTCAGCCAAGAAGCAGCCATTGAGAGCAGTTTTCAAGGAACAAGTGGAGCAAATATGGACAGTAAGTTTCATTATCCTTCCAGTAATGCTTATTCTCAGAACAGGTCAGCTGTCACAACCCTACTGTTGTTTTCATATTCTCCAGGGCATGACCAGGCAAGATTATCATATCATGCCATGGCTAAGTACAAGGTTTTTATCAGAATGTGTGGCATTAGCAAGGAAGTTCATAATTTCACCTCCCCTGAAATTTGATCAGCCATGACAGCCTACATTAGACAAAATCTTAAAGAGTATGTTATGTACATTAAAAGGACATTGTTGGTGAAAGACTTTGCAGTTTTTGGGTGGTCATGATTACAAGTTATTTCAAAGATAAAGTCTTTATAATGTGTCATCATCTTCAAAGCAGGAAGTAGTTATCCCTGATGTGTGTTGTATCCCACAGTGGCTGAAAGAGTGGGAGGATCATGAGAAAGGAGACCTCCTGGTGGAGCTCATCAAGATGTGTGACCAAGAGCTGATCAGGTTCTTTGCCTCCTGCCTTATGAAGAGGTTAGTGCTGGCAATGACTTAAGTATCATATGACTAAATATATTCACCATGAACAAATACCATCACAAACAGATTTGTGGTTATGGATATGCAAAACCCAAATTGATTTAATAAATTTCAGTATGGTACCATGTGCTATGCTGTCAACATTTAAATCCTTTCTGTATAAACTTATTTTCAGTAAGAGTGCTCCAGTATCTTGATGCATATTCAAGTTTTTATGTCTTGTTTGGGTTATTCAGGGACAAACGTTTTACAATGTATATTGAGAGACAAAAATGAAAAAAATATGAGTTGGTAAATATTACATTGTAAGTACTGATTATGACATGATACTAGAATGCACAGCCCAAAAACTAACGTTGCCAAACCAACGAAGAATGATAGTGTTTATTGTGGATGATAATTCTTTCAACTCTTCTTTTTGAGGTCCTGCAGTCCAGAAAGACTTTGTACAGGAATTACCAAGTTTTATAGGAAAAGGGTTAACAATCTTACAGTGATAAAGGAGATTAGTGTGAACAGTAATATTCATATCTTGTATCTCATTCAGAATGTAACATTTGGGTTAACTTAGACTCCAGTTTTGTGCATATCTGTATACTATTTTGCATGGAGGAATATTTGATATTCTGCGGTGAAAAATGTGAGCAAGTGGTTATGCTCTTGCAAGAAGAATAAAAAACAAAACAAAACACGCACACACACTTTTATTCCCACACATAATGCTTCTTTGTATAATCATTTGTTTTGCTAAATCACCTTTGAGATCACAACGGTCTAGATGTGAAAAATACATTTGCTATGAATAAATGGGGACCAAATATTTTTTTCCCATTTTGATTGATGAGTGTACAACCAACATTTGAAAAGATTAATGATAACAAAGATGGCTTTCTTTCTTATCTTTTGTTGCTACTTCACTAAAGACCAGACTTGATATATTTAAATAATAACAAATTAGTTTATTTCAAATCACTAAAATTCTTGTGTTGAGTTTTGTGCCCAAGTATGTATGCCCATGATTTTTATTGTAGCTACTACTAAACACTGATTAATTTGGTGCATATTTACGTCAATGTAGGGCAGTTTGTCAGTCAGTTGCAAAAATAAGGTATTGTAACCTTATTTGTGTGCATATTGATTTATAGAGACAGTGACTAAATACTGATGTCTCTGTATGATTTGTATAGTTGTATATGATTTACTGACTTTTGCATGCTGATTGTTCATCTCAATATGTCATCTACTCTTCAGGTTACAGCAATATATGCATTGGTATGTGCAACCTTGCCTGTAATTTGTGTGCAAAAGTTTGATGTGTGACCTGGATTGTTTTTGCAGTTTTTCATTTGTCAGTGCTCTGCAGTAGTAAAAATGGTGCTATTCTGCACAACGTTTGTGTGTGTAACAAATTGGACATTATGGCTTTGCATCTTTATTGTGTTCATCTGATGAAGTTCCTTAATTTAAGTCATGTAAAATCATGATAATGTTTGTTATCTTGCTGTCTCACAATATTTTCACATCATTGAGTCATGTGCTTGCACTTTGTACAATACCTTCCTAGAATGTAGCTATCCGATTAGTTGATTGCCCATCACGTGACATTTAGTTAAAAATACCATCACACGCTGTGGCTCTCAGCCGTGCAATTGTATTGAGCAAAAATGGATAGCGCATGTATTCCATTGCATGGCTCTGATGTCATAATGAACAAAAAATTGCCACGCGCACTCAACAATTACCAGCACGCTTGCAGGCGTGTATATTTGTCACTCATTTTTGTATACCGGGTAAAACTCCAACCGATTGGTTACGTGTACATACATACGTACTTACATACATACTACTTACGTACATGCATGTACGTACTTACATACATAATTACTTACGTATAATACGCATACGTACACACCTGATGGCTGACTGTAACTGTGCAGCTACTCATTTGCTATTCACAAAAAGGGTTGCCATTTCTGTGCTAAGCTCAAGAATCTGTGTGGACCACATCTATTCACATCGGAGGTGTTGTATAAAACAAATAATGTATGGTCTTTACTCGTGCAATGGAACAAGATTTCACACTCAGTGCAAGATGAGGGGCACCATTCAACTCGGCTTCACCTCATTGAGTGCCCCTATATTTCGCAGGGCTGCCAACTCTCACGCATTGAGCGTGAGACTCACGCAGTTCAACCAATTTTGACTGTCTCACTCTGATAAACGAAATCTCACGCTAAACCCCCAAAATGGAATGTACATGACTACAAAAATAAATGTATCTCTAAATTCTCTGATATTTCGAATATCGATATGCCCAAGCCCAAATTTCGAGATTTTCCCGCGCGGGTGTAAAGCTTAACCAATAACAATCATTTTCGGTTCGCGCGCAAAGACAAGCTATTGGATTACGATTGGTTTCTACCTATACCACGTGAGCATAGCTTGTACTTTTGGCAAATTACAGTACATGTATGGCTATGACGTGTGCTTTACATCGCTTTACATACACTGACTGTGTACGTAGTGCGTACGAACGTACGGCCGCACAGCAGGCCGCCAGGCGCTAGCCAGGAGGTCGCTCCGCTCCCTCATGGCACTCATGGCCATTAACTATTTGTGTACTATGTGTGTTCATCTTTGTAGAAGGGTTTGTTGTGGAGGGAATTACATTCATTGAAGTGTGATGATCCTATTCATGTGCCATTTCATGCTTTGAATTCTACTTTTCATGAAAAAATATAAATAGACTCAATAGCATTCAAGGAACCTTTAAGGAGCTTTTTGTAAAAATATTGTGAAAATTTTGATAACTATGGCCACTATAAAGGGTAATTGACATGAATGTATCAACTTTATTTGCAGTGACGTTACTAATACAGTTCTTATCCATGCCAATCAAGCAAGGAATAAAGCTAATCTCAGTCCTTGAATTCAGGTTTCCATTTGCTGCTCTGGTTTAGTGTTTGCAGTGATGATAACTGTTCTTGGTGTCATTATTCATGTGCTACTTTCTCTGCAGCAATTATATAGTACCTTCATATCATGTTACTTGCGGTCATTAGCAAGTGGAAAGGATGCATTTGAAAACATTTCATTCATATTTTCTTATCTGCAGTATTGTAATTTTTTTCCATGGAAGAACCACTGTGTATGTCATAATGGTCTGTGCCATTTAATTTTTTCCTATCAAATATATTTGAACTTTGTGTGCTGTGGTAAAATGCACTGTTTTTACGTAAAACACAATTATTAATTCTAGTGTAGATACCAAACAAAGCATGTCTCTTGTCGCCATGGTAACAGGCTTGCAGACCGTATGGACATCAACAGTCTGCCAGACAGAGTGCTTCTCAATGTTTTCAGCTTGTTGTCACCTGGCGATCTGCTGCAGGTAGAGGGCGTCTGTCACAGGTGGCAATTTCTAGTCTCCCATGAGGAGCTGTGGCGTTTCAAGTGCAAGGAGCTAGGTAACTACAATGCATCATTTTCAAACTTGATAAATCTTTGCTTTGAATCCCTCTTGTTATGTGAGACATGCAAGGACAAACCATCCAATGGCTGTCTTGAACATTTCCTTTTGTACGCTGATATGAAATGTCCCAACATGAAGCCTGCTGTAAATCATCCAAAAGATTGTTGTGAAGCATTTGATATAAATTTCCACTCTTGGAGCTAAAGTCATTTCAAGGGAAAGGTTTGTAACAAAGACAGAGCAGGGATTTATTTAGTGTATTGATCATGAATTCCTGAGCACACCCACTATGATTTCACCTTTTACCTCCTGCAGGTGTCATGCATAATATCCCAGACCTGGTGCTTCTTGTGGAGTTCTACATGAGTGAGAATACAGTTGACTGGAAGGAGGCATACAGGCAGCTAAGTGAAGTCCTGGCCCAGGGGAGGCCCGAGACTGGTTCCAGATGCAGAAGCAGAGGTAAAGTAGGAGAACTTAACTTTTGATAGGCTTAAGTAACAGCTTACTTTAGCAAACAATACTTTGGTGCTCAAACTAGATATTATCCATGTAGTTCATAGAACGACATATCCTCTAACACCATCACGTTAGGTTGAACTACATGTAGTCATGGCATGTTACTCACATTTGGCATTCTAGGAAGTGTGTCAAATTGACTTCCGTGAGGTATTTTTGTGCAGCATTTGAATTGATCTTCAACAGATAAGTGGGAGACAGTCTGAAACAAAATTTGGTTCCTGTTACCTTACTGCTCTTTGCCATTTATTAGAGAAATGTAAACAAATTTAGGTTCTTGCAAAGGGCAGACTTTGTATATATTGCATTAGAAAAAGTGCTCATTAGATTTGTTTTAGAGAGAAAGCATACTGTAAGTCAAATATTCAAACATCAGTGAGAAATTGTCAGTAGAAATTGTAAGTACCAATGTTTGTTTGTTTGTTTATTCAGTAACATTCTTCACAATCAGCAGATAAACTGGACTGCATTTACAAATTTAAGAGTTAGGTGACTACTGGAATGCACATTGAAATGTATAAGAATATTGCCATGTTGTGTGTTATCATCTCTACAGACCAATCATACAGCTTCTGGAAGAAGCTTTCAGAACGAATCAACCAGCTGAGGGCCAAGTATTTACCCCCAATAGAGTCTGACACAGAGTCTTCAGGTAAATATTTCACCCTACCTCCCCCTTTCCCACTCACACCCCTATACATGTGACCCTGCATCACAAAAATACAAAAAGTCACCAGACATTGATTTTTAGTGGAGGGCAGATTCTGAAAGAGAAAGCTTTAAGCTTTAAAATGATGTTTAAGTCTTTATGCGCCATTGTGTAAACCCCCTGTGTGCCACATTATTCTGAGATCGCAACATAGTTATGCTCTGGGAGAGCATTCTGTTTTTTCAAAACTATGTGACTTTTATAGATGTCTGTTACCCTGTACACGGAATGAACAAAGTTATAGAGAAAATGCCAAGCTGTGATTTGATATTACATGACACGTCTATAGTTGTTTTTCTTTCAAATGACATTAAGCTACGTCATTGTAGAGGCATCTCATGACTTTTTTACAAAAAAAAGTGACAGAATCTGAAAATTCACTTGCAAATCCAGTATGGAACATGACTTAATAGTCAATCACCTCATAGAATGCCAACTACATGTGACAGGAATGGAATTGTGAGAAGCACTTTCATTATACTGGAGCATTTTGGCAATTTATCGATTAGTTTGGGCGGGGTTGTGTGTTTGAGCAGCATTTGTGAACTTGGCACACCGTAGACAGAGTTGTGTGTGCAAACGTGGCACATAAAGAGTTAATTCAAATCAAATGGACTCTTTTACCCTATCTAGATATTGGAAAGAAAGCACACAGTCTGGAAAAGTTTGTACTGCGAAAATACACTCCTGAATTACAGAATACAGAGTTTATTCAAGCGCTTAATCTTACCAAGCATGCTAGCTATGCATTGAATGGGACAAAAAAAAAAAAAAGGATGTAAAACACCTTAGCAGCAAAAATGAAGGGATTATAAAATTAAGCTAAAATTGAGCAATACCAATTTTCAAAGCAGTAGCATCATCCTTTCACAAGTTATTACAGTTGAAAGTGAGAAGTGTGTAAAGGATTTCAAAGAAATGAACAGGACTTTCTGAGGCATACCTGATCACACTATTAAAAAAAAAAAGTGCTCTAGAAAACTGCTTAAAATTCAGTTTCTCATTCATTTTATGATCCAAAACTTTACAGTAATGTAGAAGAAGAATTGCTCTGTCAGAAAATATGAAAATCTCAAGATTAACTAGGTTGGCCCGTTTCAGCTGTTTAAGTTGTCATGTAAAATCAGGGCATGTGACTTTTTGTTGCTTTGTCAACCTATAGGAACTTAAGTGCAGTGGCTACAGCTGAAATAGGAACAAGCTCAATATATACTTTACTATATTATCTGAAATTATTCTAAGTTCTTGTAATTGGCAAGTATTTTAAGCAGATGCCTGCCTGGTACAGGGTTACATTGTGGTCAAGCACTGTTGTTTAACCAAGTAAACATAGAGGCGGGACTAAGAAATTGAAATATTGTCCATCCATTGTCTGTCTATCATTTATTGAAATTAATATTGAAATTTACCTATAGATTTTTTTTTTAATGAATAATTGTTGCTCCAGTTGCATCCAAACTTGGGTTAGAGATCTGCCTACAGTCTCTTTACATTATGACATTTTGGTGTCTCACAATTTATTGCTCTGAAGAAATATTATGTAAAGGAAACTCAGTTATGTTTCTTTTCTTCAAATATCCAATTCTCCACTAACACCTATAGATGCACATTTCCACATACAACCTGTACCTCTTTCAATATTTGTTCCATTCATCTATTTCATCTTAAAATGGGCATTTTAAACAGGCTGAAGTAGGCAAGCCGCAGTTTGGAAATTGCTTTGTGGTGAACATGATGTGTTACTTATGTCAAATGATTGCTGCTTTGTTACATGTATGTGATTGTCTAAATCTGAGTGTGTGTGCTTATACCCAAGCTGACTGCAAATCTTTAATGCATTGCTTCTTTCCTGTCTATCAAACCTATTGTATCATCACTTATTCTTTCTTCAAATTATTATTATTGTCTTCATCAAAGAGATAATGGTTTAATTCTACAAAGTATTTCACATCGAGTTCCGGAATTTACACGTAAATGTAAATATAGTGATTATAAAAGAGTAATAATGAATTGTGATATTCATTGCATGAAATAAGTGCCTCATGAAAGTTACTATTTTTTAAAAATATTTTCCCTTAGATGTATTGGCAGTGAAGATCTATCTTTCTCACTCACTTCCTTGTTTCTCTGGCTTTCTCTGTATGTGTTTCCTTCATTCTACACTTGAGAAGTCATATCAGTCACTGAAACAGAATCCCCGGTCTCAGATGTAGGTGAGCTGCCGATGTTTGCATGTTGAAGCAAGAAATTCAACCTTTTCATGGTCTCTTTTTCTTTTTCTATTTCCTTGATGGATATAAAGCCTGACATTTTGATAGCTCCCCCCCCCCCCTTTCTTGTGTTCAAATTTGATTTAGTGTCAATTTGATGGACTAAAAAAGGTTTTATCTGTTAACTGGCACCTTGTGTTTCCAAAGCTTGCAATTTTTTGCCACTTTTATTGCTTCCTATAGTGCATGTTTGAAGCTTTTTTTTTTTTTGTATGTGTTCTTTAAATGCTATTATGGCATGATTCACACAGTTTGTACAATTTTCTATCTTTCACTGATGATGATATTGAAGTCATTCTACTTTTTTCCTCCCTCCAAAACCTCAGTCATCATTGTGAACAATGTGTCGTGTGTCTGTCTTACTTTTTGAAACTCTTGTTGTGTATTGTGACTGAATTGAAATAAGATTCTTCTGATTGAATACGCTGTCATAACATCTCACTGTACATAATCCAGTGGAGCTGAACATTGCTGTGGCAGCTGCACGAACATCCAGTCCCTGCACAGACACACCCAAAGAGGAAGGGGATCGGCCTGATGACCGGTATGTGAACACTGTCTGTGGTGTCTGAGTGTATAAGGGGAAACTTTAATAACTTTATATACCATCCAGTCTGAATGGATCCAGAAAGATTTCATATTGTTCTTTCATAGCAAGCTGTGTGTTGTTACAGTGTCTAGTATATGTTTTATTTTTACATCCTACATCTACAAGTTTGCATGGTCACTGCCTTGCAAACACCATACAAAATGCAGAATATTTATTCATCTAGCCTAAAGGCCCTGTCACACCTTTCCAGGTAAGCTACGCAGGCTTTTTTCGAGTATTGATTTTCCAGCACGCTGGAGAACTTTCTGTGGGCGGACAAGGATGTTGGCAAGTTCCGCACTTGTGTTTTACCTGCTAGATGTGTGCTTCTTACCTTCTACTTGCATGTATATTCTGTGTGACCTGTGTGACAGCTTCGAAAC
This sequence comes from Diadema setosum, assembly GCF_964275005.1. Taxonomy (NCBI): domain Eukaryota; kingdom Metazoa; phylum Echinodermata; class Echinoidea; order Diadematoida; family Diadematidae; genus Diadema; species Diadema setosum. Next base: position 926,000 of record NC_092685.1, read on the forward strand.
CGATCCGTTTTCAGTTACGAGAGACATATGGGGACTGTGAAGTACCTGCGTGGGAGTTGCCTGCGAGGTGCTGCCACTAAGGGCCTCCTATTGGTGTTCAGCGTGTACCTCCGAAGCCAAACCCCCGCGACTCACCTGGAATATGTTTTGAGCATGCTCAAGGCCTTGTCAAACTGTGTCTGGGGAAGCCTTGCAGGTTGACCTGCGGGGAAAAATTTTTGCTACATGGAGCTCCCCGTAATTGGCCTGACCTGACAGTACTTACCACGTATCTCGCCCGTAATAATAGTTGCCCAGAGGTGCGCACACTAGTCCGATTTACCCGCAGCCAAGTTTTGAGAACGACCAAAACTTTTCCCGTGTGAGTCGTGAGATTACCCGCAGAGGTCCTCGCAAAACACCAGTAGGAGGCCCATAGCTGCCGCAAGTCACAAGCAGTTGACCCACTTGAAGTACGTAAGTTGCCCATGGATCTGTGCCTATGCACCGGAAGTGTGTGTCATCTGCGGGCATTCTATGAGCATATTACGGGTACTTTACTAGCAAGGAACAATGTCGAAACTACCAATATCATGTAGCTGGTCAATTCTGTGGGCTATATGAGTTATACGAGCAAATTGCGTGCATACTGAGGGTCAGATACTGCCTTTTTGCTGGTTAGTTGAAAGTCAGCTGTGGCCAAGATAATGACATTCTGTGGGACTTCAGCTATATCAAATTCTTACAGAGGTATTTCTTCACCGAGTTACCAGGCCTCACTCCCCGCCCATGGGCCTGACACGCAGGTCACACAGAATGCACGCAAATGAAACGTAAGTAGCACGAGTCCAGCAGGTAGAACGCATGCGAAACTCGCCCAAATCCTTGTCCGACCGCAAATATTGTCCTGCGTGCTGGAAAATCCCCACACGCAACAAGCCTGCGTAGCTTGCCCGGAAAGGTGTGACAGGGCCTTTTGATGTGAATGAATTATTAGCCATTACTACCATGTCGGGAAAATTCATTGTGCAAGGAACACTGCAGTCAGATAGATGTCGCAATGCAATCCAAACACAAACCCAACCTGAAGTCCTGTTTCCATGCAGACAAATAACCAGTATAAATCATATTCTTCCTTGCCCTTAGTCAAGAAGCAGGTGAGTTGACCACACCTCCACTCTCCTCAGAGAAGTCAAGCAGGAGGAAGCAGAGGTTGCAGTCATCCAAGATGGAAGAGATTGCCTTAGACATTCGACCAGAGCTGCAAAGAGCTAAGAATCTTCTGGTGAGTTCTCTCTTCTTTCCTCACAGTTATCAATCCAGCACATGTCAGCACATTTCACCAGTCCCAGGACTGGCAGCATTCATACATGAAGATCAGGGAGATTTGTGTGTGCTACATGCATCCCAGAATGGGTAGAAATAATCCCAAATCAAGGATGTTCTTTTCCGTCTTCTTGTTAGGACATGAAGAGATATCTGATTTTTTTTTTCCAGGGATCCTTCTGCAGAATCAAGGAAACTTGGCAGCTCTGTAGTCCATGATTCTAATTTTACACTATTGGCATACCTTGCCAAACTTTCTTGCCTCTTTTCTCCCAGAGCAACTTGTCATTTTTATTTTTTTGTACATTTCAAGCAAATTATGAAATCCACATTTGCTGAAATATGAGGGAGAGATATGCCTCCGGCGTGAGACTCACACCTCAACTCCTCATCTCATGCTCACATGCCCAGCATCCATTTTCTCTCACCTCCAGACAAAGCAAAAAAAGAAAGTGATTTTCAATCCAGATGTAAATTATGGAATGTCCTGTTTGCATTTTATTCTCAAAAAGCCAATATTGATAAAATCATGAGACTTGGTGCATACCTGTATTGCAATTTCATTTACAAAGTTGCCTCACAGTTACGCACCAAATCTCATGATTTCATAGATCCCAAATTAAAGAATCTTCCTACCGTGGGGAGACCCTGCCCCCTCCCATGCCCTCCCCCCACAACTAAAATTGAGATAGAGAAGGCTACATTTTAAGTGGGAGAAAGTACATCTTAAGCGAGACACACAGCTAGAGCAGGAGAAATTTAAAGTGGGAGAATGGGAGATTTTGAGAAAATGACTGTAAAGTGAATCCCTGAGAAAGTCTGTTGTACAAAATTTCTCCTTTGCCAACTCAGTGTGACTGCAGCACCAACACTTTGGCTTACAATGGTTTTTTTTTTTTTTTTTTGGTTTTTTTTTCAGTCGTAAGTGAAATGAGTTTCATATTCCTCCAAAAGTCTATTTCTGTCCAATACACTAGCTCCCTGTGGTTCAGAATACCAAATACATTGCACTACCCTAAAGAAGAAGATGGTTTAAAAAAAATTCTTGTTACAATGAAGTAGAAATTCAGTTCCCCAAATTATTATCTGTATCTTTTTACATACTTGACTGTTTGGCTGTAGCAAAATTTCAATATATACCAAAAGAAAATTGCCAGTCCTAAGGACTTTGTTATAACAGGAGTTGCCTGTATTGAAAAATAAAACAAACCAAAACCAAAATCTCTCATCTGACCATTTTGCTTTTCAAATCATTCTGCATTTTTCATCATTAATGACCTCTTCAGTTGATTAAGTTTTGTAGAGATAGTGATGATGTATTTTAATAATTATTCTTGATGAGGTTATCACATTTTTATCACAGTAGTAACTAAAGAAGACTACCCATTCTAGAGTGAGCATAATGTAAGTTGCCAGTACAGCCTGAAATTTGTATGACTTGTTTTGCTTTATCAATAACTTCAATAAAAATATAGCTTGAGACAACTCAGTATTTGATTTGAACATCTTACTTGTTTATTATAATAAAGATAAAAAGACAGAAGTAAGAAATAATTTAATCTTCTGCAGAAAAAGATGTTTTTAGTGAAGCTCCAGTCCTGTTTTTGCCCATTTTATTTCAGAGACTGCAGAAATGACAAAGATCAAGTAAAATTATTCACATTCCTCCCCATGCCAAATGTGTATTCTTCAAAAGAGAAATTAAGTGGTGTCAAGTAAATTTTGAAGAGAGAGGACAGTGTGTTCAATAGAATGACTATATTTGCCTTTATGTACCACTTGGAAAGGGTTTTACACTTCTTTCTGTTTGACGCCTTTAGGAGCCTTCACTGGATGATGGTCCACTTCATTATGATGGAAAGATCAAACAAGTGAAGAGAGTTCGTAGATTGCAGGTAAGTTGAATTTCATGTGTTTTGAATTCCGCGGAATTAGGATATTAACTACTTGAGAACATATGGCATACATAAAATATTTGCATGCATTTATTTTCACGCTAGCTTCTGGTTGCATAAAATGCACGAAAATTTTCACGCTGTGAAAATGTCCAATTTTTCAGTAATTTTTTGTTTGATGCATGAAACATCACTGATTTTTATTTTATTGGAGGTTTATGACAAATTGTTATTCATTAACATAAACAAGCATTTATTTTCTTTTCTTTTTTTTGCACGAGAGAAGTATTTACTTTCTGACTTTCATTTTTCACTCATCTTTCAAGCTAGCCAAAGTGAATACCTGAGTTGAGTTGAGTTGAGTTGAGTTGAGTTTATTAACAACATACATATGAATATGATAACATGGTAACATGAAATTTCACAGTGTAAGATACAATAACATGAAATTTTTATGAGAATACAATGATTTTGTACAAGGTTCTTACAGCTTTGCAAGCATATATTTTACATACTTATATCTACCTTACATAAGAATACATTTGTTATAATACATTTAGTTTCGTTGTGATACATTTATCACTGAAAAGGCAAAGAGAATGAATAAGTATGTAATGTAGACATATATGCATAGACAGAGGTTCTGAAAAAAAATAATCAAAAGAAAAAAAAATAGAAAAAAAAATAGAAAAAAACAGAAGATAATGTTGTTAAAGGGGGAACCAAAAGTTAGCACAAGTGCTAGTCGAGAATGGTTCTCCCATCATAGCTACATTTATATTTAAGCTGCTTATTGCAAGGTCTACTCTTTTAAAGTAACTGTACCATAGAAGTACATTAAACTGAACACTGAAATTTCTTTTCATCACTAAACTTCTTTTAATACCTTCATGCACATAAAAGAAAAGTCACACTTTCAGACAGCTTGAGTGCCAAGCAGATGAATAATGATACCCAAAAGATACACAAAAAAGAAGAGAGAGGAAGACAAACTTTGATATTTGATATTTTGCTATTCATTTATATGATAAGGTTGTGATGTTTTCCAATGTATACAAAATCACTGCTATTTACAGTGTGAGAATTCAGTGGAATAGATGACTTTTATTGTATAATTCGTAAGGTTTTGATTTTCATACAATCAGTCATCACAGTCCTATACTGATAGGAGTTCTTCCTTTGTTGTAATTGATATCTATGGTTGCCTATCTTTATATAGTTATTTCATAATTAGGGTTGAATACTGGCACATTTAATGGCACACTCTTGTTGAAGTATACTTTAGTTTGTTATGATGTTAGTACAGTACTTTCCGTGTAATTAACAGATTAAACGAGATTTAAATGAAATTTAACATTGAAGTTTAATCATAATTCTACGAAGTACTAAGCCTAATTTATTCGGAATCATGTCTGGGTTGTACACCTGCCACCGATCAGAGAACGCCACACATTCAAAGTATTGTGTCCTTATTCAGATGCAAATGAGTACATGTTCATGTAGTGTGTATAAGTAGCCTGCTCACATCCGTACACGTCAGTATTTAAAGTCAGACTCATTCAACCACAGTAAAAGGGGCGGGCAAGAAATTCATTCTCGCAATCACAACTCAATCCCATTCATGAATTACGTAGCACTCATTCACGTCAGGAGACGGGATAAACCGTATTATCGGGTGGGACATGATTCCTCATATTAGGCTCAGTACTTCGTAGAATTATGATTAAACTTCAATGTTAAATTTCATTTAAATCTCGTTTAATCTGTTAATTCTACTTCGTACAGCCTAATTTATTCGGAATCATGTCTGGGATTTCAAAGACGATGGTTGAATGAGACTCAACAAGCCGAGTAATTTGTTCGGGCATGATCAAACTTTATTCATGCAGAGGCTCCATTGCCCGTCTTATGACTCGTGAGATTGAGCAAAGCAAAAAATAACATGGCTCTTACTCGAGAGATGAAATATCAAATGACTTTTTCTTCAGATCGATAGGCTTCTGATAAAATCTCGCAAAAGTTCTAGCAGAACTCCATCCTGCTGTGGACAGTATTGTGTCTATATCCGTCCCGCCTCTTAGAGCGGCACTCGTAGAGGCGGCGCGGGTACTGTGCCCTTTATATGTAGCTGTGTCGATACCGGCTGACTGGAGGACGCCTTTAAGCCATCGGCTAATCGTTTGGGGGGAAACGTTGCGATGAGGGCGATTGACAGAGAGGACGAGGTACCGATTCCCGCTTCGAAAACTTGCCGTCCTGCGAAGATATTCGCGTAACGTTTGGAGAACGCAGATGCGGTCGTCTCTGGGTATGCTGACAGCTGTATCGCCGGAGCGAGTTTCCCGGGCCTGCTAGTTTTAGTGATGTGGTTGACTGAGAAGGTGACTGATGACCTCGAGACCGATGAGTCATGTGGAACTATGTAGGCTATAGTATGTGCTCTCTGACTGGAGACGAGGGCAATGAGCATGACGAGTTTGTGAGACAGCTGTTCTAGTGAAATCTTGTCGTTAGGACTGAGCGTGCGAAGGTAATTCAAAACCACAGCGACGTCCCAGGTAGAGTTGTATCGAGGTCGCGGTGGTCTAGAGTTGAAGACCCCTCTCATGAATCTCGTTATGAGTGGTTGTGATCCCACTAGATGGCCGTCACACGGGAGCAGAAACAAAGATAATGAGCTGCGTAAACTATTTAGAGTGCTGTATGCTGCGCCAGCGTGAAACTCCTCCGCCAGAAAATTAAGAACGATGCTTACATCCGAGCAAAGTGGATCGCTTTTCCACGTACAACAGAAACGGCGCCATCTCCTATATGCCGAGTTATAGCACCTCTGAGTTGACTGTCTCCATGACCGCATGATGATCTCGGAAGCTGCATGTGAAAGGCCTCTGATGCGTAGGCGTTCCCGGACACATGACATGCCGCTAACGTCAGGTGATGTGATAGCGGATGTTGGCTGTCGGAGGAAGGGAGAGATAAAATTTGGTTAGCAGGAGGCAGAATCACTGGGTAGTCTACTAGCATACTCATTAGCTTGGGATACCAACTTTGTGTCTTCCACAAGGGAAAAACTATGATGGCCTGGGCCTGATCATTAGACAATTTCTGTAGAATTTTACTCATTAGGCAGAAGGGGGGAAAGATGTAGCTGCGAAAGCGCCCCCAATCGAGACAGAATGCGTCGGTTGCCATGGCTTCGGGATCAGGGCGCCAAGAAACAAAAGGAGCCATGCGGAAATTCAGGCGCGATGCAAATAAATCTACCTCTGGTGTGAAAAATAGTTCAGAGAGTGAGTCGAAAATATGTGCTGCGAGCATCCACTCAGTATTCAGATTAAATGTGCGCGAGTAGCCGTCTGCTATTGAGTTCTCAGCGCCAGGAATGTGTACGGCGGACAGCCAGATGTTTCTGTCTAGGCACCAGAGCCAGATTGTGCGCGAGATATTATGTAACTCGGGGGAATGGCAAGTCCCGAAGTGATTAATGCACGACACTACTGAGACATTGTCTGATTTAACACGAATGTTAATACCGGATTCGTTTGAACATAGTGATTGGAGGGCAAAAAGGACTGCAAGCAATTCGAGATTGTTAATGTGGAGATTCCTTTCTCCGGAGCTCCATTGTCCGTGCGTGCTGCGCTTGTTAGTCGGGCAGTAGACGCCCCAGCCTTCGAGAGATGCGTCTGTCTCGAATTCCAGGTCAATGTTTCGCATGATAGGTGAAAATGAGTTACTTGAATTTGATGCCCACCACTGGAGGGCATGACGTGCCTTATCTGACAGGGAAATGATAGCTTCAAAATCCCCTTGATTGCATTGCAAAAGCAATATTTTTCTCAATTTCAAGATCTCTCCGAAAAATTGCCCCATAAGGAACAGCGATTTCCGCTGCAAGGACGAGGCCGATAGCGCGAGATAGCAAGCGTATCTTCGTTGTCCGTTTATCTACCAAAGAAATGCATGCTTGGATAATGGTGCCGCTCCTTCTTTCTGGGAGGCTGATTGTCATAGTTACTGAATCTATAATGAGGCCCATAAACTCAATATTGGTGCGGGGCTCGCGCACGGACTTTTCCTTGTTAATGACAAATCCAAGTGACTCGAAAAGTTCAATTCGGTTCTTAACGCTCGCCGTGCAGTCGTCGTAACTACAAGCGATTAGTAGGGCGTCATCGATGTAGTTACATGATACATATCCTAAATTACGTAGGGCAGCTATTGGGGGTTTTGGCACTTTTGTGAACACTCGGGGGGCACTGCTCAGTCCAAAGGGCAGAACGCGAAACTGAAACAATTTTCCCTTCCATTGAAAACGAAGAAATTTCCTGTGTTCTAGTGCTATCGGTATGCTAAAGTACGCATCTTTCAAATCGATAGAAGCGAAAAAACAATTTGGTTCTACAACGAGGAGTGCCGATTCAAAAGTCTCCATTTTGAAATGGTGATATGAAACAAACTTGTTCAGGCCTTTCAGGTTTATGACGGGCCTAAAAGATCCATCTTTTTTAGGCGTTATGAAAATGTTAGATACGAACTCCCCGTCTTGGTGGAGGCATGGCTCAATTGAGAAGCTTCGTAATTTCATGGTCGATAATGGTAGTTTCACGGGGTGAAAAACTTATTTCATTTGGAACAAAATTTTGAAAAGGCAAATGGTCAAATTCAATATGGTGATGTTGTATAGCGTCTAAGACCCACTGGTCAGACGTAATCAGCTTCCAACTATCCGCAAATTGAGCCAGCCTACCTCCCACAACCGGGGGAGTCGAAGTCTTTGAAGGCAATTTACTCACTCCGTCCTGTGGACGAGTTACTTGTCCGACCTCGGGTTGTCTCTGGATGGACGGCCGCGATATGTCGGCGCCCGTCGGCCGCTGAAGTTTGGGTGCTGCCTGGGTCGAAAACTCGAAGAGGAGGGACCGTCGATCCTCCGTTGCGGGTACGGATCGTATCGTCCGGGGTGCCCGGGGTGTCTCCTCGGGTAGGCGCCCCTATACGCCTGCCTGAAGCTCCTCTTAGGGAGGCTGGTGTTGCGAACACTCAGTCCCAGCTTCTCGGTGTCACGAAGTTCTTTACACTTTTGTGGGAGGTCGTCCCTGAACAGAAACGTGGATGGTTTCTGCGCTATGTCTTCGGAACACAGCGGGTGGAACGCCAGGCTGAGTTCGGGTCGGATGAAATCCCTGCGTTTCGCATTCAGCTCGACGTTTGCTGCTCCGATTAGGGCGATACCGTCGAGAATGAGATTGGCCGCCCGGGAGGAAAGGGTTGTATTTTGCGATAGCAGCTCGTCCGCTGCTCTCGCAAGGGGCGTCGTTGCCGTCAAAAAAAGGGTCTGCACCTTTTGTAGCTTCGAATCTGTCACTCGTGTTTCGGTTTTTAGTACGTGCCATACTTCTGGGTTAACCCTGCAAGTGGCAACGGCCTCGCAGTTGGCAGGCCTTGGATATGACTCCTGCTTAGATTTCAGAGTGGGTTCTTTCAGTTTCAGCCGAATGAGCTTGTTCACAATGTTAGCGAGCTTGTCGCTCACTGCTGCTCCCACGGGTTCGCTCTGGTGTTCCACCATATCAGAGAACTCGCCGAGAACCCCGCTGTCCTGCTGAACCAGCTCTTCAATTTCCATGTTGATATCGTCGTCACTGGGTGGTTGCTCTTGCGGTGCTGGAGGGGCTTGGGTGTCCAGCAAAGACATGACCGTGGACTGCAGTGTGGAAACGGCAGTAGCGAGTTCCGAGAAGCGAGACATGGAGCAGGACTCGTTGGGGGGTGCGCCCAACGCCGCTGGTGCCGTCATCTGGGCGGGGATCGCGCCCGCCAGGGAGCCAGCAGGGATCACGCCTGCTGAAAGGGATGGGGCAGGGATAGCGCCTGCCGCTGTAGTTACAGCAGATGCTTCGGGGGGATGCGCCCCTGCCTGTGGGTGTGGCGTCTTCTTGCTTCGGCCCTTGGGACCTCTCAGCCTGCCGCCTGGGTTGTCGTTCGCCAGCTGCATGTTGCCCGGTATTGGAGAGCATGGTTCGTTGAGCAGCCGCTCAATATCGCCTTGCAGGTCTTCCATCTCTAGTAGTTCTTCTGGTCGGCCACAAAATGTACACTGGCGTGTACGGATGTGAGCAGGCTACTTATACACACTACATGAACATGTACTCATTTGCATCTGAATAAGGACACAATACTTTGAATGTGTGGCGTTCTCTGATCGGTGGCAGGTGTACAACCCAGACATGATTCCGAATAAATTAGGCTGTACGAAGTAGAATCGGGTATCGCTTAAACAGGTACTCCATTTAATTGGGTAGTAATGTCCAAATCAGTTCCGATGCACATTGAAATTACCTGATAATCGGGTTGCCTCTCCGCATAAATGGGTAGATAATTTTTTCTATCCTAATTTCTACCCACATTTCATCGCACATATAACACTTTAAGAAATCATGAATGTCAAATTTTCCACAGCTAATCACATTCTGTGCTTAATTTGCAAAGAAGACCGATCATTTGGGGAGTGATTAAACATGAAACACATGTACTAGTACCAACTTGCCACACGTAAACGAACATTACATATGTAGCTGGCACTCACAATTGCGTAGACAGACAGGAGTTGAACACACTTGCGCTCCTCCCTTGCTCCGCAACAACATTCACAATCCGATTTAAGTTTGCAACGAAAATCAGGCCATGCACCAGCTCCATAATTTTGCTTTTCCCCAGTCACTTCTAGAAAAGTAACCTGGGGGATGTTTCATAAAGCTGTTCGTAAAGTTACGAACAACTTACGAGCGACTGGTGATCAGTTGCGATGTGCTATACTTACTAGAATTTCAATAATTCACCACAAGAACTGATCACCAGTCGCTCGTAAGTTGTTCGTAACTTTACGAACAACTTTATGAAACAGGGCCCAGATGTTCTATGTACGTGACTAGTGCATGCAAAGAGATGTGTTCATTTTGGAAAACGCCTGCGTGTTAGCGAGGAGTCTATAGTCAAACGACAAAGTTTTCTGAAGACATATTTGTCCATAAAATGAGTGAAAATTATTGCTCGTGACTGAGCAAGTGTAAGGTATGTATAATGTGCCGTGCAAGCATACGTGTTAGGTGTTTGGTGCAGTGTACAATGCATACCATGTACATACACATTGTGTGTGTCAATTGTGAACGAGACGTGTTCTGTTAATCGGGTATTCCGCTTAATCGGGTAAGAAACGCTCTGCCCGAGCCTACCCGATTATGCAGAGAGTACTGTATATTGGTTGTTACTAGAGCTTAAAGATCATAATTGATTACTCTAAAAGGTTTGGATAGTAAGGTGAGATTGTATAGCTTCTTGGCTTTAATACTAAATGGACAGTGTCATAGCCCATCCCTATGGAATAGTGAAGCACTGGTTGATGGATATAAAGCATACAGGTACGATGAGAGTGAAGACTGCAAGGCCAGAAATTGTAGCCGGTTGCTCTCATTGTACATACCAAGGTCATCTTTTTATTCCCTGGCTGACATCAACACAAGGCCATGTCTCCCTTCATCATTGTCATTTATGTCTACCAACTTAAAACAAACCATTGGGGGATATTTCAGTATGCTCATAATTAAATCAATGGAGGTATTTCCATACTGCAGAAGGAACTAAGTTACATGAATTTTGTGAGGAATATTCCCCTTTTTCAGTGTTGAAGGGGAAGGGAGTGGAATGAAGTTGTGACTCTTCTGTGGCCTTTTATTTTAGGCTTAAGTTTAAATGAAAGAGAAATGTGTGTCGAGTGATGGAAATAACCAAACCTGCGTAGGGAAGACTAGGGTGAATATGCATTGATTTTATTAAGTAACTTTTCATTAAACCAAAGAATATTTGTGTGTTCTGTTGCTGTATTTACCAACACATTGCTGGACAAACCCGATACTAAAGCCTGATTTGTGATGTGGGGTTTGGATCCACTGCAAGAATGTGCCCAGGTGTGCTACTGACAGACACCTTTCCCTCTGTGCCAATCATGTCATTCGGCGGTCTCTACCCACAGTATAATGATACATCCATAAGGCCTGAAAATAGGTCGGCCAAATGATATTGGTGCCCACCAGTTGCCTCCATTACTAGATGAGAAACAAACTCAACTGAACTTCTACATACTGATGAGTGTTAAGTAACTCTCAATATGGCTTCTCCTCCTTCTATCTTGAGAATGCTGTGGGTGTGATGCAAGGCATTCACGCTCAGTCACCTTCTCCTGTTATTTCAATTTAAATTACTTTAAGAAACATAGTCCTTCAAGAAGTTCAAGGTTTAGTGTCATTAGATGGAGATACATATTCAAATGACTTTTTATACATGTTGATTATGACAATGATGATGGAAGATGGTAAAATTCAAACAGCACTCATCGTGCTGTCATTGTAATTCACATTCTGACTAAATTGAAGTGAAATCAATGTAGCAGGACAGTAAAAGTAGATCATGTAAGCCCTCTCAGCTTTTAGTAAAGGACAGTCCCAATTTACAGACAACCACAAAATGTGGCCAATGCAGAAAAAACTTGCATTGTATGTACAACATGAAGGTCCAAATTCTTTTATCAGTATACAGTTACACATGGAAACTTTCACTCTTTAAATAGATTTCATTAATAACTATCATCATTTCTTATTGATTCCAGTGCCAGACAAGCTGCTGGTCCAAAGGATTTATGTACAATAGTAGATTTAAAACATAAATACATGACTTTTTCAGTTAAAGATTGATGAGAATAAAAAATAAATATAGAAATATATAATTCTGTTGTAGTGATTGTACTCTTCAAATGTGTTTTGATAAGAGATGATGACTTCACCATACAAGATATCTCCCTTACAAGACAAGAGCTACTTCAGAATGACATTTTGACTTTCTTGAAACATCCATTTTACCCAAATATAATGGTTTTGCTTGGTGGACATGGAAGAGGTTGACTGTGATACCAAGGTATGCAATTTGTGTGTACTAATCCACTTTATGACATGGTTTTTGAATGACTTGAAAGTCTGCATATTAAGTAGGGAATGACCTTTGATATCACTTAAGTAGATTGAGGTTTTCACAGTATAGTGACCTTTGTGTGTAGAAACATTGCTAAAGTGTAATGAAATGATGTTTTTTCATCAAGGATGTGGGAATTCATTTTTATGACTGTGATTAGAGTGTTGATTAAACATTTTCATGCAGAGAAAGAAATGAAGGTGAGTGTGCATTATTCTGTCATTCCTGGCCAACTAGCCAGTCAGTGATTGTAAAACTTCATCAAGCGTCACTCAAAGTGATGGCATGTGACAGGAAGTGGACAACCAAATAACTCATGGTATTTTAATGATGATTTGATGATAGATAAACGATGTGCACCCCTGATTGCTCCGCTACCAATGCCTGATTGTAATTGCAGCTATGTGGAGTGGTGGAAAAATCCCTTCACCCCATTACAAAACCCATCTTGTTGCACTGCCAACTGGAATAGCCATCCCTCTCACTCACTGTAGAGTGACGAGCTTTCAGGATGCACTGACATTGCGCATCCCTCACACAATGCCGAAGGTGATGCGGTAAGACCTTGTCTGTCTCCAAGGTGACGAGTACTCTACCCCAGCAGATGTTTTAGCTGCCATCCATCCACTCCTGACTGGCATTCACTGCACTTTCCTCCTCGTTCTTTGGTGTCCTCAAATATCAATGAAACTCCTACAATGTTTTGCCTGATGTAGTGTCTCTGTTTGGATGTCTTGTTCAGGCTGTTCATGTTTATGAAGGGTCCGTGTTTGCATACATGTTTATGGCATTTGTCAGGATAGCTCTACTCAGACTCCAATTGAATTAGATGGTACTAGTTATTGATATTGACAAGCTCATATATTGTGTGAGGAAGGGATGTTCCAAGAGAGGGCATTCTGCTGATAGATAGCTGCACAGTGTACATCAAGTGAGATTGCTTTGTCTGTCTTTTAATGTACATTAATCTGCATCTTATCAGAGCATTATTTAGTGCTGCTAGGAAAGCAACAACATCCTGACAAACATACGCTCTAGGTTGTATCAAATTGTGTCATTTCTGCAGTTTCGATGTTACATGTATCTGTTTATCTGTTCATGCACAAATTATGTTCGTTCCAGATGTTGTTTTAGTATGATTTAAGGCTGAAACTAGAAGACTGTAAAAGTGGATATTTTCGCAGGACTAATTTTTTGCGCTAGGCCGGGTCAGAAGAGTTTCGCGTGTTTTTAATTCCGCGGAATCAAGACATCACGCACAGGAACGTATGGCAAGCAAAAATATTCACATGTTTTTATTTTCGCGCTAGTTTCTGGTTGCGCGAAATGCGCGAAAATTTCAACACCGCGAAAATTTCCACTTTTACATTAATGATTTTATAGTATAAGTGTGTGCACACATGTGTCTGTGCATGAATCATATACACACAAAAAACACCCAAACAAACTTTTATGGAATGAAAGAGTTTCAAGATATATTGACATTAACTGACACATTTGTATTCAAACAATGTTTGTTTCAAAGGTATATAGTCAAATCCAGAATAAAGTTTAAACCAGTAGAAAGAAATGATGCCATCACTGCTCTTGTATAGGTTATCAAGTAGATTTGATTCCAATCAACAAGCATTACTGTTCATAGACATGATTGAGTAAAGACATTTGTTATTAATTGACATGTCTTGAAGCAAGTCAGAAGGAGACACCTTGCCATGAGGGAAAAATCATCAATCTGTAGATACCACAGTGGTTAATATGATGGCCAGTTTTAATATTCTGGTCATTGACCTGCTGCGCTGTGGACAACACACAAGTAGGTTTAGTACTGTTTTCACTTTGTCCCACATAGAATGAAGCCTGCAAGGCAGTCCAAAACTATGCAAAATTACACATAGTTTGCTTCCCTATAACTTTCAGAAGTTTGAGCACTCTGTGACACTCCGACAAAACTATGCATAATTTCAGTGATCGGAAACTATGGGTACTTCCGGTTTCTCGCAGGGAAAAAAAAAATGTCAACACGCAGCAGCATACAAAAGAATGCACAATGTGCAGAAACAACATGAATGATTCTATTATGGTGTCACAAACTACATGAAGTTTCAGTCGAGTGTGGTCACACTGCACAATACTATACATAGTTTGGCAAGAGGTGAGAAACTCCCCTATTATAGTGCATGCAGAAAGTTTTGCAGGAAGTTTTACTGGTAACTTCTCTAGAAGTTTGCGGTCATTGCCCAAACTACGCGAAGCAAAATACCTGTGCCTAGTGAGACAGTGTGAGAAAGGAAAGCTGTATTTTGTAAATTGTAGCTACATGGGTTTGGATGATAGCAAAGCATTGATACCATCTAGCCTCATAGTGACTACTATAACATCAGTTGAATAATGGTACACAATACTGAGAAATGAGAATGGGATATCCCATTACCGTCATGCATTTGTTTTAAAAGCCCCACAAAAATATGAGTAGTAGTATCACAGAAACCACACTGTCACAAAAACAGTTGACTCATACATGCAGATTTCCCTGTTTGCCATCCATAGAAAGTGTCATGATTAATGGAATAGACAGACCTGCTATCTAAGGCTCTGCTAACACACAGTAATGCTAAGAACATTGAATGATGAACTGCTATCTTTCACACTCATGTCAGTCAAACATTCTGGACTCGTATAATCTCTGCAGTGACAGTAATTCTTATTTTTTGAAGACTCGTATTCTGGACATGTACTTTGGCAGTGAAAAAATAAAAGTTGATCGACAGTGAAAGAGAGAAAGAGAGGGGGAGGGAGGGAGGGGTAGGGCAGAGAGGCTCGGGAAGAGAAGGGAGAAATGTGCCTAGTCATTCTGCTACCTTCAGGCCACTTAAAGGGGATGTGGCTATTTATTCATGACTGTTGATTGCAGTAATAAGATTGACAAACTGCTGTCTCCTAGTTTTTGCCTCAACTTTTAGATGGTCTTGTTGAAACCTAGACAAGGGTCAGTTTACTCAGCTTCTCTCATTTTATTCCCACAGAGTGGTGTTAAGGCTAATAGCTGGAAATGAACATGCATACTCATTCTTCATTAATGACCTTATAGGGATATGGCTAATTGATTGCTTGATATACATGCTTGGCAGATGTTTGGAACAATCAGGTAGCAAGCCAAATGAATACTTAGTGCCATCACATTATCAGGGTATAACAATGTATTAGAATGTAAAGCAATACATTTATCTTGCAATATTTCTGCAAATTCAGTATCACAATTTTAAGTGAAGGAGACACCACATTTTTTTTTTTTTTTTTGGGGGGGGGGATGTCACAACTGTCTGTGTCTTTTGTGTGTGTGTGTTTTTTTTTGTTTTTGTTTTTGTTTTTGTGTGTTTTTTTTTTTTTTTTTGGGGGGGGGGGGTGAAGGGAGGGGAAGGATGGGATGGAAGAAATTAATCTTACCTCTACAGTGCATCCATTTCTGTTGCTATTGTTGAGTACTGTATGTAGTAGTGACATCCAAGTCATGTTTTAGTAATGAAGTGTTTGGATGTAATTCAGGAAAGATTCAGTGTGATTTGTCATATAAGTATTCTCAGATAATATATGAATTGATTGAAACTTTGTTGACCTTTGTCCATGATATGATATCAGTATTTCGTGTTCTGACAGTGAGAGAGGATAGACTACTTGATATGCTGATTTGCTGGGATGTCAATATATTTTTACTATCAAACCATGATGATTGAATCAGTATACAGATAAAAACACCTACTTGTCAAATGAGGAAAATTACATTGTCATCATTACTCTTCTCATGAGTGTACCATTTCCCTGAACTTCAAACTTTTTAACTATAGGAGATGAGCTTTCAAGTTCAAGCCCTGTGATTAGGCCATGGAGATTCTTCACAACTAAAGTCAATGTCTGTTTTTATCCCTCAGATCCTGTTCACACAACTAAAATAATATCCTTCATTGGAGTTTGTTGATACTTGGTCCAAGTTACACAACAGAGATATTGGTGCACAAGATTAATCCGGATATTCCATTAAGAATATGATATGGTGAGAAACAAAGCAGTAAATGAGACAATGTTGTCCTTGTGCACAGGGTATAGAAATTTGATTGTCAAGTTTAAGAGGTATCAACTTAGTCTAGTTTATGTGAATTAACGCCATGCTATCATACTGTACTGATCCTGTGAAAATTCCAAATAACTGAAAATCTGGGCCAAATGATCCTATTTGTTGTGAGTGTTTCTCATATTGTTGAAAATAAATTTCTGCGAGATTTGTTTATTAAAATGATTATTAAGTCATTCAAGAATGAAAATCTATATGATAACTTGTGATAAATTGGATCACTATAATTTTTCATATAATTCGTTTAATGATAGAAAAGTCCCAAGACTTGAATTAAGTGAGGACTTTTCTGTTTTTTTGGTTTGATGAAGAAATCATAAATGTAATGTTTCTATAAGAGCTTGAAACAATCGCATTTGAGTGTTACTATCAATAAACAAGTCATTTAGACTCTAACAGTGAATCCTGAGCACACTATTGTTGGATAGTTGTCTGTATGAAAAACAGACTGAAACAAAGGGGTACAGATACATAGTAAAACACACCTGTGAGTTGATAAGAAATGCCAATTGTATCCTTGGTTGTAGCAGCTGACATTGCAACACCAGACTGTCCATTCTTTGGATGTGAATTTGAGAGTTGTATTTCAATCTCTGAAAGCAAGTTGTTATTTCTCACAATGAGCAAGATTTTATGTGAACAGGCCTCAGAAGTGTAGGACAGTTGTTGCGAATGTGTAAATGTCACTGTGTTTGCAAGGAGAAAAAAACTGGGAAAGAGAATAACAGCCAGAAATGAGTATCAAGGAGAGACATTCCAGTAACATGTAGTCAGCCATAGAAATTATTGACATCTCAGTCTGGCAGATATGTGTTGGCTGCGGCATTTTAAAGTGAAGATAAAAAGCTAAAAAGCTAGAAGAGAATAGATTGGTTGTGGAAGGAGACGATGCCATCCAGTGATGATGTTAGTCCAGCAAGGCAAGAGCTGCTCTGAGCTGCGTGACAGATCACACACATTGTCAGTGTCTGTTCCATGTTTGCTGCTCCAGGCAAATATTACATGTGCCAGCTTCCAACCTCCTGAACCTTGGAGGACACTTTCCTCCAGATTTATGGAGCACCTCTGAATGACAAGCGGTAATAGTGCCAAGGCTGCCCCAAGGTTTAAAAGAGAGAAACAGTTTCTATCGCCCAGTTTTGTCAAGAATACAGGAGATATATGAGTGATGGTTGAGGCAGGATTATGGGTAGTCTGATAATTGATGCACTGTGTGAAAGCTAAAATCATATGGCAGCATTGAGTGATGAAGAAGGAACCCTGCTTCTGAATTGCTACCATTTGTGTGGTGATACATGATCTATGCTTCTTGGCAAAACTCTTTGCTATTTAACTTCCAGGGAAAGTGGTCTAAAAATACGAGTGTCACTAGTTGATATATGGAGCCCCTGAAGTAGATTCAGTGAAAGACCAAGGGAATGATACCAGTAGTGCTATTGATGAGTTACTTGATCAACAGTGAAAAATGCTTACAGTCACTCTTGTCACATTATTCATTTATTTATTTGTTTGTTAACTCAAACAATATGAAAAGTAACACATATTCCCAATGCTGCCTCAGTGTATAAGTGAAGATACATGCACAATGAAGAACATAATGATTTGCTGCTGTAAAGTATTAGCAAGTTTTGTGATAGTTCTACTCTGTACCATTCCATGCTAACAGGATATTTGCACACCTATGGGACAGAGAAGAACAATCGCTTCACCTTGTGATGGTTGCCCTGTGAATTGGAATGGATTAGAAGCTGAAAAAAGTTCTGTTGTTTGTTTGTTTTCAGTTGTGGTAATAAGGCTATTGTGCACCCCTTGTCTGAGGCCTTCTTGTATTTTGTTGTTTTGGGTTATTGTTTGCCTTGTGAGTGTATTCTTTTTTTTTGGGGGGGGGGGAGGGGGGTTAGACTGTAAAAACCAGGGAAATTTAGCTGTCGGATTCTAGGTATTCCCTGAAGATCCTACCTTACTAGGCAGCTTGAACTCCAGATCCCTGCCACCCGCTGTCTCTCTTTCCTCTGCCCAACGTCAAAGTATCACTCAGGGAATTGGACTATCCAGGTCCAATTTCCTGGTTGGGGGGAGAATGTCAAGCTGGCCACATGACCTAGGTAACAATAAATCAGCCAACATATTTGGTAGTCTGTAAATCCTGCCTTGACTGGATTGATTTCTCACAATACAACATCAAAAGCCTTTTCTTTTTAAGATTTAATTGAAACAACATTTAATTGACAGGTTTGCTTTTGATTATAGGCAATTACTGTCTAATAGAGGAAATCAAACAGTTCTAAAAGACCACTTTTTAGGTTTATTTGTTGAAAAAAATATGCATGGAAAATGTTGATATTTACATTGTTGTCTTGATATCTTTACTTAGGAATCAGTCTTTCATGAGCAATGTGGATTGCATCAAACATGATTGTGAGAGAGCATGCGGCAAAGATAAATCACTAGAATGCCAAACAAATTAGAAAGTTTGAAGATGCATTCGCATCTGTGCTAATACCAGAATAGTTCATAGCATGCTTGATGTTTTTTGCTGGAGCCTTCTGTAAGATCTACAAAAGCTAATGGATACAAAGAATTGTGAGCAGTTACATTATAGTTTTGCTAAGCATGAGACCGCAAGAGTTTTTGCATTGTAATGATCATTCTGTGCTACTTGACATCTATGCTTAATGTGCCTGGCATAAGCATGTTGTGTGCCGCGATGCTCAGCGGTATTTGCCTTGTCATACAACCTCTTCCCCACGAAGTGATAAATCAATCTTTTTGCAGAGTTGAATGAACCTGATGATACATAAATCAGCCATTTGCTGTGTATATTTTAGGTCAAAAGAAAGACAAATAGAAGTCATGATGTTTTCAATAATGCCAGGAGTCAGGCTTTTACTGGAGTAGAGCTTAGAGACATTTCCTTGCTGTTCCCAGGCTGTTTACGACACAATGTCAGTGTGCAGCGTACTATTGTTTGAAGATCTCTACCCCTCCCTTTTCTGGCACTCTGTCTTTTATAGAAATGTTTGTCAAGTTAATGTTTTTTCTAATTCATCATGAAGTAAATTTTGCTTCAAGAGACTCAAATACATTAGTTGTTCACAAACGGTCCTTGTTTATAGGGTTTTTTTCGTTCATCATTCATAGGGAAGGGGAGAAAAAGGAGCAAGTACTGACTGATGTTGCCTTTGGAAGTAGAGCAATATGCCAATGTGCCTTTGCCACTAGTAGAGCCAAATCAAACTCACAATGCCAAAAGTCAGATGTGCCTTGCGATCTCATGCTTAGCAAAACTATAATGTAACTGCTCACAATTCTTTGTATCCATTAGCTTTTGTAGATTTTACAGAAGGCTCCAGCAAAAAACATCAAGCATGCTATGAACTATTCTGGTATTAGCACAGATGCGAATGCATCTTCAAATTTTCTAATTTGTTTGGCATTCTAGTGATTTATCTTTGCCGCATGCTCTCCCACAATCATGTTTGATGCAATCCACATTGCTCATGAAAGACTGATTCCTAAGTAAAGATATCAAGACAACAATGTAAATATCAACATTTTCCATGCATATTTTTTTCAACAAATAAACCTAAAAAGTGGTCTTTTAGAACTGTTTGATTTCCTCTATTAGACAGTAATTGCCTATAATCAAAAGCAAACCTGTCAATTAAATGTTGTTTCAATTAAATCTTAAAAAGAAAAGGCTTTTGATGTTGTATTGTGAGAAATCAATCCAGTCAATGCATGAGAAAATATGGTTTAAGTTCACGTTATTGTTCTGTCATCAATTCCTTATCCCATTTGACATCACAATCAGTTGAGAATTAAAGAAAACCCAAATGCAGTCAACATTGCTTGGGTGTAAGTATAAATGACTGTCCCATTGAAGTTTTCCCTGTGACAGTATTAACCTGAAGTGTGGAAAGCAAAGTGAATGATGGCCAAACTTCTGCCTACTATTCACTATAATTTGACACTTGAATGTGGCATTACAGAAATTTGGCAAAATATCTCGACGTTGGACGTTGGCCTACAGTGAGAAAGAGGCGGTTGATGAGTTCAGTGACAGTGTCTAATCCCTGTGCTTAGGGAGTGACTGTCACTAGCAGGAGGTAAAGGCTGTAGTTGGGCTGGCTAGTCAAGGTCATCTGTGGCCACTACATCACTTTATATTAGTAACCAAAGTATGGCACAAATTTTTCCATCTCATCTCTTGTGCTAGAGCTTGTGTCTAGATAATACAACATACATAGAATACATGCAAATACTCCAATCATTAGATAGGATGTAAGGGAGACAAATATGTCTCATTTTATGAGGAATAGTATTAATCACATACCAGTATTGTCACGAGAAATACTCAGAGTGCATGGTGTGACCTCATCATGTGGTGTAAACAATCAAATAATTTTTAATTTTCCTCCTGAAGGGAGAATTTCATTGGAGGTGTCTTTGTTATTGTGTGTCGGTAATTAGGGCTTGATCATTTTTTTCCTCATATAATTTTCTTTCCCTCTATCTGTTGGAAAAGAATGCTTCCCTAATTAAAATGCATGATCTGAGTTTCCCTTATAAATACGCCGTGTGCTAGTTTGTCTCTAGCATTCTCAAGGTATGCATCAAGACCCTATACAATGGTTGGTTTTGTGTGTCATAGGATTATGAATTCCATGAAAATGTGACACATAAAACTCACCTCCTACAGTCACCATTGTGTTTGGCTCACACCTGTGAGTAGTTTTACGGCATTTGTCAGTGGGAAAGAGAAATTTCATGATGAGTATGCTTTTAGCATTTTCATGGAGATAAACTTGGATGCCATACTGTGTATCTTCAAAGGTTGATATTTCTGTATACTTCCCCATGCCACATGTGATAGAAAGAATCTGATCCATATTAATTAGAATGGCTGTCTTAGAACAGGACAGAAATAGTTTCATTTGGAAAATGCTAGCTACAACCATCTCAGAATTATATTTGATATATGACGGGGATCAAAGAACTCTCCTTTATTTCTTTCAGTGTTTACAATATACAATTAGAAAATTAAATGAAGCATATTTCGCATTATATACTTATATTACTGATATATACATACCACTAAACACTGATTAATTCAGTGCTTATTTATGTCAATGTAGGGCAATTTTTCAATCAGTTGCAAACTGAACTAGTATTTAGCAAGGAGAAATATTTTCATTTTTCATTTTTTTTTTTTTTTTAACATCCTATTAGATTGTAGATGTCAAATACTGGGCCGTAGTGAATTCCAAGTGACTGGGACCAAGATGATGAACCCATTTTGAATGGATGTTTGTTTCCATTTTCCAGTGGTGAAATTTGGTTGACTGCCGGGTCTTGGAACTATATACAGTTTCATTCAAACAAAACATTTCAGTAATGTATGGGCGAGGCTTTTCGTGAAATACCCATGCATCAAAGAAGCAACTTGTAAAAGAAAAATGTGTTTGACAAACCAGTCAGAGAATGGAAATCACGTCATACACTATCCTCTCTCTCACCCTCTCTAGGTTTGACTCTCTCTCTCTCCCTCTCTTTTTCTCTCTATCTCTCCCTTGTAGAAGGCAGTGCAATGTTACAATGTAAGCAGTCATTTGATATACCAAAGTAAGTGTCAACCTGGGGACAGTTTCATGAAACTTTTTGTCGGTGATTTACACTGACAACTGTTAAAAGCTACGGAAATCCTTGCGTCTGATTGGCTGATAGCAAATATGTCGGTGAAAACCTCCGACGAACTCATTGCTGAAACGCCCCCCAGGAATAGGGCTACCATTCATGTTCTGATCAAATATTTTGGTTTTAATGATAATAATTATAATTAACATTTATTTCGTGCTTAATACACAGTTTCTAAATGCGTTACATGTATCATAATTATACCAAAACGTAATCTTACATTATTCAACATAACTTTAAAACTCTACAATGATTTACATTACTTAATATACTTTAGCAATAATCAAATACTAAAGTTAGCATACTTAATACACACACACACACACACAAAGAAAACCTCCCATACAAAAACATGAGATCATAGTAATTTCATCTTATATTAACTTCATTAGATGTGTCCTCAGGAGGGTCTTAAATGTATCTAGCGAGGGTGAAGATCTGATGTGAAGGGGGAGCTTGTTCTATAGTTGGGGCGTGGTGACGGCGAAAGCACGACTGCCATAGCGGGTACATGGTATGGGTCCAGGGCTAAGTTGGAGATGGATTGAGCGGGATGATCGCAGGACACGGGATGAATTCTTGGGAACTAATAGTTCAGAGATGTATCCAGGGGCTAAACTGTGCTTTACTTTGTAGGTAAGGGTGAGTATTTTGAATTATATTTTTTGAACCATGGGGAGCCAGTGAAGGGAGCGAAGGATGGGAGTGATGTGGTCGGATTTCTTAATGCAAGAGACGAGACGAGCTGCTGTGTTCTGGATTCTTTGCAGGGGGCAATATGGGCATAGGGAAGGTTGACATACAGAGAATTACAATAGTTGAGGTGCGTGGTGACAAAGGCATTGACAAGACGTTCCGTGTTGGCTTGATCCAAGAAGCGTCTAAGTTTCCCAATTTTACATATGCCGAATGCGGCTGAGCGGCATGTTTTGTTTATATGCCTCTATAGATTGAGCTTGTGGTCTACGACAACCCCGAGATCTCGATCTGATGCTGATGGGAAGATCGCATCTTCAATACAGTTGTTGGGAACAGGCATTGATTGGCGAAACTGAGATGTGATGTGCAGGATTTCAGTCTTAGACTCGTTGAGTTTGAGTTGGTTCTGACTTGACCACAGTTTGACCTCGCTAACACACTCAGACAATCTCTTCAGACTTTCCTTATGCTTACTATGCTGAAGAACCACGTACAGTTGATTGGATGACCAAAGTGTACGTTTGCATTATGAAACACATTCAATTTCCTTAGGTTTTGCCATCTACATCTGCCATTTGTTAGTGTGCTGTAATGCTGTGTAACTGTCACTGAAACTTGCTGGCAGTTGATCTTCTTATACTCAAGCAAGAATTGCAAGTTGATTCCAAATTTTCACAATGATGCCATTTTAACACATATAGTGTATAACAAGGAATGTTCGCATGCATTTTAATTTCGCGAATTTCGCGAGAGCCAAAATTTGTGAAATTAAAATGCACGCGAAAATTCATGTCTATACTATATGCATTAAATGTTCGAGGCAACTCGCGAAAATTTCATGTGACAAAAAAGGCCGTCAGCTCCAATTCGCAAAAATTTCAATCCCCAAAAATATTGTGTTTTACAGTAATTACAAATCTAAGAGAGCTGGATAAATGAAGTTTTGTTATTTGCACCATACACTGCATTGTTGATCTTAAGACAATGGTATTTTTTTTCATATTTTCTTTTCATTATCTATTTTAGTAGTTACTTTATTGTATGTATTTGTTTCATTTTGTTCCTACTCTGTTGATGACTGTAGGGTCATGGGGATGGAGTCTGCTGTGTAATGTTCGACACTCGTAGACTGGTGACTGGTTCCATGGATCGTTCAATTCGTGTCTGGGATATTCGAAGTGGCAAGAGTGTTCGCAAGCTGTGTGGGCATAAGGTAAGTACCTTCAGTCAGCTAGAAATCAAGAAACTCACTACAGGCAGGAGCCCTCTTTGTTAGAGCATTGTCTAGGGTAGCTTTATCTCAGCTGGAAGGGAAATGCATTATTATACAAATGATGCACAGGATAGAGTATATCCTGTGATGCACAGGATATAGTATATAAATAATCCTGTGCATCATTTGTTTTATAAAATGGGTCGAAAACTAACGGCATTTTTCACGTACCTTTGTGGGTCAATACCAGTCAACTACATGTAGCACTCGCTCAAAAGTCAAGATGTCCGAAGATGTTCGTCCCAAACATTTACGCACGTTGCACTCGGAAATCCTGCACATAAGTACTGTACGTATAAGAGTATACGTACGCCACATGTTACGCACAAGAAAGGCCGGCTGGCAGCCCGAACTAGAAGTTGTTTACAGGATTGACAGGCCGTATAGTAGTGCGTGGCGCGCACTTGTAACGACTGATTGAGTGCGCACTGCTAGTGTAAACATTGTGACGTCAGGCCGTGCATGATCGTAAAAAATAATGCACTCGCACGTGACTCATTTCAGCGCTTCCAATTGGCTACATTCTTGAACCCATTTTATAAAAGAATGTGTCACATAGTGCAATGTGCAGTGAAATTGATAGTATTTGCAAGACATTTAGCATGCAAAGTATGATTTTGAAATGAAACCATTTCTGAAATTTGATTTAGTGTGCTTAATACATACCATTTTTCTATTCTTGAACAAGCTTCTGGATGCGCTTTATTTTTTTGTCAGTCTTACCGTGAACCTTTTTTTTTTTTTAATTGGGTAGGTTTTGCCACCTTAATATTATGGAACCAGAGATAACTGTGGAGAGCTTTTACTTGAAAATAAAGGAGGATGTGTAGGGAGCATGTAACAGAACAACCGTTTGAATAAAATGTTGGTTATATTTTATTCTGATGAAAACATGAGGAAATTTTCTACATTGGTTATCATATTAGCTCACGTTGGAAGAAAGTCACCACTCCCACTTGATTTTGAATTTCTCCCACTTTGGTTTGACCTACTCTACCACTTTACCACTTTGAAGTTTTGAACATGTTCAAAATTTCTTTGTGACAAGGAAAACTGTTTATGACAATGAAAACTGTTTGCGAATTGTATTGCAATGGTTTACAAATTTGATTGCAACTGTCAACAAACCCTGACGAAACCTAAAATTCCCAAGAATTTGCTACGCTCGCAAACATTCGCCACTCAGTGAGATACTCCCTTTATATTGTACACACTCCAGTGATCAGAGTCTCCAGTTTGCTAGGGGATCCAGACGGAAGAATTTTCAGTCTAAGAAATGCAAGATGGTTAAAGTCACACCCTGCATTCAGAAGATCCCCCACTTCGCGGGGGAAGTTTAGAGAGATTGTATCTTTTTTACGGTGGACCGTCCACATGTGCATTGAAATCTCCCGCTGAAAGGGGGACAAAATCACGGCTGGTGGTTTCAGCTGTGTGTAAGGTCACCATACGTGGCGCTCCAGGGCGCCCGATTGCAAATACAAACACATGTCGTAGTTCTTCACCACCACATTTCGAGCATGCGCACTGATGAAGAAAACAGCTGTGCGAGAAATCAAGGTCAGTCCCCCGCCAGAATTTGTTGCCGGACTCGACAAGCTTGCCAGGGAAGCGGCGGATGTCTCAGCTGAGCGTTCAGACGATGGGATTGCCGGGGAAAGTCCTGGCAAACGGGACATTCCCCATGAAGCGGGGGAACGTCTGAACACACAGTACGTATCACTTTAGAATGAAAGTCATGTAATACCAGAGAATTGTCTCAGATTTTGTGATGCAGGCATCTGACTTTAAATTGATGCATAGAAAACTTGTAAATCCAGTAGTGGCATACCTGAATTGTATATCAGGAGCTCTAGTATTGTCATATGGAAACCCCCCCCCCCCCTTCCCCTGTCTACACATAAACGTGCATGCATAAGAAATGCATGAAGTAACACTGCAATAACACAATTTATGTTGGGTAATAATGAAAATGCAAACTATCAGCCAAAAAGGTTTGCCTGGAAGTACTACAGTCTAAGAGCACACCCAAAGGTGGGTTGCCAGGTAATTTTTCATAATTGATTAACGGTTTTCAACCAATCAAGCCACAGCAATATCCACCCATCTTCCACGCTGGAGTAAATTGCATGCAGCTTGTTGGAAAATATAACTGCTAGGGCACAGTCGATCATCATGTAACATTCTGCATACGCACTGCTGAAAATGAAGGGTATTTCAGGTATAAAGGTTGGATGCATAGGATTGAATCTACTTTACCCTTTTGATGTCAAAATACTCTTGGCAAATCATTGCAGAGAGACAAATTTCTTGGTAGACCTGTTCAATGTATTGCAAACAAATTCCAATGGTGGAAGATGAATTTTGAGCCCCTCTGAGATCTGTGTTTAGGCTTTGAGCATTAATTAATGAAATTATTCTTTGCTCGTTTAGGAAGTGACCTCCATATCGTCGCTGGGGTGACAAAACCTCGTATCTCAAAATTGTCAAATGTTCAGGAGAGCGAAAAAACATGGCGGCCAAAGCACTATAGTGAATGGGAAAGCCTTCTCTGTGACATGTCATGGTGGCTTCATTTTTGGAGTAAGACAGTTAGGATTTGGCCAAGACATCACTTGACCCATTATTTGACCATTAAGCTAAAAAAAATTTTCTTGACATTTTTGAGATACGAGGTCTTGTCACCCCAGCGACGATATGTACCTTGTGGGATAAGCACCTATTGCGTTCACATTGCAAACTCTGGCTCTGTGTGTAGGTATTTATATAGCACAGTATACTTACACCTCAATACCCTCTATTGTGTATCATCCATTGTTTTAAACACAGCTCTGCGTGTGTGTGTGCGTGTGTGAGACTTGAATAAAGGTCTGCACTTGGCATGCTGTCAAGCAACATGAGTTTGCATGGGCCAAAAGCAAAAAAAAAAAAAATGAAAAATGAAAAAAAAAAAAATCTGGACCTCTCACCATAATCATATGAGCCTTATGATACTAGAATCCCCCCAAACTGTAACAAGCTCTTCCCTGCAGATAGAAGATAGTGGTAGTAGTGGCTCCTGTTTTTTCCCACATATATTTATCAGAATACCTGACCTACCAAGTACAGGACATAGTAATTTTTTACTACATTTTTTTTTCTTCATCTAAGATCAGAAAATTTGATCTTAAAGTACAATTATTTTTTTCCAGGATATATGAACTTTTTCCAATTTCTGAACCAATAATTGCTCTGTGCTTGCACAATATATTTTTATTCCGCCACCGCAAAGGTCACTGGAGACATAGTGTTTTCAGATTGTGCATCCGTCCATCCGTAATCATTTTTGTGAATGACGTAAACACTTGACGTGTTCAAATAACACTTAGCATAAAAGCCATATGTGTGAGTGGACAAAGCTGCGCCTATCAACTTGTGGACACATGCGCCCAAGGTCAAAGGTCATCCGTGTAGGCTAAGGTCAAATTCTAAAGTGGGTATCTCATTGGGTTGGAGACGAGTTGACGACCTGGTGGCAACTCAAGTCTCTCTTAGTCCCAGAGACATCTCTGCAACATCTCTGCAACAGCTCCTGGAATGTAGCCAAGTCTCTGGGGAAGCAGGAGAAAATCAAATGTGTTTGATTTTTGCAGAGACTCTTTCCAGTTTCCAGCAGGTCATGGAGACATCTCTGCAACGTTGCAGCCAAGTCATGATGACTTATCTCATTATGAGGTCTCCAAGATGTCTCTGCAACTTTGTGAAGACCCATTGGTGACCTTCCAGAGATGTTGCAGAGACATTTTGGAAATGTTGTGGCGACGTCTCCACAACTTCTGGACAAATGACTTATCATCTTATTTGGAGACATTTGTGGAGTCACCCTGGAATCTCAGAGCCCAAGTTATTTTGGTCTGTTCAGTTGCAGGAGTCATGGCAGGCAATCGTGGCACAGTCTCCTCCAGTGAGATACGCCCTGACAATATGTTACTAATGACCCCATATCTCTGCAGTGCTTGAGGAAATCTTTAAGGAAACTTTGTGTATACATGTATTAACAAGATTCTCTAAGGAGAGTTTTAGGCCATGGGGTCAGATGTTGAAGGTCTAGTAAAAATGCTAAAATTTCTCTTTCTTCTATATATCTGGGAAATAGCTTAAGGTATCTTTATGAAACTTACAAATGTATTTCCTGACAGTGATTCTTGTGGGTAGTTTTGGGTCATGGATTCAAAGGTCAGGGGTCATAGGTCAGGTTAAAATGCTAAAATTATGCTATTTAATGCTGACATTGCACTATTTTCTCAGTACTTCAGAAATGAGACAATGTACAGGCCTATATTTTATTAGACGTGATGCATTACAGCATGATGGTGCTGTAGGGAAAGATTTGCGCAGTGAGGTCAACGGTCAAATGAAAATGTCACCTTATTTTTCCCCATATTTTGAAATTGGTTCAAAGTATTGTCATAAAAATTGTATGTTATACAAGCAGTGATTATGTAGAGAAATTTGGGGGCCATGGTGGTCAAAGGTCCAGGGTCAAAGGTCAAATGAAACTGGTTTCAAGGAATGTAGTTACTGGGGACATTTTGGGGATGTGCCATCAAACTTTGAAACATTTCATTTCAATTTCTTGAAAATCATGTGATAACATCTTCTCACATTGTCAAGATGTACTGTAGACCTATTGAGAGAATAATGCAATATGGTGGAAGTATACCCATCGCCATGGCGACATTTCTAGCTTGTTTGTGTTGTTCTTTACTGTGCATCAATGTATTTCCAGGATTGCAGAATTTGGCTGCCCCAGAACACTCATATTATTTTTAGTCTCTCTCTTTGTTTCTCTTTTTACGTATGTGTACAGTTTGTCTGTGTTTGTGTGCCTATCTGCACCTCCACTTTACTTCTTACATGATGTGTTCTATTGTTTCATTCCTTGCCACTCCTATTGATGTCTCTGTCTCTCATCATCTTGAGATTCGCTTCCAACCGATCATCTCTTACCCAAGAGTGACTTAAGAGGTTACCATTCACATTTTTTTTTAACATTGAATTTTCTGAATAACAAGTCCGTATCAGAAAGAGACTAGGTTAGTCAGGGACAGAAGCTTTCCACATCTGCCACAGAGGACTAATATCTGTATTTGTCCCCTCTACAGCCCTCCCCCCCCCCCCTTCTCCAAATCTTTGGACTATTGACTGCATGAATCATGTTGACCTTGTGCACATGTCTGACCAATCACTGGCATCAGTTTGAAATGGATGCTGATGTCCAGTAATGACTGCAAAATGGTTCATTGGGTCATTAACCCAGAAAGGAACCAGGGGAGAGAAAAAAAAAAAATCACGTTTCAGCACTGGCTAACAGCTTCAATTGGACGTCAGTCATGGAGATTGTTTTCTACATTGAAGACAGCTCAGAGAAAGTACCTTATTTTGTACAGGGAACAATCACATCCTGTCAAAATTACATTTGTTTTGTCATCTGCCTAATATACATTGCTGTCACATTGACTGTAGTTTTCTCTCCATTAGCTGAATGATATAATATGCTAAATGCACCAGTCTTTTTGCCTAATGTATACCTCAACAACATGAATGAGATTAAATATGAATGTAAGAGTTGTTTGTTGCTATCATTTCAATATCATGCAGCTTTCTCAGGCATCACTTAGAAACAAGTTAGTCAGGGGAAATTTCCTGTTGTGCCATTCGTTATTTCAGTAGCATAAGGATATTACTTCTCTCTGAGGATCCAGGTCCATAGAGTAAATAGATTTGTGCTGACAAACTGTTTGTATCAACATGTTCTGTAGAAGTATGTCATTGAGGTACAAATAGATGATCCCTACCCCTCTCTTTTATGTCGATGGAGTAGGTCCTCTTTCCAGTTCAAGGAACATTTGAGTGGAACTTTGCATATACTAGATTTTTACCAAATCATTGAGAACTTTGTTGCTTACAACTATTTTGTAACATGCAGGGTAAAACTAATGTAGGCTTTGTAAATGCATAATATCCATAGTGTGAGCATTATTTTGTTAAAATGCTCTTTCATGTAAGGTCATTTTCATTCACACATTTTTTCAAAATTCAGTTTTTTTCATTTTTGTTGAAATTCTTATTTTCTTTTCAACATTCACATTTTTTCTGTGTTTCAATATTGCATTTACTTATGTGTCTTTTGAATACTGTATACGCCATATATTTCACAAGTCTAAATTTTCGCGAATCAGGAATTCCCGACGATTTCGCGAGTGGTTAACTTCGCGATCGTGAAGTCCTGTACTGAACGGAGAAGTGTACACGCATACATCATATTCACATCGGGATCAGAGTCAATATTTTCGCTTGTCTTTAATTTCGCAAATAGCACCTGACTCGCGAAATTTACGGAAATAAAAACCTCGCAAAATATTCGGCATATACAGTAGTCAAAGTTGTCTTACTCATCAGGAGGAAATGATGCAAATGTCTCAAATTTTGTGTGTTACAACCTATCTGATTTCCTGATAATTTAGTCAAGAGATGATGTGAAAGTGAGATGACAAGTGCGAGTGTTTTGACCAGGTGAATGGAAGCAACCAATAGGAAGCTTGCTGAAGTGAGCAGTGAAAGAGACCAAGTCATAGCATCCTGTGACCAGTACAGACTCATAAACTCTCTTTCACTTTTTTTTTTCTTCATCTCTGTCATACTATCCTTCTGTCTCTTCAGTTTCCTGTATCTGTCTTAGTCTTCATTGTACTACCATAGAGCTACAGCACTCAAATGTCTTCATTCATTCTCTCAATTCATTCACTGTTTTCATCAGTATTCATCCAAGCTTCTGATTTTCTCCGATTTGTTTGTGATTAGTTGGTGTACAAATGTTTCTTTCGCTATATGTCTCAACTTCTTGTAAAAGACTGTTTACAATAATTCTGATGTTTTAAAAGTAAAAATTTCATTGTGTTGTTGTTTCTGAAGTTATGCATGCAAGCATAAAATGCTGACTATATTTGGAATTTAAAAGGAATTTTCTTTTTCCCAGTTTCATCTGAAGTAGTTATGTAAATAGGTATACGTTGACTAATTACTGATCACTACCTGTCCAGATCATCGTGATTGTGATTGGTTCTGGCTTTTCTGATGAAGTCTTGTAGGAAGGATATTGTTGCTTATAATGTAATTTACTTTTACTTTGTCATGTTGATTTTTCAGTGTCCCTGGGAGAAATTGCTGATATCCTTCCTTACTTTTAATTTTTCCCCTTCAACCTGAAACATTAATTATGACAACTGGATGCCTGCCAAATATCAGTTGATCCTCCCAAAATGACCAAGCCTACAATGTACAAATTCCATGCAGTGTTCATGAAATGTTCCCCAGGGAAAATACTCATAAAAGAGAACAAATTTTTAGCTTAGGGAGCTCTCTTATGTCAGTGTGTAATGCAGTGATTTCCGTGGCATGGCAAGAAACATTGAGCAGAGGTGCCCTCCTGGTCACAATCTTATTTTCCTTATCATTGTAGAACAATTGGGCAGGATAGAGGCTGGAAAGAAGCAAGGGTCAAACTGCAGCCAGTGAATTAGTCCAATTAAGCCATCATGTAGCCCCCTTCCTCCCTGCCTTCCCGTCTCTAGGCACTCAATCAGGAAGGCTGCTGGTGTTCCTGAGAGCTTCTCATCTCGACATCCTACCTTTCTATTTGTACAGTTGAAATATTTATGGGGCTGACAGATCTTCATTTGACTTTTCCTATCTAGAGAAAAAATAGATCAATTGTCATGTTTCAGTTTTTTTGTTCTCTTCAGATGTCATATGTGTAGACATGCATAATTACAATCACAATTATTGGAATCTGATAATTTTAAGGTCAAGTAATGACTTGCAAAACAGGATGGATGACTAGAAGTTTTCTTTCTTTCTCTATTTTGTTTTGTATATTTTTTGGTATGAAAATATTGAAGAGGATACTTTATTTTGCTATTTTGCAGACCTCATTGATGATATGTCATTGACTCTTCATCAGGAAAAAACAAAACATGTTATGTGTATGAGATATGCGGGAATCAAATCTCACCTCTTCAATATACATGTACATGTATAATGTGCTGTTTTATACAATATTGTGAATTTCAGCTCTAAAGGGGCAGATGCCGAGATTCAGCCTTTCCTGTTTGCTTTCTTTTTCATTTTTACTAATATTCATGTGGGGGGAGGGGGCAGCAGTAATATTGCTGAGACATCACTTCTCCACTCATTGTATCTGTTTCCTTTGAAGTTTTAGTACTTATGTTTGAACCTTTCACAGAATATGATTCAGGGTCATTTTATTTTGTTTTTGTTATGTTTCCAGTGATGAAAAAAAAAATGTCTGTAGATGTATGTAACTTTCTTAGTTATTTTCAGCCAGTTTAGTACACATTGTTGATGAATCCATCAAAAGATTTGTCATTCCAAAGGGTTTAAGTACTTACTTCAAAGGCAACCGCAAAAAAAAAAAAAAAGAATAAACAAAAAACAAAAAACAAAAAAAAAAGAGAGAGAGAAAAAGATTGAATGGTTTTTAGTAATGATATCCTTTACTAAGTTTAATATCAATTAATAGCACTATGCGGGCAGCTTTCACATATGTAAATAACAAAGTCATCTTATACAAATACACTACATTATCATGAAAAGCAGCAGGGATTATTTAGGGGTTTTCATGATATTAGAAGGCTAAATGGAGAACTAATATATCAGAGATATTCAAGGAGAATCAATGCATCAAAGTTGGTTTCTCAGCCACACCATATACAATGTACAATCTCATAACACAGGTGTGATGTAGTCCTAGAAATTCCAAGGCTCAGTCCAAGGAGGCTTACTTCGTTCCATTGGGTGGTTGCGTTACCCGACATTTTGTAAGTAACATGCCCTAATATACGAAGGGTCGGGTAAGGAGGGGTAAAATAATCACAATTTTATACAGATAATCCTTGATATAAGGTTGATCGTTTAACGCGACTATATGTAAAAAAGTGTCATTCAAGTGATGAAGTATCAGGTGAATCAGGGACGGCAAATCCAGTGAATAAATCAAAGCAAAAGACATCAAACAAGTCATGAAATAGCACAAAAATTAATGGCAATAACAGATAAAAGAGTATAAAATATCCTCAGAAATATAATTCTATCGCTAAATAAAACAATAGCATTTCAGGATGGAGAATATGATGCACAAATATTGAAAAGCTTTATTGTAGGCCCTATACTTCCGATCAAAACAGCAAATCTACAAGCGTTAACATAATTGTGAAGAGTTTTATTGCAAAACGCGCTAACTCCATTCTTGTTAATTTAATTGATTGATTGATTGATTGATTGCTTTATTGTCCACTCTGGAAATTCTTTGTACATCGGATATCACAGCAAAATAAACATTAGATACATCACAGGTACACCACATATATATCACAGAATACGAGTGAAACTAACTCATACTAATATACCGGTACAATATATAGCATATATGTACCATAACACCAAAATACATTAACCCGATCGACGTTTACAACTATACAAAAACTATTAATGTATATCACTTTTATACAATTATTCAACACATAAATATATTCATTAATATCGTTTCCTGCATCATCATTATATTCACCAAACAATATATCACCTACATATCCCAATGTATGTTTTTATAATTCACTCCAAAAAATATTCCAGTATATATACTGCTGCCATGGCAGCGCCTTATGAAATAACGCAAAGTGTGTCTTATATAAATACACATATAAATCATTACGCATTCCAAATTTAAAGTAACATTACTTAAATACTGTGGAAATAATTCACCCCACAAAATTTTAGGAAAATTAAAATTACCATGGCGATGCTTTCTCCAACAAACACACACGACAACCATATCCTATACAAATCTACACACGTCTCAATTTCATCATATACACTAAATTTAGATTCAATTACTTCAAGCTTGTGAAAATAATCACTCAATATCACCATATCCCCCAGATTTCATCATAATCAATTCAGAACTGATAAAAAAAACAAAAAAACTTCGCGACGCAAACTTTGCGACGAACCGCCCGCCCGCCCGACCAACCACTACACAGATTCCTGTCTACCCTCTTATACACTTTGGGTATGCAGGAGTATAGTACAAAATAGGTACACATAATAGTTTCACATTTCACTACATTTCCATAATATAAGAATTTTTAGTTTGCAGATTGATATTATAATAGAGAGATGATACTAGAGGCAAAACTTGTTTAAAGTTGGGTTAAAATGACACAAAGTACATAAGATGGTACATCTTTGAAAAATGCTGTTTTTTCTGATTATCTCTATTACATCTATTGTTTGATGCCTACATGTATGTCACATAGAAAATAAAGCAAATAATTAAAAACATTTCAGGGCCATTAACAGCCATATTTACTTACTATTTTGCTAATTAAGCACATTGCAGCCAAGAAAACCCCATTTCATCCTCTATTAATTCCTATGGAACAGTAAAACACGCAAAAACTTACAGACATGGTTGTCAGTGTATGCTCGCTATGGCAACCAGATATATGGACATGGCTAAAAATATATGTTAAAATGTTTGCAACAAAATCATGTACACAGAATCTATGATCATTCAATCTCAAAGTTTGCATTTTGCACAGTCTATAGGGTCGACAAAACATAGAATATACATGGTAAAGCAGAGAACATGAACTGAACCAATTAATCAGAGTTCTGTGAGTCTATTTTGACCAACCAAACAAACTAATCAGTTTTGAATAATATTTCAGAAAGGGATTAAAAAGGTTTCAGACTCTTATCAAATTTTGAAGGGAATCTTTCATGCACCGGTAACTAGATTCTGATCATATCTTGAAAGAATTCCATCTTTTCAGTCAAGTAACAAAAGTATTTGCAGTGATCTGAAAGAATGATTATGTCTCCATAAATGATACGAAGTGGTTTTGTACAATAAAGGGCATTATCCTGAAAAAGGTCCCCACTCAATTCAGTTACACGTACATAATTTGTATTTCGTCATAGTGCAGCCGGTGACTGCTATCCACCTCCATAGACTTTGCACATGGTGAAGACGCACACGCACAGAGGGGACCGATATCACGATTCAGCCCAATAAAGTCCATGGAGGTGGTATGAGCTAGCTGTCACCAGCAGTGAAGAAATGAGTGGAGACAGAAACCACGAAAATGCCGATAGCAATGTTGTCAAGACGTTCAGATAGAACAGGAAGGACCAGATCGTTGTAATCCACGAATCGAGACATCTAAAACCTTCAACGCACATACTGTACAATATGGATGGCCGTCCATTGAAACCTGCTTTATCACTTTATCGCACGAGAGCGTATCGCTTTGCCATAGTTATGCACGGCGAGCATTTGAAAGTACTGTGCTGCTATTACCTTGTATACAAATGCTTGTGATAATTTTTTTAGAGTAAAAACATAGGAATACCATCGCGTAAACCTCCATAAAACATGTGAACTTTCGAAAATTTGCACTGGCTTTTTCTCGAAGATTCGGGTAAGCTGTACCCGATACTTCGTAAATAATAGGGGTCTAATTCTCAAATGCTCCACCCGACCCTTCATATATTAGGCCATATAATCTACGAAAGGTCGTGTATCGCGACCACCCGACCTGAACGCGATCACCCGATGAAACGAAGTAAGCCGTCCAAGGAGGTACTAGTACCTCCTTGCTCAGTCCCTTGTGTCACTGTTATACCAGAAAGACTGCCACCTTGTGGTGGGCTCATTTACATTGGCATTTTATACACCAAAGTTTGTTGAGTAGTCCTGTGTATATCATTTTCTCTCTATTGCTCTCTCCCTCTCTTTTCCTTTATCTTCTTTTTTTGTTTTCGTCTCTTTTTCTACCCCCCCCCCCCAGCGTTGCTCGCTGAATGCCTCTGCCTCCCTCTCATGACTAATACAGTCGGCAGTATCAGGCACAGCATCGCAGAATTAGCAAGGAAATTGCTGTGGACAAGCCCAGCCGCAGCACGCTGGGCATCGCCACCATGTGGTTTGCATTAATGGAGTGCACACCCCACTAGGCCTGCTCTGTACTATGTGACCCAGCTCTCGGTACTCAGACACGCAAACCAAGGCTCCTAATCTCTCCCTCTCTCTCTTCTCTTCCTTTCCTCCTCTCTCCTGGCTCATATTTTGTTGGTCCAGACAATAGATCAGTTGCATTATGTCTCTTCGTCTAGTAATCAGCTACTTCACCTCATGTGTCTGATCCCTACAAAACACTGGACTTTGTTATGTGTGTTCCTTACTTTGTTTCTCACATAATCACAATTTGTGTTGTTCCCAATTCATACACCTGATATTCAATACTGATGACTTGTTCCACACTTTCTCTACTTTTGTTGATATACTGGTAACAGATCAATCAATTTAATGTTCTATTGAATACAGTTCTCTGTCTGTGTTTGAAAACTGGTGACAGAGTTGAAAGCACCATCTCAAATACAGAAGCAGGTATTGTTTGCTTGATATAAGACCTGTATGGAAGCTTTTTCTCTTCAGCTTTTCAACTGTGTTTTTTTTTTTAAAACAAATAAATGTCTTTTTGTCAGATATTCTTTTGCCAGTGCTGTTTAGTGCAATTTTGGTGAAGAACACCTCTACTTCTTTATCTTTATGAAAAAAAAAATCATGTAAATATAGCCTGCATAGGACAAAAATATTTGTCCCCAACAATATTGTGCTTGTGTGCATGGAAAGTAGCAAACAATGTGGTTTATTTATAATCACTGAATCACCAAGGAGCAAGTGGTAGGTTGCCATCTACAAATTTCCGATTCCCCAGAGTGTCATAGAATGCCTACTTGATATACCACCACTTAGAGAAATTATCACCCCACTGAGAGCTGAGCCAAATCCGCCCAGTTAGTTGGCAGGCAACATGAGGTCAAGTGCATTTTGGAGGTAGCTGATCCCGACTACAGAGGTGAATTGTGCCAGTTAACACTCACCCCTCATGTTCTCCACCCAAGCAAGATGGTGTCCCAAACGAGAGGATTCTCTCTGCACACCCTTTCACCCGATCCTACCCTCATCTCGGTAGGAAAGGAAGCGGCCCATCTTTGCAAACTGTCCTAATTCCATCAAATTTCACCGTAATATGACCTGATATGATTTTAGAGAAGCTTCGGTACAGTATCAACTTCACAAAACTACCTCCTGGTTCTGAAGTGAGGTATGTAATTGATTTCAATTTCCCTATACTTTTTTTCCCTACACAGCTCATTTTCCTTTCTATTACAGCTGAAAATACACTCTTTGAAAAAAAAACAAAAAAACAAACAAACAGTATTGTTTTTTTTCTCTTACTCTCTCATAGCCAAAGTAAAGTTTGACAAATTTGGTTTGTAATTATTACGAGGACATTCATTACAGCAAACACAGTGGAAATGATCAATTTAGATTTTTATGTTTTGTGAAGAAAAAAAACAACAACAACAGAAGGAGGTTGAATTGAAGACCTTGAATGTATGAACCAGTAAAGAAATGTGAATCTTTTGATATGATTTGATAGTGTGTGCAGTCTGGGTGGGCATGGAAGAAGAGATGGAGTCAAACTATAAAAGCATGATTGAGTGTGACTAGGAAGAAGTCATTGCACTCCTTGGACTGTCCTCTCTCAGCTAATGGCTTCCAAGTTTGTCTCCACTAATGAGGAGCAAGGAGAAGAGAATGCAAGTTTACTTTTTGATATGGAAGGATCGAAGGCTGGTCAACAACAAGGTTCTGACCTTTTCTGACTCTCTGTTAATGGTCAGTTGGGAAGGGAAGGGATTGGCAAGATTGGAGGAGGTATGGAGGGATGGATAAAATGAATGGAGGTTGGAAGAAATGGAAAAGGTGATTGGAGGAAGAGAGGGACTGATGAGAGAGATGAAAGAAAAAGAAGATTCCATCTCACACTCTTCTGTCATTATTATACTGTACTTCACTCCTGTTCTGTGCATCTCTCCAGCTATTATATTTGCTAGTCTTCAAGGAATCAGTAGAATATTCAGACACTTTTTAAGCAAATATTTACAAGCTTTTATGAATAGTATTTTGTGATAATGATATGGTTAGGATTCAATTGCTTTATGGAACTTTGTCATGACATTGATATCAGTGAATATAGGGGTTCAGTAGATCTATGCAAAATGTTTTCCCTGGTCTATGGCAATGGTCACTGAGGTCAATTTTCTTTCAAGATTAAAAACAACAAACAAACAAACAAGCAGAATGCAGAGCCTATGGAGGGGGATCTCTGTCCCCTTGCTATTCCTCTAGACCCGGCTGGCTGTGGCATGGTGCTCCTGGTGGCTACATCTATTTTCAGTCTGCCTCAACCTCTGTCAAGGCTTTGTGTAACAGGGCACGTGTACTGTGCAATTCATTCATGTCAGTGTCGACTCTTGGTTCTTCAATTTGTCCAAATGTAGTTGGGACCCATGCATTTCCGCCTGAAATTGACATGGCAGTAAATTAGATTTGCCTGATGATCTATTTCCGATGCTTACTGCACCTCCAGATACAAACCTATCAGTGGCCCATAGTTTGTACACTAGTGAAGTAGCTAAGATAACATTCATGTAAAGTGGGGTGTTGGATTGAGCTCTGCAAGTTTGTTAAACATTTTAAAACAAAATATTTGTGAGGGGGTATTTACAGAGGTATTGACTTAGGTGTCTAGAAAGGTTTTGTGTATTTGGACCTAAATGTTGATCAGTACATATAGTGAAAATGCATACTGTTCAAGCTTTGAATTCGACGTTGTGATTTTTTTTTTTCATTATTATTCACATCTTATCTCGGAAAGTCTGAAGAGAAAAGTTTCATTATGCCCAACTGAGAACAAAAGAACTCAGTACTGAAATTACCCAAACCTATTTGACTTCCTTGTCTAAAATATGGAAATTACTTAAGACCAGTGCATTTACATTAAAAGCATTCAAAATATCTTCAAGCTTACAATGATAATTAATCATTTATATGTGTACCTTTCATTGAATATTTTCAGTTCAGACAAAACATTTCACACATTGGAAATTATGCAGGGCTTGAAGATAAGTTATCATATGTTCTGTAGTTAGTAGATAAAGTCTGGTGTATAATGTTAACTATCAAACATTCCTCACATCCTCACATTCCAAGCCATTGCTTGAGGAGTGTAGGTCCAGCTCCTTTTTACTGATGACCAGTCATGTCTCTAAAGCGAATACTTTCATGAAAATAAAAGAGAGATCAGCCATTTGAAGTCTTGGTGATGTCTTGGGATGAGACTGGTATTATCAAGGGACATCTTTAGGAAGCACAACCAGGTACAGTATATGTCTTGATGTATTTTACTTCCATTGAAATGCTCACAGCATGCTGAATGTGGCTTCCATGAAAAAGGAAGTCATTGAGTTGTCAGCTCTGGCTCATTGCAGCAATTCTCTTCTTGGTCTCTTCTTTAGGAAGAGCTTTTACACTTGTCATTCCAGGCTAAGATTACCTCTCTTTCTTTCCCTACATCCTGTAAACATACAAATGTACTAATCTTCCTTTGGAGATACACTTTAATTATAAGTCAACATAAATTGCAAAGCAGGAAACAAAAACAGACTAATTTTGAATAATGAAAAGATCAAAGCAGTTCTAGGGTCAATGAACATCGTTCACGCATTTCATCACTGCATGGAGCAGAAGCACTGTTAATGAGGTAACATATTGCAGGAGTGTCCTCACTCATTTTCTTGGAAGTACTGCAAGTGGCTAGTTTCAGGCACAGCCAGGCACTTGACTAAGCATATTTTTGGAGAGAGATAACAAAAACAGTTTGGTTAGAGGACAGTGATCTTACTTCTCTAAAGCCAAGTCAATTATGCATCTTATGATGATTCAGCTTGCCCAAGAGTAGAACAGAATTGCTTTATTTTGAACACATTTCCCCCAATAGGTCATCTAAAGTCAATCCAACAAAGTTGTTGTTCTAATAAGCTGACATTTGCCAGGTACTACACTGTAGTTACAGTGATACACAGTTGCCAAACTTGAAGTTTAGGTCGAAAACTAAACTGTCAATGATTAGCTCCACTTGTGAATTCACGATGCGGGTTCCCACTCACAACTAAACTTTAAGTTACAACTTACAAGCGAATCCCACTCGATAATTACACCGGAAGTGCAAAGTCTTTGCCAGATGACCTTATGCCTATACAAAATAGCGTAGCTGGAGGTTGACCCATATGCGAACAAGAAGCGAGGTTCACGCTAACTCACAAGCTCGTTGATATGTCCACACGGAGCAAAACTATGAGTAGGGACCCATCTTGGAGAGAGCATAAACCCTAAGATGTCTCGTGGTTCTAATCTTCGACTAAACTTACAGATTGCTAACTTTTGAGCGTGTCCACATGGTGCTAAACTACAAGCTTATCATTGAGAGTTAAGTTTTCGACCTAAACTTAAAGATTAGGAACAGCGTGTGAACCTAACTACTGTTACCTTCTCTTAGCATCACTCACACCTGAAATATTTTCAAGGTTATCATCCATTTGAAATGTGTCCATGAAGGTGGAGGTTAGGTTATCCTGTGGTTATACATAGTTTTTGCCTCTGTGTGCAGGAGAATATAGAGTCTCTTGTCACAATGATTTATCCCACCTATCAATGCATTGCATCATTTTATAGATGAGTCAAGTTGAACGTAATGAAGCATTTCACTCTGTGTGAGGTAAAGTTGTACAGGTGACATGAGTTCAAACTGGGTTGCAGTGGTTTTACACGTCTCAATAAACCTGTAAAGCCAAAATTCATGCAGGATCTCATTGATGATGATAATGATCTGTTAGAAAGCCTTTCAGATAATGGAGTCAATGACTTATCAGATTGAGGGATCAGGGACCCACCACATACTATCATGACCCTAGAACTTGGCTAGCCTACATAAGAAGGTCAGTGACGCATTCAACATTATTACACCTCAGGTGATTCACACAAACACGCATACACTGACGTACAATTGGAAAATATTTTCTATTTGTCTCCAACCAATTCATTCATTTAGTGGTGGGAGGGGATGATCCTTTTTGTCTATTTATTTTTTTTTTAATCCTGTGATTTCATTTGGAAAATCGCCATCTGACAACCTGAAAGACCTGCTTTGTCAGAATGATGGAATGCATTGACACATGTGTTTCCAAGTGTTTGCATTGTGACAATTTCATACAAAATATCACCTAATTTATAGAAAGTAAACAGTTGAAAAGAAAAGATACAGTAGCAGGATGCTCTTTGTATGAATTATAATACCTTTCAAAGAACTTCATATTAACCACCCCATGACTACCACTTAAAGGTGTGCTGAATGTCTATTCATACTTTTCGACTGAAAGAAATTCCTGTCAATTTTGTAAATTGTGCGAATCATCAAGTTAATGATGGATGACTTCATTGTCAAACTGTCTTGCCAGGCATTGCCCTATTTCTCCTTTTTTTTTTTTTTTAATAAGGAGATGATATTGCTGCAGAAAACTGAATATTAAATCATTTATTTGTGACTCACATATGGATTGTTGACACTAAGTTCCACAATTCATCTTATTATAAAATGGATCTTAGATGGACAAAGAAAACTCAAAGCTTGTACCAAGAGGAATTAGAGGTTGACATACTTATTTTTCTCAATATTCCACATAAGTCAGCTTCATTAGGTTCTTTCCAGTGAAAAATACTCCAATGATGACACATTAGATGGTTCTACTGTGGAAGGCTGTTCTTATTATTCAGTCAGGGTGAATGGCCTTGAACAAGAGGTGAGAATGTGGCTCTAGATGTATTTGTCAGAGAAACAAGCCACAATAGTGTCATTCACACAGACAAAATAGCAGGATTTTGATCGAGATCCAAGTACTGAGATTTTTGCGTCTGTTCATATTGACAGAAATATCCCACTAATTGCCGATCATTATAATTTCTCTATGAAAAAAACGCACATATGCAAAATCTGCCAAAATGATGACCCTTGCCTTCATGTTTGTTTGCTGCTGTAATGTGTGTTTGAATGGCTGAATAAAAAAAAAAAAATCTCAAGATTTTTTGCTCCAGTATTCACACACTCACTATGATACAAATTACTGAGATTTTTCTCAAAATGTTGCAATAATTACAAGATTTCACCCTGCTGATCATGCTATTTAGTAAGATTTTTATCCGTACAGGCAGAAATCGAGAGATCTAGATTGGGATGCAAATCTCAAGATTTGTATCCCACTAATTGGCATCAGTGTGATTCCCAATATTGGGTTATTGCCACTAGCTATCCCTGTTTTGTTTTTGTTTGTTTGTTTGTTTGTTTGTTTGTTTGTTTTTTGGAGGGGAGATATTAAACCATTTATAGATCTTCTAGAAGTCAAAAGCTGTTGTTCAACCATAGCCCCTATCAAAGAAACATTTCACTTACATATTGATATATGTAGTATTCAATTTAATTCAAATTATTTTATTTCCATATAAAGTAATACAAAGTAATATACGCACAGCTTACATGGGTACATAATATTGTCAGAAACTTTGAATCACATGAGTTTCAACAAAACATGGATACAATATTATGATAATATCAACTTTGGTTTTTAGATATCAAAATAAACAAGAAGCAATACAATCCCATTTTGTAATTCTATATGGAAAACAGGAATTCACAAGAAAAGCAAAGCTTGTAAATTTTGTGAATTACTATAGGAGATGAGGGCCTCTCAAGAGCCATCAAGGACTTCATGTATGAAACTTTTGATATTTCATTATAATTCATTACAATGCTTGATTATATTCAAACAATGCATCTCACAGTCCAGAGATCATGTTGTTGTAATTTAACGATTTGTTTTATGTTATCAATTTGTCTCTCTGTGATATTCATGTTTTCATTGTTTTTATTTTATCTGATTTAATCTGATTGTTTGGGTGCATGTATGTAGTGCATTTATGAACAGTACCTGTCTTCATTATTATTCTACATGTAGTATTGATACAAGTGTTAAGTGAAGACCATTGCATGGTATATCATAAAGGGAATAATACTAACCTGAAA
This sequence comes from Diadema setosum, assembly GCF_964275005.1. Taxonomy (NCBI): domain Eukaryota; kingdom Metazoa; phylum Echinodermata; class Echinoidea; order Diadematoida; family Diadematidae; genus Diadema; species Diadema setosum. Next base: position 969,128 of record NC_092685.1, read on the forward strand.
TCATGAAACAGTTGTATCATGTGGATGATGACAATACATAGTGAGTTTTTACCATTCTCTCTTTCTCTTGTCTGTGGCTGGCCCAGGGTGGCGTGAGGTGTCTACAGTTTGATGAAACACACATCATCTCAGGATCTTGGGACATGTCTGTAAAGGTGTGGGACGCTGTGAAGTTTGAGCTGCTGGCGGAACTGAGTGGTCACATGGGTGTGGTGTCTTGTCTGCAGTTCAATAACTGCCACCTGTAAGTTTGCATTCTTCTTGCCCTTTCTATGATATGATCCTCACTGTCAATCCATGATTTATTGCCATTTCTATGCGTTAGAACAGGACAATAGGTAGCCAGAACTGTTAAAGGTAACACACAGCATGTAAGATTTCTCTAATCCTTTGTGATATCCTATGTATCTTTACACAATTGGAAATCAAAATAAAACTTTTCATATTAAAAACTGATAAGAAATGTAATAAATTTATTTTAAAGGAAAGTGAGTTATTCAGCACATGCTTGCATCCAGGCTGTACCCCTCTGATAACTCTGTATAAATAACATTTATAAGACATGACAGATATAGTTCTTAGCCACATTAATTGGCAAAATGATGTCGAATTGATGTTTTTGTAAATTAAATTGGCATACTCAATATTTTGCCTAAATGATAAGTATCAAGATTCCCACAAAGTAAAGCTTACTGGATAGTTTATAGTGCTGAAGAAGTGATTTAAAGAGCATTTAACCTTACTGTTTTGTGTTTTGAGGAACAAAGTTATGCAAGAAGTCTAGTTCTTAAACAGTATTCCTAGATTACTGTCACCTCTCTGAAGATAGCACTGGAAATTTTGTGTAGATTCAGCCATGCAGACAATGTGAATAAATGGCCTGATGTGATGTCTGAGGAAACAGCCACACAATGAGTTTTCCACACATCAAGTTCCATACTTTAACCAATAGCAGACATACAATTGTCATAAAAAAAAAAACTAGTCTTTGAAAAGAAGGAAATTGAAGTAAATGGATCACACCATTTAAAAGATGAAGTGAATGGTAAGTAATTGCTAATTGATGCTGCTATGAGATGATCATCCTTTGAGAAGTGTATGGGAACATCAGAATGAGATCTTAGGAATGTGCCTATAATTTCATCTCAAAATCAGTATGCATCACATTTGTACCGGAAATTTGGTTCTTCCATACATATTGTGAATTTTTGCACGATGTTGCGATTACTGAGGTAACAGTTTACTCATGAGTAATCTCTTAAAAACTCTTGGTGACATAATAGAGTTATGTTAGAATTATGATAGAATTATTGATTACATTTGCCAAATTCCACAGGTCCTTTTTAAACACTTTCCATATCCCAGACCATATACCACATTAGCCACTGATCCAGTACATCAATTTTTCTCTTCAGAGTGATTTTCAATACAAACAGTGTATGTAGGACTTGTGCAATATCATTATTACAAAGAAAGTTCAGGCAAATCCCTGTAAATTCATGGTTGTATATTCTGAACTACTGATCATTAAAATGGAAGGGAGTTGCCAGAGCTGCTAATAGGTAGAATTGATCTCAACAATACTGATAATTACCAGTCTTCCTGACTCGTGACCCAATTTCACATGTTTCCTATTTGTCTCACAATCACCAATTGATAAGAACCAAGTCCCCTTTAGTCCACTAAATGAACAAAGTACAGTTTGAAGACACAACTTTCATCTGGTCAAGAGAAAGCAAAGAGTAGGGTTTAAAAAAAAAAAAAAAAAAGTCTGGTCACTGAAGAAGACCAGAAAGCAGAGCCATTTATGTTAGAGCAGTTTGACTCCATGTAGATTATCTGATTAGCGGTTGAAGGTAAGTATCTGGTGTAGCTTTAGTCCCACACCTGCTTATTACTGCGGAAGAACCTTAACATGTAGGGGCATTTTGAGGCTCTCAATTTGAAGTGTCGCTGCTCTGTTTCTTGTCGCCGCTCTGTTTCTTGTCGGCTAGTGCAGGGTCCTTTTTCACTTTGCTATCCGATTAATGACTGGATTTAAGCCAAACTTTGTCTCCACTCTCCAACGATGCTGATAATGACAGGGGCGGGACTCAGCATTACTGTAACTCACTGAGTCTGTGAGAGACCTACTGAGGAGCTTATGAAACCAGGACTGGCCCAGTTATGTCAGCTTTCATTTCCCACCATATCTCAAGTGTGTTCATGGTTCCCGCACATTGCCCCCACTAAGGTCTCCACACCTATCTCTCTCTCTTCAATCAATGTAAATTCTGTGATTTTGCATGCTAGGTATCGATGAGAGTTTACTTTTTTTCCTTTGCTTCCTTTAAGCTCTTTATCAATATTATGCATTCTTTGAGCTGTGCTTCCACAAGATTTCAATAATGACTTTGTTTTGAGAACATGTGCTTTGCAATACATGTAGTCTGCAGGATGGAATTATCTGTCTTTATGCTTCTAATTGAAATCTCTTCAGTAAACAACTAGACACAAACCTAAAACATAAACTATGTAACCTAACGAGCAGTATAACGATGATCACTTCTAGCGTAGCATACAAGTAACTGGATGAATGTATATCTTGGCAGATACTTTAAAAATGTACCATTGATATTTTCTGCTCGTCCAAACATAGTTAGGTATCAGAAGGCTTCAGTGGAATCTCTGCAAAAAATATAATGCACAAACATACACTCACATACACATGCTTCTCTAACAAGAAGTATTTTATGTAGTATGTAAGCAACAATTTTCTCAGTTATGAATTTGAGTCAGCATACATCGGATGGCTGAAGGCAAGTGAAAGTCGGTGAAAAGTCATTTTTCCTGCACACCTTTTAGACTTATTGTCTATTCACTTCACTGATAAGTGTGATCAAGCTAGTTGAGGGAAACAGAATAAGGAAAAGACTTCACTGTAAGTCACCTATCCAATATCCTCCTTACTACAACTATGAGAACACTTCATGATAAGAGGCAAACCACAAACCCAGTCCTTTTATTTGTCTGACTTGAGGTCCTTTGACATTTACCAGACTCGTTCATCAGCAAATATCAAGAGTCTCCAACACGTGATGCATGCTTACCCCAAAACCTAGAACAGGTGCAGGCTGAGAGGTCTTGATGCTGTGCCCCAAAGGACTACTTCTCACTGAATTTCAGTTTGCCCCTCCCTCTATATTTCCAAGAAGACATAGGATGGCACATTAAGTAGAAAAATGTATGCTTTCTTTGGTTGTATGTGATCCCCCCCCCACCCCCCCCCCCCACCACCACCACCGAACAGAAGAGTATACCCAACATATCATATCTTATTGAGGGTAATATTTCTGTTGTTATTAAATTATATTAAAGTAAATTTAGCTTTTATGTTTCTTCCCTCATACCTACAGAATTAAGGGTGAAAAGGTAGACTCGCGTTGTCATGGATACAGTGAAACCCCGTTATAACGAGGTCCGTGGGACCGGCGATATTACCTCGTTATAACCGGTACCTCGTTATAACCGTACGCATCAAAAACAAAGAAAAACATAAGCACGAAATCATATACCTATCAATCAGACTGTAGAAGAATCTTTACGTTGTTATTACACAATTATGGATCATCATTATTGAGATATGATAAAGGGAAATTATTTGTGAATTAGACGAAAAAGTAGGGGTTGAAATGAGTTAATTCTTTATTGTAATTCTTGTTCGTTAATTTTTTTCTAACACCAGCGCAAACAGAGTAAAATACAGGCGTTGTTTACCGTAACTTGCGAGGTATTTTTACGCTGTTGGTGCCCAGCGAGAATGCGATGATTTCATGAATCATTTCCGCTGTAATCTTGTACAATATAATGATCGTTGCGCTCGAAGGGATTAAAAATGCGTTTTTATTTTCTTCCGAATATCTCTTCGCGTTTTGTACATCCCTTCTTGAAAAATATGTGACAGGATTGAATGTGGAAGGTTACGTTGTGATCCTTTTCACGCAAATCTGTACCTCGTAGACCATTCTGAAAGAAAGAAAACTCTTCATTGTGAAATGCAGTGTTAAAATTGTGATAATGAACAAACCATGCAAGATCTATCCAAACTAATAAATGCGTTTGTTTCTTTTTCTGATTTATGTTAACATGCGTTATTCAACAATTTTTTTTTTTTACGCTACTGTCACCTGGCGAGATCGCGATGATTTTAGAGTAACATACATGCGTTGTTTACCGTTGACTTGCGAAGTATTATGCTGTTGGTGCCCAACGGGAATTCAATAATTTCATGAATCATTTCGGATGTGATTTCATACAATGTATGATCGCCGCGCCCGAAGGGATTAAAAATGCGTTCTTTATTTTCTTTCGGAAATCTCTTCGCGTGTTGTACATCCTTGAACTGTTAAATGCGTTTGTTTCTTTTTCCGAACACCGATTAAGTAGATTAACATGCGTTATTCAACTATTTTACGCTATACTGTCACCCGGCGAGATCGCGATGATTTCATTAATTATTTCGGCTTTCATATACACACTCATATTTAAAGTATTATTTGTTAAATGATAATGAACAAATCCAGATCTATTCAAGTTAATAAATGCGTTTGTTTCTTTTTCCGAACACCGATTAAGTAGGTTAACTTGCGTTATTCAACTATTTTTAGGCTACTGTCACCCGGCGAGATCGCGATGATTTCATTAATTATTTCGGCTTTAATCATACACACTCATATTCAAATTATCATTTGTTAAATGATAATGAACAAATCCAGATCTTTTCAAATTAATAAATGCGTTTGTTTCTTTTTCTGAACACCGATTAAGTAGGTTAATATGCGTTATTCAACTATTTTTACGCTACTGTCACCCGGCGGGATCGCGATGATTTCATTAATTATTTCGGCTTTAATCATCCACACTCATATTTGCTAACCAGCAAAAGAACTGGAAGTCGGAACTAAAAATGGAAAGGTTATAATGATGAGTTGCACATGCATTCCAATTGTCCATTTTTGGCCACACGTGTCGCTACATGAAAAGTTTTTGAATGCGTTATCTTTTTCTTGTTGTTTTTTTTGTTGTTTTTTCTCGCGTTTTCTTTTTCTCGTTGCGCTGTGTTCTGCCCTAAAATCACGCACGCGTGTCTCGCAACAAAAAAAAAAAAATCGAATGATTATGTTTAATGATTTAGTAGGAACATCGGAAGGCATTCCTGTGTCTTATCGCGTGATTAAGAAGAAAACATGGAAAGAACGGTTCTCTGCAAACAATGGCAAAATGGGAAAAAGACGTGGATAGCGTGAATTTAGTTTTCAGTGTTTCGTTTGTCGCGTGTTTGAAAGCGGCAATTTAGTCAAGAAATTTAACCTCGTTATATCCGATCAAATTTCTTATGTTTTTCTTTATCATGATGCTCTGAAATTGTCCTCGTTATAACCGGAATCTCGTTATAACCGAACTCGTTATAACCGATTCGTTCTGCCATAGGTTTACACGCAAAGGAAAACGGGACCGACGCGATCACCTCGTTATAAGCGGTTCCTCGTTATAACCGAACTCGTTATAACGGGGTTTCACTGTACATTCAAATGTGTACAAATGTATGATCCGCACAACATTCTCTTGTTTGTTGCCAAAATGCTAAACCTTCAATATTATGATGTACAACCCATACTAGAAGTGACAAAATACTGACATTCCGTATGATGTCTTTCTTTAAAAAAAATAAATAAATAAATTTTTCCTATTCCGCATTAGTATATATATATATATATATATATATATATATATATATATATATATATATATATATATATAAAGCATATTTCTTTATTTGTTTACATTCACATATATTCATACATAATCTTAAGTGTAGTTATGTCTGATGGAATATTTGAAGTAAGACATTTTGTTCTTAATGTATGCCTGATGCCTCAGGTTTCAGGAGAGTATGATAATGCATTATGATTTAGACACTTATCATCACATGTTTGTACAATATTTACAACTTTATACTCAATAAAGGATTGCTATGTTACCTTGAACTTGGACAAAGTCTTTTGTTGTGTATATTTTACTTAACACAATGGGTATACTTTGTAAATTTTATGTAAGCCCCCTTACCCACTCATCTCCCCATCATATGGCAAAAATGAATATGGGAGTTAATATGGAGTGAAATGCTTCCTTGATATGGCTTATTCTACACACGTGAGTGATTTTCCATAGCACCTTTTCCCTTCTACACATACCAAGCAGAGAGCAGTGCAAACTGCAACATTGTGAAAACATTTGTGCATCAGTTTCATCCCCGTGGGCTATTTTTCTTTTTGTGAGCTTGTCTTACGAAGTTCAAGATCCGATGCTACGTCAACAGATGGTGTGAGCTGAATGACTGCAGACGGTAGTGGTGTGCTACCTACACCATGCCAGTGTGCTGGCTTGAAAGGAGTCCAGAGAAAAGCCTGACTAGGATGTTTTTTTCTGGCCCCAGGCACTCCAGTGTGCTCCTACTTCCCCCACTTTTTCCTCACCTTCTTAAAGCACCATTACAGATTTTAATCTCATTTTGAAATGAAAGCTCCTGCCTTGGATGTTCTATAATCTTCCTAGTGCATATAACATGTGCCACTGCTGCCACCAATATATGCAAATATACCACCTTCTCTTTTGTATGACAATATATTATAAATACAAGAGCATATTGTTGATTTAAACTGAATTCTGAGTGGTACTGTCCTTTGATCATTCATCTCATGTAAGTTTTGTCAAGCATTTGTTGTGTTTCAGTACAGATAACTCTTGAGATATTGTAGTAGTAGCCATGGTGATAAAAATAATGGAAGCTGAGGAAGCTGTTTTTAAGGTAACAGCCACTGATCTTTAGTCTAATTTCAAAACTCTTGTCAGTTTGTTTTCACTTCCCATTAAAACATACTTTCTGCTTTCTGCATTCATCACATTTTATTTCTTAGCTGACATATCCTCTTGTGAGAAAATTTTGAGATATACAAGTATTTGCAAGACCTGTTTCCAAATGATAACATTCTAGTTATTTGCATAGATTGCATAATGCCTGTGATCTACTAAATTCTAATGTCTTGCTTCATGGACATGAGATGGGTCAGATGTGAGATCTCATACAGAATGCATATAATTACATTTTAATTTTTTACAAAATTGGATATGTCATTTTGTTAAATATTTCATGCTAGTTACCTAAAGTGAGTGATGAAGACAAGATGAATTCTTGCTTTAAGTATCAGGTGAAGGTGTTCTACAAGGTCATACACCCATGGTGGACTAAATTTCCCAGGCTGCAATGACACAGAAAGTGATGGTAGCGAGGGGTGGGGCAGGGAAAGGAGGAAAGGATAAAAGAGAGGTAACACTGAGATTTAGGGGTGCTTTTTATTGGAAGATTAGTGCAAGGGTGCAAGGTAGTGCCCTAGAAGTTACATAATGTAACTCTACCATTAAACAGAGATATTCAAAGGAAAAATAACAAGGTAAAGTGATTCTTTACTCTCATATCCATTCAACTCAAGTACATGTAGTTTACAGCACAAATTGGTTTTTATTGTAGAAGGAATGCACATCTGTGAGCTTGTAAGATTGACTTGTGTGTATAAGTGATATCCTTATCAAATTTAATGGAACATGAGCAGTTAGTAACAGCAAGCTCTACTTTGTCTAAGAAAGCCAGGGCATTCTTGATGGAGTATTAGATTTGCACTGCAACATATGCCTATTGTACTGAGAACAGATGAAACAGATTGCACGCTTTATTGAGATATGATTATTCTTCACTGAATCTTAACTGACCATAAAGATGTTTGATACACTTTCACCTTATGGTCATGGATGGCTGTTTTTATATTCATGATCTTTGTTTTCTATCTTGTCCATGTCTAGTGTAACTGGATCACATGATAGCACCATTAGGATATGGTGTATGGAAAGCTTTGAGTGTCTTCACATCATTGAGCATCACTCTCATGCTGTGACGTGTCTGGATCTACAGAGTGAGGTCATTGTCAGTGGCTCCTTTGACAGGTAAGAGGAAGATTAGTTTGTGTGTGGTATGTATCATCATCTCATCTGGTAATGACTAATGAGTTGCAGAACTTGATGAAATAGACAGTACACATTGTATTACCAAATCTAGTATTGGCAATGAAACATTGAGTGTCTTAGTTTAAAGATACTTTCATCACATACATGTATCATGAGGATTTTGTCTTCAATACCATTGCCATAAAATCATATATTTTTGAGAGATGAAAGAGGCAACAAAGATCAGACAGTATGGTCAGACTTGAGTGTCCATTGTAAAATAAGTGGTATAGAGAAGTAATGTTTACTGATTTATATCTGCATATCACATAGTTTAAAAGAAAAAACCAAAACAATCTCTATGGTAACTTGGACTGTGCATAGAGTGAGTTGTCATGGTAACAAGACAATGACTGAAATTGACTGCTGCATGGTGGAACAGGTTGTACATGCATCAGATGGCAGTGAATATTCTTACACAATATCAGGAGCTGAAATAAGATTCTAAATGCTGATGCAGAGACTTACAGTGTGATACAATAGACTATCTGCATAGTAGATAGTATAAAGTATTTGATGCTCATGTAATTGATACTCTGGCAGCTTTTTTGTTTTGAAAGTTGCAAAACCTATTAACATATCTCTTACTACTATCAACTCATAAATGCTTAAAGTCAGATTAAAAAAATCATGGTTGACCAAAAGGAACTTTGTGAGCATGATCAGACAAAAGCATAATGTGTGTACCATAAGAAAAGGAATATTTGCGTACAGTCAGTCAGAAATAAGTAGTTGTGTGCAGTGGGAAAAAGATCATGTGTTGTGTCAAAAGGAGATCTGATTGATGATGTCAGAGTCCATGATGGAGACTGACATGTGTTATGTATTAATAACATCCTCCTACCCTCCCTCTCATTCTTGCTCTCTTTCTCTTACAGCTGATAGAACAAAAACAAAAGCAAAAACAAATCGCTGCTAAAGTCATGTCAATATTTAGTACACTGCAGCAAACATGTACAACAATGATCACACAGATACCAGCACATTAGAATTCTGAATAGAAACCAATATATTCAGAGTATTTCATTTGAATGTACATGAGTCTCTCTTTTTGTATGTTGTCTGATTTTATCCTCCAATCTCTCCTAATAATCATGCAGCATAAAAAAAAAAAAAAAATCCTGAATATTTTGTTTTAAAAAAATGATGATAGTATCTTTAATTATGACTTTATTCAAGTTCAAGGCAATGTAAGTAAAACATAATACAAAAAAAAAAGGTCCACCATTTTATTCAAAACAAATGGCAGGTTAAAACATGTACATGAGATACAACATAATGTTGAAGTTTACATTACAATCACAACACAAATTACATGTATATCATATCACACACAAATTGTCAAATATTAATCAATTCATCCATGTCTATTTCCTCTCTCAAGATTTGCAAAATTGTACCTGAATATAATTCTTTTTTGGGCTAGTCTAATTGGGATATTTTGGAGTAGCTAATTATTGTTCTTGTTTGTTACATTGTGTTTGTTTTACTTTAAGACTGATATTATCAAAATTAAAGTTCATCTATGCACTACTTAGAGTCCCAAGTCACTTCAAATAAATTCACAATGCCCCAAAGCTTAGCTTACATGTAGGTCTCACAAGGGACTGCTTGCATGTGGTATATATTAATTTACAAAGAGCATTCTGTGAGTTCTGTGAATAATCTAATGAACTAATGAATAACTTTCTAACCACATTGAATATGAAGTCACCCATGACGGATACATGTATCAACAGCCAATATAAATTTGAAAGTGCAATATTCATGGGGTTTTTTTATGAGACAAACTTCATCTGGTTTTATTTTAGACTTGTGAGTGTCTGCTGATTTGCATCATAAGTAGGAGAAGATTTTGACAAAAATATTTTCTGTCACTTATCAGAAATGATTCACACGAAGGCAACAATAATAATTTGTGTTTTCAGAGTGTAACAGTAGTAGATGAAATCTTCAGACCATTGACTTTGAGCAGATTATATTTTTCCTTTGTTTTCCTCTGCCAATTTCCTTCCTAGCAATATAGAATTAAAGACAATCATACATAAATAGAACCAGCTGTCTTGCCAATGAGGCCAGTAGGCTTGGAATTGAGTGACTTACATGTTGGTAATCTGTGTGGAGGAGTTAAATCTGTATGAAGGAGTTTGATAGCAGGAGAAGAAAGGAGTAAGAAGGAGGTCAGTGGAAGTGACTGAACATTCCTTCCTCCACCCATCACTCTTTATTATCATCATCAGAAGTCAGAATGAAGAGAGAGGGATTCCAAAGACCAGACTCCAAAATGACTTCACACTGAATCCCTGCAGTGGTTGGTCTATCAAGTTGTGGTCAGAATTCCTCAGGGTGTTATCTACGTCATCTTCCATCAACTTTAGTCAGCTAAAGACATGTCAGTTTTCAAGGAAGTTTGATTAATATGTAATATACATTTTGTGTGGACATTAGTCTGTATTATAAAGTGAACTATTTTGGTGAGTTTCACGATTTTATCAACATTATGGCTATTTATTCTTCACATGATTATTACAAAATGCTTTGAAGTAGTGGTTGATATTTCTTTGAATTTAAAAATGTAAGTGAGTATTTACCATTGAAATCTCTTTTTAAGAGTTATTACGTGCATCACACAAATGGTGTGTGTGTGTATCTGTGTGTGGAAGTTTACCAAGTCTTTTATTCATTACATGCTTGTTTATGCTCTGAGAGGGCCAGAGTGACTTTAGTTGCTATCTATGGAAAAATTGATGCTCAAACAAAACTACCAGGGTATGAAAGTTTGGTTGAGAGCCAAGCATAGGAAGGAAGGCAGGGAGAAGTGAATCTTGATGCTGGATAGAAAAGAGTAAGAGACAGTAACAGACGGTGTTGATAGAGTCCAGAGGTTTCAGAGATAGGATGGGAAGTAGAGAGCGGTTCCTGCCTGCTAGGCTATGGGCCCCTCATGGCATAGAATTGATGGTGCAATGACCCAAGACAGGAGGTGTAAATGCACTCATGAAGGATTATTTAGCTCACCCTTTACACATTGGTCAACTTCAGACTAGCTCATCTCACTAGTCTCCTTTTACTGCAGGCAAGAAAGGTTCATACTAAAATGTGGGCTTCTTTGATTGCATTCTGCATTAACTACAACTTGCAGTTCATTTACTAGCAACATGCAGAGTTTTCAATTATTTTAATGAAATAACTCTGTATAATACAGCTGTAGCTTTTATATTTTTGCCTCCGTCAAGGAAGGAGCTTATGTTTTTGTCAGCATTGAATTGTCTGTTTGCAAAATAACTCAAAAAGTTGAGAACTAACATAGATGAAACTTACAGGAAAAGTTGATAATGACACAAGGAACAGATTACTAAGTTTTGGTAGTGATTGAGGGATTTTTATGAATTTTTAAAGGATTTTTTTTTGTATTTTGGCAAATAGGGTCAATGAACTTTGTAGTTCAAGCTGTGCGCATTTGAAATTAGCATATATGTGTACTAAAGCGCATGCTCGGCTAGAGGAGTCACACCATGGGAAGCTGATCAGGTAAACACTTCTGAGTTTCTTTCTTTCTTTCTTTTTTAGCTATCATTGGAAAGTTGGGTGATTTTCTGCGTGCGTGTTGTATGGGTGGAAATAAGCTGCTTGGCAGAGGTTTTTTCTAGTTACCAATGATATACCAAGGCCAAATGGCTTCAATATGTTTAAATGAAAACGAAAACAATGTTGATCCTCCATGGGACATGCATGAGACTAGCTACGTCTGTTCCTTGCTAATGGCTGTACCACAACACCATTGCTACCATACTGGTCACATGAGGCTTGAATGTTGCCTGTGTGTTGACAAGTCACATGGTTGGAGATGGCAACTGATGCTGTGAATCTTCACTAAGTATTGCATACAATAGAGACAGTATTGCTCCAGCCACTGTTACTGTGGTTTGCCTCATGTGGACTCAGTTGCTGTGTGATTGTGGTTATACTTTGGTTGTTTGTGGTTGCTGTGTCTACAAACTCTTTCCAAATCAGGATGCAACCAATTTGGCTGTCAGGCCTTGCTGGGTTGGTCTGTCCAAGATACATGGACTTGTTTGTCAATTTACACACCTAATATAGTCTGAAGTAGTTGAAACAGATCACACGTCACAACGGAAGTTATGTTTGTATGTTCCCTTTCCAGGAAGTTAGTCACGAGAGCAGAATTTTGCTGCTGGTATAGAGAGATGCGTGGTTGAGATCAGTCACACCCTTGACTTAAAATATTGGATAAAATGAAAAGGGTGGAAACAGGAAACTATGACAGTGGAAAATGTTCCATTTGGAAACCTGATGTCATCTTAACAAACACTAATCAGGACAAAAAGATAAATAAATAGAAGTAATTTCACAGAATTTTCTTTCTGCCTGAAACTTGAAAGAGAAAAGTTGCAAATACTGTAAAACGAGGAATGTTCGCATGCATTTTAATTTCGCAAATTTCGCGAGGGCCAAGATTTGCGAAATTAAGATATACGCAAAATTTCTTGTCTACACTATATGCATTGAACGCCAGTGGCAATTCGCGAAAATTTCATGCCACGAAAAATGCTGTCGGCTCCAAATCGCAAAAATTTTGTGTGGCGAATATATCATGTTTTACAGTATGTCAACATATTTTCGTGCAAAATGCAATCCTTCACCCTCTTGAATAGTTATGTTACAAAGTATTATATCAGAAGTAATTAGCAAAAGTATAAGCACAAGATTCTTTTACACTATGATTCATCATATTGACAGGTCAACTTGCAATAGAGCCAGTTGATGATATAAAATTGACTATTGCTCAAGGCAGTATGCATCAAAATGAAATGCCAATGCAAACATTGTTTTATGTGACTTGTGATGACATATATATCTGTTCATAAAAGAGACATGTAGCAATAATTTAGTTGTCCTGAAGCTTTTGTCTTTACTCATGTTAACCTGCTGAGGACAAACTGATTTGGCTATAGCATGTATTTCCCTTAGATACCTGCCCAAGTATACTCGGGTCTAGTCTTCAACGGGTGAACACTCAATATCAAGGTTTCTTTCATGTTTGCCCAATAGAAAACATATTGCTGTATGTCATCAGGTGGTACCAAAAAATATCAGCTTAAATCTTAATCTTAAAGAGGGTGTGTGCCTCAAGCAAGTAGTCTGCGGTGTGACATGTAACAAGTCAACCTCTTTCTTCACAGGGCATTGAGATAAGCTAATAAAATCTACATAAATAAGGGACTCAGACATAGAAGAAAAGTGAAATGCTTACAATGTGGTAGATGTGGTAGAGTGGTATTCATGCTTCATTATTTTGCCTGTGTGATCACGCGTTTGGCTTCCAGTATGAGGATTATTATCCAGTATTTTTTGCCTTGAAAAGGCTCAGTGACAAGATTGCCACACTATGAACTCTGTGCCAGGTTCTAGAATAGAATGATGATACGCTGTTCTCAGAAGTTGTAAATACGTGTTTGAATGACTCAGAAGCCTGTATCTTTTGGGTGGCTGTCGCTGTTCTTCTAGAAAGGTGTGGTTGAACTTCAGTCAGGTTACCATGCCCACAAATACCAGGTGAAGTTCAGGCATAATGCTGTTTCCTCATCTTGGTGAATGAACGCACAAGAATGCTAATCTGGAGGTCATACAGTACATCAGGCAGTGCAGTCAGCAATCAATTAGTTCCTGTAGGTAGCAAACACCAATCTCACTTACTGTAATGTTTAACAGTACGTGATGATAACTAGGAACTCTTCATTTGCTGTAGAATTAGGCGTAGAATATATAGTGTGTCTTTTTGTTGTCACACATTTCAAGTAACAAGTACAAACTTATAATTAATGATGTGCTCAAAGGAGTAGTAAATAAAAAGGAATATAAAGTTGCCATGAATCTAGTAATGTGCAATGCCTGTATTGGGAAACAAACAAACAAACAAACATTTAGTATAGACTTTTGTTGGTCCTTCATAGTACAGACCTGTACATCACTGGCCAAACTGGAGTCCAAGAAATTTTTCCCCATTAACTCTTTATGTGCCACGTTTGCACGCCCGACTCAGTCGACGGCGTGCCAACTTCGCATATTCTGCTCAAACGCACAAAACCGCCCAAACCAATCGATAAATCGCCTAATGCCTCAGTACAATAAAAATGTTTCTCGCGATTCCGTTCCTCTCACACATAGCTTGCATTTCATGCGGTGAATGACCAGCAAGCGGTGTTCCCTAATGGATTCTGCATTTAAATATTAGGTTTCTGTCACTGTTTTGTGTGCAAAAGTCATGCCTTTATATACAATAATGTATCTCTTAGTCATTTGAAAGAAAAACAGCAATAGACTTGTCATACAGTTTACATCAAAGCGAAGCTTGGCATTTTCTCTACAACATCGCTCACTACATATCCAGCTTAACAGATTATTGCTCACTACATATCCAGCTTAACAGAAATCTATAAAAGTTACATAGATTCGAAGAACAGAATGTTTCCCCTAGTCATGACAATGTTGCTGTCTCACAATAATGTGGCTGTCTCACAATAATGTGGCACAGGGGGTTTACATCATGGCACATAAAGAGTTGAAAAAAAAAAAACTGCTTTGTCAGACTCTGTTGTATGCAGCTATTTCTTTTAATTTTTGACACCATTAGTAGTGCAAAAGTACATTTATTGTCACTGGAAGATGTGCATACACTTATTTCTTGTAAACGTTCCTAACCTTTGATGGTGTCTGCTTATAAAACATTCAAGAGCAACTTGATAATTTTACACTGACTACACCAGACTCTGGGTTTAGAAAGGTCTGCCTCAAAGGGCCTAAGATATGTTGATAGTCTGTCTCTCAAATATCACTGAATGTTTGTTGTTAAGATGCAGATGCTTTAAAAAAAAAACAATCACACCCTTAATATTGTGAATACAGGTTAAATGAAGGTATTTTGCCGACCAGTTCTGTCATCATTGTCTTCCAATGCTTACTAGAGTGATAATAATCTTTCATTGTCTCCAAAAGACACAAAGTGTGAGGTACTATCTGTGTACACCAATCCAAGCCGTGATAAGGCAGCAACCAAGGGAAGGATAGGTTGATAAGACTCATCACATGAGGAAGACAGCCTAAAAGGATGGAAATTTAACCAAATGTGGCTATATATAGTGTATAATATGGTGGATGGCAAACAACAGGATCCTCTCAGGAAGTTGTTATTTTTATTATAATTTTTTTTTTTTTTTTTTTTTTTTTGCCATTTTGTATGAGCCAGTAATCTGTGAAGAGTTCTCTCATTCTGTCTTGGCTGCGTGTCTCATTCATTCATGTAGTCCAAGAATATAAGAGAAGCAGCCAAATTAGATTAACCATCTATAAATCCCTGTAAAACCAGGCATAAAGGGAGGTTGGCAACTTGAATTAAACTTACCTCTCATCATAGATGGTATGTTGGCTTCACTATTCATCACATAATGTTGAGTCAAAGGATGTAAATAAATAACTCAAGATACACTGTTTTAACCAGTCATGGTACAATACATCTGTAGTCAAATTATTTTTTAATCAAATTTATATAATTCTTAATCATTAGATATTATCTTTGTATTATTTAGCATAACATCAAGAAGTATGGTGTGTGAAGTGGCCTTTATTTTATGTATGCTTGACAGAAAAAAGAATGATTTTGCAACATTACTGTTGTTCTAGTCCTTCTCTTATATCCATCCCAAAGTATAACAACAAAAGAAGGCATAGACTTCATTTCCAAGTATAATGGATCTGATACAGAGAGACAAAATGCAGTATAAAGATAGCAAAAGAAAGTTTCTATTTCTTCATTAATTTTTCTTATTTATCATATGATTCAATACATTTAATAGAAAATTTGTCATGTGATTGTATATCCATGTTTAGAAAATACCAATTGGTGTTGAAATAGTTAAACATATTGGATTTTACCCTAGTATTGATGATACAATGTGGTTGAAGTTTTCTTATCTGTACGGTTTAGCATCCTTGAGTCAATTACATCATATCTACTGTAGATCAGATACTGTAGACTACTTCCTACTAGTTTACATATTCACAGGCAAAGTGAAGGAAATTGTCAAAAAAGTCTGTCTGCAGGAGGATGATATTCCTTTACCAACACGATGAGCCATTCAGATACAGACTAATCCAGCAAATACATTCTGATGTTTGAAATATGCTGGAGCCTTTCATGATATTCCATTATGTGTCAGAAGCACTTTTTGTTTCAGCGTTTATTCTTAACGTCCTCTCAGTTTGACGTGCCTCCAAGTTGAAGAACATAGGCCCTTAGCTTTACGCAATGCCAGCTGCCCCCTAGAGAGTAGACATATTTCAGCTATACAGTTCTTGCCTTCAGACATTGTTCCTGTGTTGAAGACAAAGGCCAGTAAATGTTCACATGTTTTCACACGTAGCCTTCATGTAATTAGAAGCAAGCACGTTGCTAAGGTCCGGTTAACTCTGAAACATGAGTCTGCCTCTCTTTTTATCACCCCTCTGGGTGTCCTGTCAAAAGTGCACTCAAATATTGCTCATTTCCACCAATCAAAATTATTACTGCCACAAAAATGAAACAAATTCATGAAAACAAGGAGGAATTTCACACCCGAGTTCAGCCCTAGTTATGATTAGTAAGGCTCCTGACAGCTGAGAATAGTGGGGGGAAAAATCTCACTCCAATTCAAGGAACAAAAGGGGTAAATTGTAATGATAGTTTGTCTCCAGGGCTGTTGGCCAAAATGGCTCCCCTGGGTGTCTCCTGTGGTTGTGTAGTCCCAGCCATTGAAGTTCAAGGCAGGAAGAGAGTGCTTAAAACCCAGGTACTGAAGGGAAGCATAACACTCTGTTTTGTTGGCCCACTGGAAAAGAGGATGACTAGAATTAAGGTTATAGAAGGAAGCTGGACTAGATTAAAATATCAACCTCTTGATGTTGGCCAGGGGCATCATTTGTGCCTTGGGAAGTGTAGTGGTCAGTTAGTGACAAAAACTCAATTTAACCTCCTTTCCTGTAAATAGTTTATTCTGCTTTTTAGATGTCTGCAAAGAGAAGTGACCTTCTGGGAGTAACTCTCATGTCATTCTTTTTTTTTCTGACTACTTCTCTGTATGAGGCTCTGACATTGCATTTGGTTCTATACATTTTTTTTTTTTTTTTTTTTTAAATGCTGATCCAGGTGTGTACAAAGTGAAGCTGTATGCAAGTCATGCAGATTTCAGGTTGTAACTATATAGTGCTCACCCTATGATTAGGAAACACTTTAACAAGAACACCACTTAAGTTCAACAAAATTTAACATAAACTGTTTTTTACTGCTTAATCAGGATTACAGACAACTTTATCAGGACATATCTTGGCTGTAACAAGTCCATTGTCCATCATTCATGTCTGAAAAATTAAAGCTATATTAAAAATAATGAAAATGAATATGAAGAAAATGTGTTTTCCACTACTTGTCATAGTGTATGTATTGTTCACTCAAATGATTGTAACGAAAATGCATTTAAGTTAGATGTGCTGCTTATCTCTTGGCATTAATTTGAGGGTCAGATGTATTGCTACTTGATAGTAATGTGAATTCTGATAAAGGCTGTTTTGCAGATCAAATGAATGAAGCTTGTTTCCATGATGCATTTGCCCAAACTATGAGTGTAGAATGTCATCATTTCTTATCAACTTTTTGTTTCTGAGTGTCCTTGCGTGTGTGTAATTGCTACCGTCGATATCTCTGAGTTTAACAGCTGTACTTACTTTAGTGTGATGCCCGCATGGCCATGTCCAAATGGGGGTACAAACAAACTTGTCTCCTGACCCTTCCAATTCAGCAGTTTAAAGAAGAGGTCTATCGATCAATGACCTTGAGTTCATTCTTAGTATGGTTGAAGAAGACACAAAAGATAATTACTGGGATGGGGATGTCATATCATTTTGCATTCATATCATTGTCGTGACAACTGTGTCCATATATTGGAGAAGAGTTCTCTGTAATCAATTAATAAACAATCAGTCTGGAACCAAAGCAAATCAACTGCTATTCAGACTAAGATATGAGTAATTCAAAATTGATAACTAACGATGTCAGTCAATACTGAACTTTATGTTTTGAGCCTGAAAATAATGAGGCACCTGTAATGCAGTGAACATTCAGTTACTGTCATGTTCCAAGTCATAGCACTCCCTTTTGCTGCAGATGATGTTGTCTGTAAGTTAGTGAATAGTTTGCTTCACAACATACTATGCAACGAATACAGTCTGATGGAATGGCTTTAGAAAAAGTGTCCAAAGTTTTACCTTTTTTATACAGAAACATCATCATCATCAACAACAACAACAACAACAACAACAGCAACAACAACAACAACAACAACAACAACAACAACAACAACAACAAAATGACCCAGTATGTTTGCTTCCTCCCCCCCCCCCCACCCCCTCTCCCCAATCTTTGGAAATCCTTGACCACCAAAGTTAAAATTGGATTACTGTAGAAATCGATACAGTATGTTTGCATCAACACTGCTTAATTCTGTAAGGCAAAACAAGTGTATGATAATTAGTATAGAATTTCAGTACTGCCTTGTGCACTTAACTCATGAGAGTTGACCAAAATTCCAGCACTGCACTCTAAGCACTGTATGAAAGTGGCTGTAGATCTAACAGCATCTCACTTGGAAACCACCAATTTATCACACCCACATTAAAATTCATCACAACAACTAGCTTCAAATTTGCTGAACCTCAAATTATGACTTCCTGTATTAATAAGAGGATGTGAGAACTGTCTCCAGGTCCCCAGGAGACAAGGGGCAGTGTAGGATGATATCACATGTCTGATGATCAAGTCTTACTCTTATCATGTCTGATGATTACTCCCTCCCTCGGGCTATAACATACACACCTTAATACTGTCAAGCAAAATATATTTGCAGCACGAAATTTTAGCGAATTGGAGCCAATGGTATTGATATGCGGCACAAAATTTTCGCAAATTGCTATTGGTATTTAATGCATATATACAAGTGTAGACAAAGTTTTGTGTGCATTTTATTTTTGCAAATCTTGGCTCTCGCGAAATTATGGAAATTAAAATGCACAGAAACATTATGTACATCTTGGTTTTCCATGTAGTTTAGTGCCAAAGAGTTGCGTAGGTATGTTTGAAGTATGGGTGGAGTAATCCCTCAAAACATATAGCCCAAACATTCCATTCATTCATTGCACTGCTGAATGTACAGATTTATTAAACTGGTATCCTACGCAAACAAATCTTCTCTTGGTTTGTTTGCTAAACTTGTCTTCTGTAACATGCACATTCCCTATAATTTTGTCTTCTGCTAGCCCTGTGCACAGTCAAACTCTGTCTCATCTTAGCTTCTTCATCATTTCTCTCTGTCCTTTGATTTGTTGTTTTTTCATCATAGATGGTTAAATCACTAAAATCACAATCTAATGCATGGAGTGCGTACGTAAAAAGATTCATGTTAACTTTCATTTGTGTTCATGTTTCTGCGATTGTCAAAAGAATAACTGAATGTGTCTTGGAGAGATTTACTGGTCCTGTGGGAATGAGTTTTGTGCCTGGGAGATGGCAGTGACATGTTTGGCAATGCTGCTTGACTGGCTAATTTTCTACTGCTGATTGGTCAGGAACTGGGAATAACAGTTGTGTCAATTTTGGGGAGCCATGATAAATATCATAATTATAGTTGTCCCATTTGAGCTTGGTGAGAGCCCTGCCCTATCCCATGGGAAGCATTTATCATCCCTCCATGTGACAGCTGTACTGGCTTGATGCAAACTCTGTACAGAAAGCATGCAGTGAATATACCAAGATACTTGTTGGATGAGTTAAATCACTGGTGGAAATACATTCTCACATTTATTTTGGGGTGTCAGTTCAGATTTTTCCAGCTTGTCGAAAAAGTTGACAGACTTGGTGATAACCTTTCATGAAAACTCATTGCAATATCACAGACTTTTCCCTGCATTTAGTAAGTTTGGGATTATGACAGGGATTATAACTTGTGATTCTCTCTCTACATTTCATTTGTTTTGAAAGCACAAGTACACACCCTCCCCTTGCAGGTTGCAAACATGTCAAAACACATCAAGTCATATCAATTTTTTTCCTGGCTAAGTTTGAAATCTGTTCTCTTGACCTATGTCTCAGGAATGCCATACAACCAAAATGTTGCAGTGCACTCTGTTTAGTCCTGTCCTTTGTATGAGGATTCACAATTTACATTTTCACCTTTTTTTTTTCTTCTTGATTTGAAGTACTTGCTGGTAAATAAGAAAAGTATGTATGTTCGCTGAAGAATGACGGGAATCAGTAGGACAGAATATATTTTCTTTTTCTCTAAATCTACCACCTTCTGGATCACTATCAAACAGAAATTGTTTCATCTCTATCCTAGCACATGTGCTATCATTGATTTGGTATAGTTTTTTGTTTGTTTGTTTGTTTGTTTGTTTAAGAATAGGGCTGAGGATTCCAGTTGTTGAAGGTATACATATCTCTGTATTGATTGAGGTCATGAATTTGCATAATGGTTTAACCTGCAGCTATGCCTCCTCCACTATCTACAAATGACTCAAGTTATGGAGATTTGTTAAAGATTTGGTGAAAGCCCCTTGCACTGACTAATGGGTTGAGAACTGGTGATAACTGGAATAACAGAGAGACTGCTAGATTATAGGAAGCCATGTGATCCTCTTTCATTAGTCACCAGCTTTAGGATCTTTCAGTCCCTAGCTGCCCCACTGGTAGCTCAGTTTGAATTTTTAACACACTTTAAAACAGAGGCTGTAAGAGAATTAAGGATGGTCCTTTCTTTTGTTAGAAAGAAGCACATTTTTCTCTTTGTGGTTATGCAGGCAGTCCAACCCCACTCATGTTGCCTACCTAATTAATGGTATATGTTTAAATGTGCCTTGCTGTACTATTCCCCTCATCTCTGAAGAAAATGCTACTTCACACAATGAGATTTGCCAAACAGGCCTTAAGCATTGAGCAGGTTATTTCGTTTGTCAAAATCAAAATTTTGATTGTGATTCAGACCTAATAAATGGCAAAACTGTTGACATAATCAAACAGAGCTGCTTTACTTGGTCCTTTTCCATCATTTGTAGAATGTCAACCGATTGAAATGGACTTTCTATGCCTGTACATCTCTGCTTTTGTCACAAATGTGCAATTTAATGAAAATTAGATTTGGAAGAAGAAAATTATATTCTAGACATCATGATTATAAAAGACTGAAGGTGGTCTGTCAGGTTGATGGTTTCAGATCTTTTAGTCTTATCTAGTCTTATCTTTTTAATCATTGGCAAACACTTTTGGCTAGATGTTTACAGAGAGTGGAATCTCAATACATATATAGAGTGAAATTGTGGATTGTGATTCTGTAAAAATGATTAAATTATAATGTAGCATCATATCAAAGCAAGGAAATATAGTATCAGTCACTGCTGGTAGATATTTTCTGACTGTTCAATATCTTCTTTCAGTACCAGGTCTTGAGATCATTCTGAATTGATGCAGTAACAATCTTGTCTCCTTGGTAACAGCTTGTATCGTGATAGACTCTCTATTGTGTCACCAGACATCTTATTTCCCAGACATGGTTTGAAAATATCAGAGTGGCTTTCACTCTCAAAGATTACCTTTCCTTCCTTCCTCTGGTACTTGAAGTCATTCTTGAATTTATGGCAATAGCATCCATCCAAGTTTCTTGTTCTCATTTTGTCTTTTGTGGGCTCCTACCCTAGAGGAAGTAGCAACAGGTGCATCCATGGTCTAGGTCAAAGGTCATATGGCAGTGTCGTTACTTAACCAATTGAGGTCTCATAAGGACAAGGGCAAAAGAAAATGATACTAGATTTATAACTGTGTTGCATGTTGCAAATCCCTTTTTCATTTTCACTCTTTTTTTTTCTCTTTACCTACAGGACAATAAAGCTTACAGACGTGAAGACAGGAGCATGCCTTCACTCCTTGAGACATGAGAAACAAGATCGCATCACTGCCATTCATGTAAGTTTATCTACAACACACATATTATGAATGAGCTCCTATCTGTATTCGTACCTAGCCAAAAATAAATTTTGTCAACACAATGAATTTTTATTTAAAGACAGTATAATTTTTGTATAATTTATTTTCAGCTAAGATACTTTGGAATATGACTCAAAAAAGAAAAAAACATTTTTCATAGTGCAGATGTGATTTTCACTCTTAAAGATGCCTTAAGAGTATGATCCATTTTACTTGGAATGAACACCCTGTGTTGAGTACCAAAGTCTTCAAAGACTTGATTCACATTCCCAGAATTTTCAGTTAATTTTCACCCAATGTAGTTCACTCAAAGCTGTGTAAGATATGGGTAGAATATGTGTTTAACATGGTTTCTTCAGTAGTGTCAGTTAAATTGTTTTAGCCAACTGTAAATTATTTTTGCATGCCATGGCTTAAAGTTACTTTTAAAGGCAATTTGCAGACATATTAATGGGCTGTAGGCTGCATTGTTGAAGTCAAATTCTGAGCCTTGGCCTTTTGGTTAGTCCCATAATACTCCCATAATACTCCCAGTGTTAATAAGGCATTAGTTTTATTACACAGCATCAGAGGTAGGGTCAACAGAAGAAATGAAATCACACCACAGGGAACTGCAGTGCACTTTCTGCAGGAATTTATATTATACCCATGATTCTCTGTAATAGTGATGACTGGTGGTCTCTACCTAGCTCTAGAGCCATTGCTCCTTTTTTATCCCTCTGCCACAAAGTGCCAACAGAGGCATGTTTTCGGGTTGTCTGTCCAGCTGTACAATATAACTTAAGTACAGTTTGAGGTATCCAAATAAAACTTAGCATAAATGTATGAGTGGACAAAGCTGTGCTTTTCAACTTATTGGCGCACATGCTCAAGGTCAAATGCTAAAATTTCACCATTTCCCCCTGTATCTCTGCAATGTCTATTTTCATGAAAATGAGTGTATAGCCCCTACATGTATTGCCAGATTAGGATTCTCCAGGGATAGTTTTGGGCCATAAGGTCAAAGGTCAAAGGTCCAGTGAAGATTATAAAATGTTACTTTTTTCCTCCATGTCTTAGAAATGGAGCAAGGTACAGTGTATCATCATGAAACCTAGTGCATATACATGTATTGCCTGATTCTCTTTGGAAGATTTGAGTGATTAGGTCAAAGGTCAAGTATCAAGGTCAAGTTAAAATGATACAATTACACTTTCTTTATGCTGAAATTATACTATTTTCCTCATTTGGAAATGAGTGAATGTATACACCTATGGTAAAATTGCACTTGGTATGTGTATACATTGTAATAAGGTGATTATGTGGGAAAAGTTTTGCTCCATGAGGTCAAAGGTCATGTGAAAATGTTAACGTTTCACCTGTTTTCTATATTTTGAAAGTGGTAGAAAGTATTTTCATGAAAATTTGTGTATAATTATCAGATACTGTAAAAGTGGTTTCTTTCGCGTACAGAAACTTTCTTGGTTTCCATCGGTGCCGACTTTTTCGCGTGTGTTTAAATTCGCGGTTGGTAATGATAGCGTTGTAACAAGCGACGAGTTCAAAACATTTTCGCGTGATGTTAAATTCGCGGTTCAACCTCAAAGCGCGAAAAGCGCGAAAATAAAACCACCGCGAAAGAAACCACTTTTACAGTAATGATTGTTTGCCAATCATGTGAAGTTGTCGTCTCACATTGACAGATGTCCTGTTGAACTATTTTGGGAGTACTGTAATAAGATGGAAGCATACCAGTCGCCATAGTGACATTTCTAGCTTTGTTTCAATTCAGATATTTTGAGGGTTGAAATCTAGCAAGCTAGTATTCATAATGATATTCATAATGATAATTGTATGGTCTTCTTTACCCGGGTTAGCCTTTTCAATGTTGATGCTGTTCTACCAGAGGGCCCTGCCATTATCATTACCCTAGCGTTGCCAGGTACCCATTTATACACCTGGGTCGAGAGGGGCATTCTGGGTAAAAATATCTTGTCCAAGGACGTAAGCACTGGGCTGGATTGGAACTCTTGGTCCTCCATTTGGGAATTGGGAGTCTTGTCCACTATGCCAACGTGCCCCCACATAAATTCATAATTTTGATGAAATAGTATGGAATATAGTGACTATCATCCATCAAGGATAATAGACTGGTATGAGTACTTGTCAATTCTTGTGACTAATAAAGTATGATATAGGAGTAAAGAAAGTTTATTCAGTCATAGTACTGTAAAAGTGGATATTTTCCCGTGACTAATTTTTCGCACTCGGCCGGGTGTGATAAGTTTCACAGATTTCTAATTCTGTGGAATCATGACATCAACTACGGGAACATATGACAAGCACAAATATTTGTGTGCTTTTATTTTCGCGCGGGCTTGTGGTTGCACGAAATGCGCAAAAATTTTGATGTTTACAGTATACAAGTATATGGCGTAACTATTTCACTAGTGCATACCTGCTATGATTTCTATGACAATGCAGTAGAAGTTATGGTATTTGTTGAAAGGTGATGCAATGTAATGATTTATCAACAATTTTCCTTCTTGTAACATGAAGGGTTTTTCCCTATACAATTATAAAGAAACTGAAAAAAATGACACATAAAGACATGAACTTCATCAAATGAGATATTCAGATGTGAAAAGATTGTACACACGACCACTTTGTGTGCTCATATCAGGTTTACAAATTATGGTGAATCTGAGTCAAGTGTTAAAACACTCTTTGTTTGGTGTGTGTGTGTGTGTGTGTGCATGCATGTGGGAGTGGTTTTTATACCTAGGTTGTCAATGACAAAATCAGATGCTTGCCCTATGGCAGTGAATCAAATACTGTTGTTATGAGGTATTGGAAAAGCTTGACAAATAAAGGAGTCAAAATAGAAAATCTAGAAAGTGGTTGTATTTTTTTAAAGGGGATCCTATAATACAGTGTGGTGATCTAACTCTTGTTAACCAGCTTATCTTCTGTTGTGATATCAAAAGAAACATTATTTCAAAAACTTATGATTTGTATAGCTTCGAAATGAAAATGAAAGAATGAGAAAATGAGTCACAATAATTGCAGACATCTGATTGACTTGGGTTTGGTGTTCTGGTACAGCTGGATGCCTGAAAATTCAATTCCTGCTCAATCTCCCACTCTCTCTCCCTCTCTCCCTTTGTGTCTATTAGTCTTTTTGCATCATTTGTGCCATTAATGTCTTGTATGTGATTATCTGATCATGCTTAGATTCTTACCTTCTTTTATAGCCGCCATACCAAATTTTGGTCTTTCTCTTTATTTGTTATCATTATCTATCTGATTTATTCACGAAATGTGAAAGCTAGAAATGAATCAATATAATGTAAAAGTGGATATTTTTGCACAAGTAATTTTTCATGTTGTGCCATGAAAATGAATTTGGCATGCTTTTCATTGCACATAATGAAGACATTACACAGTGTAACATATTAGCAAGCAAAAAATTTTTGCTTGCTCTTATTTCACCCTAGTTTCTGGTCGTGCGAAATGTGTGAACATTTCCATACTACAAAAATTTCCACTCTGACAATAGTAAATCTATTCTTTTTATAGTAACTGAAAAGAGAGAGATTCAGAATGCCTTTTATTTTCCTGTTCATGTGTTAAGAAGGCTGCATTTGTATATTGATAGATCCAGAGTGATAATATCACATATTGTGGTTATTTTACAGTGTTATAAAGGTCAGATCCTGGCTGGGACCCTGACAGGTAACATAATGATGTGGGACCAAGAGACAGGAACAATCCTGTCTGCCTACCAGGTGTTGGATTCACCCATATACAGACTACTTGTGGCACCATCAGATGACAGAGACACAAAGATGATGGTGGCCTCTGGGTAAGTCTATTCTAATATCATCATTAGCTTCAGGTATTTACACTTTGTAATTCTGATTACTGTGAAACCAGAAATATTTGCAGCATGAAATTTTTGCGAATTGAAGCCAAAAGTCTTTTTCACAGCATGAAATTTTCAGGAATTGCCATTGGCATTCAATGCATAATGTAGACAAAAATTTTTGTGTGTATTTTAATTTTACAAATGTTGGCTCCTCGCGAAATTTGCAAAGATGTCTAGTTTTACAGTATCAGATTTTGCCAACATGTTTATGGCTGACATTTAATAGATCAAAGGCTCAGATGAGAAATTATAAATCAATACACATATTACTTCTCCTAGTTTGTAGATTGATATAAATTGACGGTGAAGAATAACCAGTTATTTTATCTTATACCCCTTTCATAAACTCAATAATGCGGATAATATCCGCAACATTTGGTCGTAAAATCGGAGCGGGGAAAGAATAATGCCCTTTATTTCGACCCTTCTATTATCCGCATAATAGCAGCATCGGGACCAGATTTGGAGTTTATGAACGCAAACCCAAATAATGCGGATAATTGCCGGGGTGCGGTCAAACGTCACATGTCTTTCCCGCAGGAGGGACGTGTGCAGTCACCATGACGATTATCCGCCTTTTTTCAGGACGGGCGCTCGTAAAAATAATGCGGATTATTTTCAGTTTGTAAACGCATTTTTTATTGAATTGTCCGCATTATTCTTATGCGGATAATAGGAGGATGAGTTTATGAAAGGGGTAATGGTGTACTTGACTGAAAGAGATTTCAAATGTCAATGTTCAAAAGAGTATGCATAAAGAATTTTAACTAGACTTTGCCTCCATGCTGATCTGTAGCACTGCCAAAGTATTCCTCTGGCTGAACCAATAGTCCTTTAAAAGATTACTCAAGAAAATTGTAGCAGAGTAATGATATATGTCATAAAAAGTTAGATGCTGGAATCCTAAAATGTGCCATATGATAGTCAGCAACATATTACAAAGTATTCACTGGTTATAGTTAGATGTTCATATGTTTTAGCAATGACCATCTGTGAAATGTAAGTGAAACTGTGAGTGATGTGTTGATATAAATGGTAACAAGGGATTAAAGTGATGCTATTGTGTAGATGAAGGATGTATATTGATGTTTGTCAACATGTGACCAATCATCTGTCTCTTGTAACTCATACTGACTCACTGTCAGTTTTATTTCTTTATACTATGTATTAGCCTCCTTTGGTCTCTCACCCTATCTCTCCTTCAATGTCCTATCCACTCAGCTCCTCCTCCTCCATACACCCACTCTCTAGCTTGGCAAGAGATCAAAGATATTAAGGTGTGAACACATAATGCCAATCATTAATTATGATAGATTTTTATTAAAGTCAATGAGGAAGGGAGTGCTTATGTGATATTCAGACCATTTGTTTTGTCTATAGGGCTTTCCTGTTAACCTTGTTCTGTATCTCCTAATAGAATAGGGGAGATTACACACCTTTTTGAGCAGTTTGGAGAATTTATTGAGAGCATGAGGAGTTGAGCGAAAAATAGGTGTCACTACGACGACGGAGAGTGCAGCTGTGATGGGACAATCATATCATGACATGTGTTTTCCTTACACATGTTTCTCTGATCAGAGAGCAGTGCACGCCATGCTTGTTTACTGCCGCTATATTTGGTAGTTATTATGGGTGTACGTGCATAATCCATGATGTATCCTTGAAGGGTCAAAGAATAACATGTTTGAAACTGAAACTGTAGTAGCATGTTTGTTTGTTTGTTTGTTTTTTCAGTGTCTAAGAAACAATGATATGAAACCACCTTTACGTTTTGGTGATTGCTAAATGTAGTGGCAGCAGTAATTGTGTAATCAAGCACCATGAAAAAAAAGAGAGATTTAATACATTGACAAGGCATCATGTTACAATATTCATCGGATAGAGTCTCCTTTTCTTATACATCTACTCTTATAGGCCTACTATGTGTGTCTACATTCTCTTAGGTGCATAGAATACCCTTACCTTACATGGCAGTGTTTTGGTTTTGTCTTTTGTTTTTTCAGTCTATTGCAAGTGTCATTGTCTGTTGTTATGATTTTATCTTGTACAATTTGCCATTGTTAGTATGATTGTAGCTCTGCATTTTCACCAATACAGTTCCATATCTTTGATGATTCCTGACCAATGTGGGGGATTTGACATAGATTTGAAGGACTCACTGAATCAATAGTAGTCTGCGATCTGTAATGTTAATGATACATGAGATACCACCGAAAAACTCAAGGCTGCCAATTCTAGTCATCGTCAAAAATAGGACAGTTCACAAGAGAGTGAGAGAGAGAGAGAGAGAGAGAGAGAGCAAGAACAAAACAGATTACCTGTTAAAGAGGATTTTAATATATGACTCATGTTCATTTCCTGAAAATGAAGCAAAAACCTGATATAAGGGTCAAATGTTTGGTCTTCTGAGACTTCCAATCCTCCAGGAATCATGTGCACTTCTAATCAGTGAGTACACCAGATGGTATAATCACCCTCTTTGTAGCTAAACATTGATATTGGGGAGGAGATAATCTATATCATGCGTGGGGATGATCTATAGTCAAGCTGGGAAGCTATACCTGGTCACACTGAACGGATACCTATCACCTGTGCATTTATTTTCCTAAAATTTTCCTATAGGCGACTCCCCCTAGTTCTATAATGAACTAACACAAGGTGACACAGATTTCTGCTTGGATTCATGATCAGACATCCAGCATTATAACTCTGTAGGAACCCTCTTCCCACACCCACCCCCACAAAAAAAAAAGAAATATAATAATTATAATAATAGTAATAATAATAATGATAATAATAATAAGATAATAATAATAATAATAATAATGATAATAATAATAACAATAATAATAATAATTATAAAGAAAGAAAGAAAGAAAGAAAGAAAAATAAATGAATAGATTATGATCAATTAATTAGTTATTAAAAATAGACTGCTGTGTTACCATGTTTATTTGTAAGTTCATTTTGCATGAATGGTTACAAATATATTTACCTAATAAAGCAGTGTTGGTCAAAGATGTGTATTATGCACATGTCCCAAATTAATTGTAGGCAAGCACTGTAGTTAATGTGTTTCGTTTTTTTTCACATTGAGGAATTTAATGGCAGTTTTTCCAAAGTGTGACTAGTAATCTGGAGATCAGGACAAAGCTTTATGCTGGCTAGTAGACAACATGATTGTTGTGGCACGAGACTGATACATTGGGAAGTGTTTCTGAGATTCTATCCAGTAGATGTGTCAGTCATCTTTGAGGGGAAATTGCTGACATGATTAAGGAGTATGGAGAAGATGTTAAACTATCAGCCTCCCAAACTGTGTGCATTCACACTCAAACTGTCCTGCATGCTACTTTGACTTTTGTATTGCTAAAATTGCTCTCGTCACTCAGAAGTGATATATATCAGCCAAAATTTCAGTCCCCTCATACTGGGTTGAAGGGAATAAGTTGGGACTATGAATCTTTCCAAGAGAATTGATGATTAAGACCTCTAGTTTATGAGCCATCCCACAGTAAACTCATCATGATAACTGTATGATGCTTGATGTCTACATGCATTCCTAGTAGCTAGCCACTCTATTATAGTTAAAAGATTTCATTTTAAGCAAAGTCGCTCAATATCTAGACTCTACAAGCATGTAAAGTTAACCTCTTGAGACTCGACTCCTTTACCTGCTACTTGCTGGGTGAGGAGTTTTAACCCATAAGTTTTGAAATTTGGTGCTGCCGTGATTAAGGAACAAGCTCTGTGGAACTCCTCTTCCCACAAGTAGGGATATGTATTATTTGAAGCTTTTTCTGTGACTTGTATCCCTTAACCCTAAAGGGGCCGGGCTTTTTTGGCTATGCTCAGGCCGGGGGGGGGATGGATTCCGCCCCCCCCTGAGATCTCGGCCATCGGTGGCGCGATCGCGATGAAATTTTGCATGCGTGAGACCTGCGTCATAATCTACAAGATTGTGTCATAAGATTTTTTGAAACAATCAATTTCTAATTTTAATTAATTAATTATGCAAATTAAGCTCAAGATCATATTTTAGCCTAATTAAAAGCATTGAGAGTCTAATTTTTGGTCTGTAAATCTGTTGCAGCATATTCAACGATTGTACATCACAAAAACTTCCAAAATTCATTTCAATTCTTATGTATTTTATTGTTTTCAGAATTTCTTATGTATTTCTTTGTTTTTCAACTTTTGTTTTTTCTTTGTTTTTTCATTGGAAATTGTCACTGACCACTTTTCTACCATAATTAGCACAAAACTAATCAATGAAAGTGATTAATTGTAAAAATAATCAGGTTTTTATGACTTTCACGACAGAGCACTGTTTTCCATAGGAAATGTACACAAAATCACAAAATTGTGCCCGTTTTGGGGCGACATTCCGTTACAAAAATGGGCGTGGCTTCGCAAAAGTACGCGCGGACGTCGCAAATTTGGTCTCAAAAGTTGCGCGAGACTTGAACAAACAAAGTCAAGAAGCCTCGCGACGAGGCCTTCTCGCGTAACAGAATTATAGCGCGAAACGTCGAGGGGGGGCGGATTCCGCCCCCCCCCCGGCCCTTTTAGGGTTAATGTCACTATGACAAGAGACTTGTGTGTGACCCACTCACACATGTATTTCATATTCTGTAACAATTACAGATATCTAGTACAGGATGGTACATTATGCTCTCACAAAAACAAAAACGGAAAATAAAATGCATAGCTGATATTACATAAGCTTTAAAAGCATAAAATGATGAAGTTTGACATGATGAAACCCTCATAAACATGGGCCTAGATACGGAGAATGGGTCCCAAGGAAACATCCGTGTTATTGGAGAGACTGAAAGCGGATGTGAACAAACCCGTGGTTGGCTTACCAAGTAGCCATCTTATTTTTTTCTTCTTTCTCCCAAAATTGGATCCACAGCTGAGCGTGGTCTAGCCTCCTTCTTTGCCCCTCCAGACCCCACCAAGTATCCCACAAGGCAGGAAGTCAACCCTCAGAACTCAAGCGTAATTGCTCATAATTACCTCCGTTCTCAATTTATTTCTCAGGCATCTTTTAGCTCACACTCCCCCATCTCTGCCCTCTCCCCTCTCTCTTCTCATGCCTCCATTTCTCCCCTCCTCCTCCCCTCTGCCATCTTGTCTGCTCTCAGTGTCCAAATCAGTGCTTATTGTAATGGCATCAGATGAGTGCGTTGCTACCAGACATGCTGAGGCTAGCCAAGCAAACGGAAGCATTGCATCTCAAGACGGAGAAAGTTGGATAAGGAAAGCCTTTATGGTGCACACATTAAACCAGTAAACATCCTGGAATGCTATAAAATGTGAAATGACAGCTTCCTCAACCCGTCTTCCCCTCTGTCAAACAACTGACATTTCAAGAAATTGCCAAAGTCATCCATTCTTTGCCAATTCTCTCTCACTTTCTCCTCTCTACTCTTTCTTTCTTTCACTCTCCCTCTCTCTCTCCCTCTCTTTGGCTTTCTCACCCTGCCGTGACATTACGGTAGTGTAGAGTTATGTCCTTGACAGTATAGTACATGAGCTATGGCAAACTAGAGCTCAGGTGATGTTTGTATCTTCAGCCATACCATGTACACATCTTGCCATGTGTCATGCCAGATATTGAAACTCAAAAGCTGGTGGTGACTTCTCAAGAGAAGGAACAGGTGATCGCAAAGAGGAAAAAATCCTGGCCTTTTCTTCCTCTTACACAGAAGACTAATCTTGGATAGCATTCCTTGGGAGAGACCCCAGTCCTTATGTGATCATCAGAGCCATTTCCGAAATCAAGAGAAAAGATGGAACACGCCACACTCCTGTCATTTGTCAGCCTGAAACCTATTGTGACATCTGCATCTGTCTTTTTAATCATTTCTCTTCTCATTTTTTTTACTCCATCCGTTTTGCATTTTGCTTTGTCAGACTTCCAGAGAGGCCATTACTCATTCCTTTTTGATGTGATAGATTTTTAGATTGAAAGAGCGACAGGAAGAAATAATGAATGCTGCACTATGAAAATTTGCAAAATGTGGCAGTTGGGCTCAAACTGCAGTATTATTGCTTAATAGAAGCAATTTGATGTGATAAATGGTTGCAAAGCTGGTGGTAAAAGCATTCATGGGTTGTTGTGTGATCATGAGCAAAGTTCCCCAGTGCCAAACCGATGAGCCAAACTCTGAAATCAGAGGGAAAGACACAGGAAATAGAAGGGGCTAATGACTTTGAAAGTTGAGTGCGATTAGTCTAAAGGGGCTTGGTCCCAAAGTACCAACTAGCAGGCAAATATCTGGGACATCTGTCAGTCTGAGGGCCATGTAACCCGCAGCAGGTGCTGCACACGTTGTTGTCCCTCCATCTTTCCAGCCAAAACAGAGTTCCCATTCATTTCGCTAATTCTCCTTTAAGCCCTCTCCCTTTTCAGGGGGCCCCCTTTTGTCGAGAAAAGAAAAAACCAAATCATATTTTGTTTTTGGTGCAGTGTTTTCTTTAATGAACTCCAAGGGAGAAAGAAAAAATTAATGTCAACGTGAACCTGTCAGAGATAAACGAGTGGCAAGTGTAGCTGGGCAACCCTCCGAGGTGCCTACGCTATTGTTCTATCAAGATTGACAAAGGCAGACCTGTCAGATACTGATACCGTGACCATATGTATGATGTGTAGTACACAAGCAAATCAGTAGCATTCCTTGTATGTACAAATGATTACCAATTGAGTTTTTGGCTTCCTGTCAACACCTATTGGTCCCAATGAGCAGCTTGGAGTGGATTGCTGGCTGGTGCCAGAAGTGACAGAGAACAGCTCCATTGACTGCCATCATTTCTCAGCCTCTATTTCTTACCTCTTTGTTTGCTAGCTGTGGCTTCCTGCCTGTCTTCTGGCTAACTTCACATTCACAGTCATTTAAAATCAATGATTATTGTGAATGAAGTAGCACAGAAAATTCATTCAGAACTTTTGATGAAAATAATTAGTAGCTTTGTCTAGCGATTGCAAATTGCTGCCATATTGTGAAAGAAATTGAGCAACAAATTAAATTTTGATATGAAAGCTAATTCACTGTATGTACTTTTCATTGATTTTAGTGCATAACCTTATAGTTTTTGTGAGGTGTTATTTTTCGTGGGGAGGGGTTGGATGGTAGTCACATATCCTTTAATTGTAAATAATTCTGAAAGTGCTGTTAACTCTCAAGATAACAGTTAACAGTGTCCAGCCAGTTATTGCCAATGTGACTCACAAAAGAATGTTTACTCTCAGGTGTTCAACTTTGTGCTTTCACCTTCCGCTTTGCCCAGCCACATGTCAGATTAAAGTCCTACATACCTTGTGACTTTCAACATTCCATTATAGTGAAAGTACTGCTATGAGATTCAGAAAATACCATTGTGGATCAAGTCTACATACTTTTGATTTTATAACTTTTTTATTCATGTATTATGGCATACAGACTCAGATAGCACTCTATTCTCCTGCTTTCATTATGAGAAAGACAAGTTCAAAGGTTGTCTTTTTTTAAATAGTATTGAATAAGATGTGCAAGGTAGGCCTTCATCAGTAAAGTGAATAGACTTTTTCTTGCCAGTGACAACACACACAATCTAATAAATATGCATTGAATTGTAAAGCCTGTATTCATAATGCAATGTCAATTCAAACAGTTATTACAAATCTGAAAGAGTGACATATAAAAAAAAAAATGGAAACTTTGATTTCTGACTTTGATTTCCAGACATCACTTGCACAACTGATTTTTCATTGTGAGGTACACATAGGAGAGTGGATGTAAAGAGATTTGTTTGATTGCTACCCTACAGGGATGGATCTGTCAGTGAGTGGGTGTTAGAAACCATGATGTGTGTCAGGGTGCTACAGGGACATCGAGGACCAGTTAGGGACATGCAGGTTAGTCCATCACTGTGGTCAAGTGTATCACATGTCTCATCAGAATTCAACATCTTTAATGCTTGGAAGAATACAATTATATCAGTTATACTTGTAGGTATCCATAATTACGATGCAGTCAAATTTTACCCCATGGATGTCTAGTTTGTTGAACTAAATTTCATGTAGGACTATGCAATGTAAGCTCAGTTTCATGTCTAGAATCAGAGTGCAAAATTCTACATGCGAGCTAGTCAGTGCAAGAAAAGAACCATACCTATGCCACTGTTCCTCTTCTTTTGTATTTGTACATGCGTGAGTGATTTTCATATGCATTAACCAAAATAAATTAATTCAGCACTAATTTCTTTCAGTTCTAAGATATAGTCATGTTTTCCTCATCTATATCACTTTCTGCATACTCTGAATCATTATAAAAGCAGTGAAGAAATCAAATTTGAAACTAAAGTGTGGTAGGAACGATGGTAGAGAATTCATGCTATGGCAGTGTTATTTAATGTGCAGAAGTTAGCAAAATTAACTTGAAATATAGCCAGATGTTTTACCAACATACCGACAGTCTATCGGTACTTCCCTCCAAGAAATGAACTCACTGGGTGAGTGCCAAATTCAGTCTAATTGCTTTACCTGAAACACAAGTCACTTTACACGAGATTACTGATATGCAGTGTTCACAAACTGAAATCATTACAACACATGACATGTCTGGTACTTTGGGTGTAATAATGTGTGGTCATCTTGTGTCCATTCCCAGGCCTCTGAGTCTCGGCTGGTCAGTGTGAGTGAAGACAAAACAGTGAGGATCTGGGATCTCAGCCCTCCATCTCTTAAACCTGGTGTAGAGGAGGACACCATTAGCACACAGATTGTCAATGAGCGGGACAGTGATTAGTGGTCACCCTTGTCTGACCAGCGGTCACTTTCAGCCTATCTACATTTACCCTGGTCTCAACGATTAGTGTCTGTGTCCGAGGAAACTTCACTTACAATATGTACCACCACTAAGGGATAACTTGCATTCTGGAACATAACATCATGTTATATCCTGTTTGTACATTGATAATGTACACCACACATATCCATGTCAATGTACACAAGGCCTGTATATGTCTTGATAATGCTACTCATGTATTTCCTCTTGCATTATTCTTCACATTATACAAATTGATTGGTTTGATTTGATCAACTGATAATTACCTGAGTACATATTCCTCCATGTCACAGATATATATGTATACATATTCAGATACATTGATGTGCAAACATACATAATATGTTTATTTTTTTATGTATATATTATTATGTACATATACATTGTTCACATGTATAAATTCATACATGTATTATAAGCTTCCCTCTTTCCTTAATTTGGTTATGAAATTAAATCTTATCTTCTGAGAGATTGAGAAACAGTAGACAAGGACTTTGTCATTGCATGTAACTGTTTCTCAATTCACGTTCAATAAGATTATTTGTATATTTATTATACATAAGACTTTTTCTATGCCCGTTTCATCTAGCTGTCTTTTTTCCCTCCATGTCTGTTTGTCATTCAATGATTGATCTTTCTTTACACCTTGATAGATAATCAATGACTATTCATTTGCCACATATTCAACCATCTGTCTGACCTCAATACCTGTTTCTATTCATCATTCCATTTATGCCGTCTTCCTCAAAGGCAGTATATTTAAAGTATATCTACCTGTCTGTCTAAGAATCGATGTCAGTCTCTTTCTATTTGTCTGTCTGACTGTTCTGTCATCTAATGATTTATCTCTCAATACACCTGGAGGGATCATATTATAATTTTCCATTCGTCTACGTGCCATGTACTTCTCCTTCATAGTTACCTGTTTGTCTTTCTATGCTATGTATATCTGTCTATCCATCAATACATCTATTTTTCTTCCAGTATATATCTATTTATCTATCCGTCTATCAGCTTTGGTATTTCTATATAGCTACCTTACTTCTATTTCCCTTGCTAGTGACGAGCTGAACCCTGTGTATGAAGATCCCACACCCAGAGAGAGAGCTCAGTCCTATGTAGACCCCACCCCAATGGATACCCAACCCCTGTCCACCCCTACCCTACCCCACTAGACGTTGGTCCTCACAGGGATCATTACCCTAGCTGAGCACCGATTCCTCCTGTCTGACAGTCACACTATATACATTATCCTGATTGGAGACCAGTATATTTTTTCTGTCAGGTGTCTGATTAATGTTTGTCTGGCTCCAAACAAGATGTCCACCTCTACAGGCACACGCCGTAGAGGAACAAAAACAAGTTTGAGATATCTTCAGGATTCCATAAATTCCAAGGTATAAGGAGTCATTTGAGTTGAAAGAACCTTCTTTCAGCCTCGTCCTAGTTTCCAAAGCTGAGCTTATTGTACAAAATCGATGATTGTTCAAATAATGTCAGTTTGAATGGTGTCATAAACAGCATATCAAGAAAGAAATCTTTTCCATGCCATCTATATTTCATGTCATATTTTATGTCAACTGTAGTGTCCTTATACATATGTCTCTCAGCTTTTTGACAAAGTTATTTTTCCTCTCTTAAATTAGGGCAGTTTGAAAGCACCTTTCTTTTTCAAAAGATATTTTATGAGATTCTATGAGTATTTCTTTGTATTTATTTGTATCAATGTTGTACAATTGTAAATATTTGTATATAGATATTTATTGGACAGTTGTAAAACTGTAATGAAGTATTTTGTACATGTTCATGATTTTAATGTGCATACTACAAGATGACATTATGATTTAACAGTTTTCTTTTAACAAGAACATTCGAGTTATTGATAACAATATCTGCATGAAATGCCTTGTCGTGTCATTGTGATTGTAGGCAGTAGCTCTTGTCATGTAGGAAATGCCATTTGGATAGTAGTTGGTGTGGTATGGTTTGAAGTGGTTCCTATAATTTGTAGATATTGACAGATTGCAGGAGAGGAAATGGCGGCTCCTCTGTCAGTCCCTCCAATCTACCTCGGCTCAGTCACTATCCAGGAGGAGTAAGTATGTCAGATGACATTGATCTTGGAATGCCAGGCCATTCCCCTCTCAACCAAAACACACAGACACACATACACAGTCTTTAAATCTACAAGGTGTCCAAAGAAAAACTGGGGCACTTTTCGCTCTAGCATTTGCTAAGTTATTTAACTCTCCTATGATGATCCTAAGTACCATTGTGAGAACTATATGCATTCTAATTGGCAGGTAGAATGATCATTGTATCCTATGAAATCAGACATAAATCCCTTCAAAATTCAAAGCGGAATAAACCTAAATTCAGCTGTAAAAGACTTTTGTCTGATTTAGGGAAACTTTTGTTTTCTGCCTATATGACTGGTTATCTTAATCCACTGCTGCATTTTGTATCATAACTAATCAGTCTTTTCATATTTCATTGTATCATCTTTTCTGTTTTTTTTTTTTTGTAGTAACATTGTTGAAAGAGATGGGTGTATAACATCATGATGATGTGTTACACACAATGGTGTATATATGTAAGCTATGCAGTATTTTGCAAAATCCTTTGAGTAGATTCTGTTCAAAACATTGCTTGTTTGTTTGCTTGTTTGTTGTTGTTGTTAATTTTGAATCCCAAATGAATTTGGGAAAGCCACAGAAAGAAAAAGAGACACAGTTTTCTGTTCTTTCACAATCTTATAAATAAGACATGTGGAGTCAAAAGGGGCCTGAGCTTTTTTGCTACAAATAAGACATGTGACACATTTGTGTACAAGATTTTCAGAAAAAGGTTCTCTCCAAGCCCAAATGTTTCTGGCAACCCAATTACAGACTTTGTGAAGTGGTTTCATGAAACATAATTGTACTTTCTCATATAAAATCAACCTTTGCTTAAGTCAACCTTGCCTAAGTCAAGTGTCCTCTTCTCTTTATGTATTACCCTGATTTTAATCCCTCATAAGTCAAATTTTCTCTAAGTCAAAGCTATTTCTTCAGTCCTAATAGATTCTACTTACACAAGGTTGACTGTACCGCTATTTACACTGATTCTTGTTTCAACTCTCATGGTTTTAGCATGTGTTTGTAATTTGTATTCATTTTGGTAGTCCACTTCACTTTCAGTATAAGAAAAAACTCCTTGATCAACCTTTCATTACAAAATGTAATGCATTTTTCTCTAATTTTTCTTAACCCAAACTAAACAACACAGACACACAGACACAAAGTATAAGCTTGCTGAATTCCGTCCTTTGCTCAACCGAAATGTCTTTCTGAGTAGACAGTGCCTTTGAATTTGCAGATTGATGACAGATTCATTGTTTGTATTCTAGCCATATGTCAGAGTGATGACTTGACATTTTACTTGCTTTGTCATTTTTATGAGTCACTGTATAGATGTATATTTTTATGAAAACTTGATGAGAGCTGCACCTGTGAATAATCTGACATTTAAAATGTCAGAATCTGTTTTTACATGTTCCTCCTGGTTCCAAGGGATGAAAAGAGAGACATGGCTCAGACAGAGCAGGGCTTGACCGCCCTGGCTCTCGTTGGATGGATGTAAGCAGGGCCAAACGGAAAGCTTGCCTGTTTGGACCTGTTTATTTAATAATGTCTTCATTGTGTATACGCATTGACAGTATTGATTTCAGTTCAGCCAGATGCAATTCTCCCTGAGTTGCTAGGCTGCATGTAGAGAGATTGGGCTTGTCATTTTGCCAGTTTCAACCAGTGAGCCGATTCATCGCAAAAATGTTGACTATTTTCCCTTTCCTACTCAATCAACTTACCCATGCACTCACTAGAGAATGACTGCATTGATTAAAAGGGAATAGCAATCTTACTTGACAACATATGCTTTATTCCTGATTGGTAAACAATGGCACAGTATTTATACATTTTAATTCCATTGTTTATATCCTGCTTGTGTCACATTTTTTCCACCCGTTTTTTTTTTTATATGTACATCAATTTTATTGT
Source organism: Diadema setosum (assembly GCF_964275005.1). NCBI lineage: Eukaryota > Metazoa > Echinodermata > Echinoidea > Diadematoida > Diadematidae > Diadema > Diadema setosum. Next base: position 1,008,086 of record NC_092685.1, read on the forward strand.
ATAATCTGTCCCTCAATGGCTGAGTCAAAACAAACCTATTAAACTCTCTTCTCTCTGAAGTAGACACCTTGTGATCTGCAGCAAGAAATCTTTTATACAGTGAAAGTAAATGTCATGTTTTGTTGTTGTTGTTTTTTTATTTTGCCTCTTTTATATTTGTAGATGACATGCACAAAAAGAAAGAGAATTGTACCAAGCTACTATTCTACATTTCCATTTAAAGATGCTTCTGTAATTCTTCAGTGAGACTAACTTAACAATTCATTATTTTTATAGACAAAAAGATACTATTGGAGATTAGTATTGTGGAGTTACCTTTTTTGATATGCGATCTAAATGCTATCTTTTTTACTCATTCATTAATTAATTAATTCGTTTCATTTAATCACGGTACTAACATTAGCCACGGCTGTTTTTCAGTTAATCTGTGCAATTAGAAATAAGTATACATAACATGATACGTCATAGATACAAAGCAAATAAAAACTACATAAAACTACACAAATCAATTTACATATCATAGGCAAAACTGTCAATTCACAAGAAATGAAATTACATTTCCATTAAGACTTAAAATCATAAATATCTTGAAATATTAGTAATTAATAACAAACAATAGGATAAAATTCAAAATTACTGAAATGATATCTAATACACACAAAAAAAAACACTTAAAGTTGTAGATAACAGATTAATGTAAAACAACACTGCACATCCCCTCTAATTACCCTAACCTATGCATACTTACGTACACACACACACACACACACACACACACAACCACAACCCACCCGCCCCTGCATGTATCTTTGAAACAAACTCTTATACTAAAATAAAACATATAATTATAAATATTATTTGAAAAATAACAATTCCTTTGCTCTAACTAAAACACTTTCATCATTATTTACTCACCTTTTAAACTCACCCCAACTTGCTACTTTAATAACATCTTCCAAATTATTCCACAGTTTTCTCCCGTAATAAGAAATACTCCTTCGTTTCAACTCAGTGCGTATCGGCGGTAATATGATATTCTGTATCGTTTGTCTTAGACTAAATCATGAACTACTTTACACATAAAGTAGTTTTGGGGTTTGTTTTTTTTTTTTGTTTTGTTTTTTTTTGTTTTTGTTTTTGTTTTTTTGTTTTTTTTTTTGGGGGGGGGGCCTATAAAATACTTAATTCGCCTCAACAAATATTTATTATATATATCTTTTACAATCTTTTCCCGTAACGTTTCCACTTGAACTGACCAGTCCATGTGTTCATCAATCATAACTCCTAAGTATGTCAAATTCCTTTCACGTTGTATTGTGTTTCCTCCGACAGTGACATCTCGGACAACAGCATCTCAATTCTTTTTCTTGATCCTATCAGCATAAACTCACATTTCTTACACTCTCTACCCAACTGTTTATCTATGTCTGTTGCACTGTCTACTAAGTAACTAAATAAAGCAATCCACAGAAGAAATTGTTCATAGACGAAAATTGTTCCTTTTCAACGGTGTTCATTTGTTCCCACCCATCTACTATTTCTGGCAAAATGTTTTGTCTGTACTCCTTGAGCAGTTCATTGAGGGATTTTTTTTTTTTACGCAACATGACGGTCACTCATTATGTTCTTGATGTTTGCAATTATCTTGTTCACGGTTTGAGTTGATCCTGGCATGTCAGTTATTTCATGCAGGAGTCCAAGGAGTGTGTCTAATGTTGTTTGGCCAGTTCCATCCACGCTTCCCTCAGTCCAGTCATCATACTTGAGCTGCCCCTATCTGACTCCTTGTAGATATCGAACGCTGAATAGTGGTGCCTGAATTTTGTTGTGTCATCACTTCATTCATTCATTTTATTTTATTTAATCACTATACGTTGTACTAACATCAGCCACGGCTGTTTTTCAGTTTGTCCGTGCAATAAAAATAAGTATACATAACATGATACATCATCATCGATACAAGGCAAATAAAAACTACATAAAACTACACAAATTAATTTACATATCATAGGCAAGACACAAAATAGGCAAGACTATCAATTTACAACAAATAAAATTACATTTCCATTAAAACTTAAAAACATAAAGATCGTAAAATAACTAAATGATGACAAGCAATTAGATAAAACACAGACTTACTGAAATAATATCTTACACACACGAAAGAAAAACACACTTAAAAATAGACAACAAATAAATGTAAAACGAACACTGCACATCCCCTCTAACTACCCTAACCTATGCGTACACACACACACACACACACACACAACCACAACCCACCCACCCCTGCATATATCTTTTTAAACAACTCTTATAATAAAACATACGATTATAAATATTATCTGAACAATAAAAAATTCCTTTGCTCTAACTGAAACACTTTCATCATCATTTACTCGCCTTTTAAACTCACTCCAACTTGGTACTTTGATATAATCTCTCAAATTATTCCACAGTTCAACTCGATGCGTATTTGCAATGATATCAGTAATATGATATTCTGTATCGTTTGTCTTAGACTGTAATCATAACTCGTAAAATCAAATGGCGCCGCAAACATTGAGGTACTAAATCATGAACTACTTTTTACATAAAATAAAAAACACGTTTAATCTTTCGATCTTGTAATCTATCTAATTTAAGCATATCATAAACCGTATCAGAAGAAACTGTCCAATCTACTCCCATAACAGTTCGCACTACCCTGTTTTGTAAAATCTGCAGCTTTCATTCAAAACCCTTTCCCACATTTCCCCACACAAAATTACAATAATCAAATTTAGATTGAATGATACATTTTTAAAACATAAGTGCGGGTTTGTTTGTTTGTTTGTTGTTGTTTTTTTTTTGCCCATAATTGTATTTCCTCCGACAGTGACATCTCGGACAACAGCATCTCTATTAATTCTTTCTCTGGATCCTATTCAATGCAATTCAATTCAATTCAGTTCAATTCGTTTATTCATCTCAATCATCATAAAACAAATACATTGTGACATCAACATATTAAACAAAAAAAAAAGAAGTATTGATGAGGAGAACGGGGACTACAAAAAGCGATTGCTTGAAAAGGCGTAAAGCCCCCAGATTACAATGATAAATAGAATGCATGTACGTGTACATGACGAAGTGAACATAATTTTTAAATGAAGTAAAATAATAAACTGTTTGAAATTGTACATAAAACACAGAAGATACTATACATTGAAATGGAAAAAATAAGTAAGGAGGTCTTAGCCCAGTAAAGTTCGACGCCTCCTCCCCCCCCCCCATAAATACAGTCACAGACATGATGCATATATATTCCTCTTGGTAATAAAATTCATGAGTATATATTATAACTATTGTAAATTCTTTTGGAATTCAAATCAAATAAAATGATTGAATTTGGTTATTTTCTTTATATGTATGAATCAGAAGATTCTTCAATTTAAATGTGAAAGAAGTTATGGTTGAACAAGAAGCGATGTCATTTGAAAGGTTGTTCCAGATACGGGGACCGGTATGCTTAACAGATTTTAATATGGAGTGACTATTGGCTACAGGATAATTGAATTTAAGACGTGAGCGAGTATTATATTGGTGAACATCTTTATTGTGGCGAAATACATTAGAAATATTACTTGTGCCAAATTATTATTAACATAGAACATTAAATTAGCGATTTTGAATCTATAAATATCATATATTGTTAAGGTTTTTAAACGAAAGAATAGAGGCTGAGAAGGGGCAAAATAAGCAGAATTAGAGCATATACGTAGAGCTTTCTTTTGCAATTTGTGTATGGGATCTAAATGAGTAATTGAAATTGAATTGAATTGAATTGAATTGAATTGAATTGAATTGAATTGAATAAACTCACATTTCTTACACTAGATACCCAACTGTTTATCTATGTCTGTTGCAATCTAGCTATCTGCTTACTAACTAAATAATGCAATCCGCAGAAGAAATTGTTCATAGATGTGAATTGTTCCTTTTCACCGTTGTTCATTTGTTCCCACCCATCTACTATTTCCGGCAAAATGTTTTGTCTGTACTCCTTGAGCAGTTCTTTGAACTTTTTTTCTGCGACATGACGATCACTCATTGTGTTCTTGATATTGGTGATTATTTTGTTCACTGTTTGGGTTGATCCTGGCATGTCAGTTATTTCATGCAGGAGTCTAAGGAGTGTGTCTAATATTGTTTGGCCAGTTCCATCCACGCTTCCCTCATTCCAATCATCATACTTGAGCTGCCCCCATCTGAACCCTTATAAAATATCGAACGCTGAACAGTGGTGTCTGAATTTTGTTGTGGCGTCGCTCGACAGAGTGGTATTCTCTTCTTCCTGCAAAGCCCTTGCGACTTGAATTTGAGAAAGTTTTCTCCCTTCATAGAACATTGACGTTGCGGTAGCTCTCTTAGGAAGGTTAACGTTCTCGACGTCTAGGTCTGTCAGACCCCCTAACACAGTCCTAAGGACTCTCTCGCAGTTTCTTGTATACTCACGCCATAATTAGTCAACAAATTGAATTTCTATCAAAAAATAAATTCAATTTATTCAATTTTTCACAATCAGGTCAAATATGAACAAAATACGACTGTGATTAAGAATAGGAATAAGAACATGACAACTAATATGTGCATGCGTATAATCGTCACAAAGGGCTGTATAAATACAAGAAAGTGGATGGGGATAACAAAAGCAAGGTTGCATATCGAGGTTAACCCCCAAACATGTCATGCATAGCGAATCCCATCAATCAAGTATCATAAAAGATATGTATGTACAGAGTAAAATATTGTATGTAAAGGGAATGAAATAAGATCCTAAATCATAAAGAAAATAAATACAGTCATGCAGGCAATAAAGAACACACACTCTTAGACATACACACATACACACACACACACACGCAGACACCACGTAACGTAACGTAATGACGAATTTTGTTGTGCCATCACTTTTCATTCATTCATTCATTCATTCATTCATTTTATTTAATCACGGTACTAACATCAGCCACGGCTGTTTTTTCAGCTAGTCCGTGAAATAAAAATAAGCATACAAAACATGATACATCATCATCGATACAAGGCAAATAAAAACTACATAAAACTACACAAATTAATTTACATATCTAGGCAAGACACAAAATAGGCAAGACCATCAATTTACAAATTACATTTCCATCAAAATATCGTAAAATAACTAAATGATGACAAGCAATTAGATAAAATACAGACTTACTGAAATAATATTTAATACACACGAAAAAAAAAAACACTTAAAAAACTATAGACAACAAATAAATGTAAAACGAACACTGCACATGCCCTCTAACTACCCTAACCTATGCGTACACACACACACACATACACACACATAACCACAGCCCACCTACCCCTGCATTTATCTTTTTAAACAACTCTTATAATAAAACATATGATTATAGATATTATCTGAACAATAAAAATTCCTTTACTCTAAAACACTTCCACTATCATTTACTCGCCTTTTGAAGTCACTTCAACTTGCTACTTTAATATAATTTCCCAAATCATTCCACAGTTCAACTCATTGCGTATCGGAGGTCATATGATTTTCTGTATCGTTTTTTAGTCTGTAATTATAACTCTTAAAAACAAAATGGCGCCGCAAACATTGAGGTCATCATGAACTACTTTATACATAAAAAAAAAACTTTTAATCTTTCGATCTCGTAATCTATCTAATTTAAGCATATCATAAACCGTATCAGAAGAAACTGTCCAATCTACTCCCATAACAGTTCGCACTGCCCTGTTTTGTACAATCTGCAGCTTTCATTCAGAACCCTTTCCCATATTTCCCCACACAATATTACAATAATCAAATTTAGATTGAATAATACATTTGTAAAACATAAGTGCGGTTTGTTTTTTGTTGTTTGTTTTTTGCCTATGAAATACTTAATTCTCCTCAACAAATATATATCTTTTACAATCTTTTTACGTAACGTTTACATTTGAACTGACCAGTACATGTGTTCATCAATCATAACTCCTGAGTCCTAAGTATTTCAAATTCCTTACGCGTTGTATTGTGTTTCCTCCGATATAGTGACATCTCGGACAACAGCATCTCTAATTCTTTTTCTGGATCCTATCAGCATAAACTCACATTTCTTACGCTCTCTACCCAACTGTTTATTTTTGTCTGTTGCAATCTAGCTATCAACTTACTAACTAAATAATGCAATCCGCAGAAGAAATTGTTCATAGATGTGAATTGTTCCTTTTCACCGGTGTTCATTTGTTCCCACCCATCTACTATTTCTGGCAAAATGTTTTATCTGTACTCCTTGAGCAGTTCATTGAGGGTTTTTTTTTTTACGCGACATGACGATCACTCATTGTGTTCTTGATATTGGTGATTATTTTATTCACTGTTTGGGTTGATCCTGGCATGTCAGTTATTTCATACAGGAGTCCAAGGAGTGTGTCTAATATTGTTTGGCCAGTTCCATCCACGCTTCCCTCATTCCAGTCATCATACTTGAGCTGCCCCCATCTGAACCCTTATAAATATCGAACGCTGAATAGTGGTGCCTGAATTTTGTTGTGGCGTCGCTCGACAGAGTGGTATTCTCTTCTTCCTGCAAAGCCCTTGCGACTTGAATTTGAGAAAGTTTTCTCCCTTCATAGAACATTGACGTTGCGGTAGCTCTCTTAGGAAGGTTAACGTTCTCGACGTCTAGGTCTGTCAGACCCCCTAACACAGTCCTAAGGACTCTCTCGCAGTTTCTTGTACTCACTCCATAATTAGTTAACAAATTAGATTTTTATCAAAAAATAAATTCAATTTATTCAATTTTTCACAATCAGGTCAAATATGAACAAAACACGACTGTGATTAAGAATAGGAAAAAGAACATGACAACTAATATGTGCATGCGTATAATCATCACAAAGGGCTGTGTATAAATGCAAGAAAGTAGATGGGGATAACAAAAGCAAGGTTGCATATCGAGGTTAACCCCCAAACATGTCATGCATAGCGAATCCCATCAATCAAGTATCATAAAAGATATGTATGTACAGAGTAAAATATTGTATGTAAAGGGAATGAAATAAGATCCTAAATCATAAAGAAAATAAATACAGTCATGCAGGCAATCAAGAACACACACTCTTAGACATACACACATACACACACACACACACACACACGCAGACACCACGTAACGTAACGTAATGACGAATTTTGTTGTGCCATCACTTTTCATTCATTCATTCATTCATTCATTTTATTTAATCACGGTACTAACATCAGCCACGGCTGTTTTTCAGCTAGTCCGTGCAATGATAAGCATACATAACATGATACATCATCATCGATACAAGGCAAATAAAAACTACATAAAACTACACAAATTAATTTACATATCATAGGCAAGACTATCAATTTACAAGAAATAAAATTACATTTCCATTAAAACTTAAAATCATAAATATCGTAACATAACTAAATGATGACAAGCAATTAGATAAAACACAGACTTACTGAAATAATACCTAATACACACGAATAAACAACACACTTAAAAAACTATAGACAACAATTAAATGTAAAACGAACACTGCACATGCCCTCTAACTACCCTAACCTATGCGTACACACACACACACACACACACATACACACACATAACCACAGCCCACCCACCCCTGTATAATATCTTTTTAAACAACTCTTATAAATGATTATAGATATTATCTGAACAATAAAAATTCCTTTAATCTAACTAAAACAATTTCACTATCATTTACTCGCCTTTTGAAGTCACTTCAACTTGCTACTTTAATATAATCTCCCAAATCATTCCACAGTTCAACTCATTGCGTATCGGAGGTCATATGATTTTCTGTATCGTTTGTCTTAGTCTGTAATTATAACTCTTAAAAACAAAATGGCGCCGTAAACATTGAGGTCATCATGAACTACTTTATACATTAAAAAAAAAAAACTTTTAATCTTTCGATCTCGTAATCTATCTAATTTAAGCATATCATAAACCGTATCAGAAGAAACTGTCCAATCTACTCCCATAACAGTTCGCACTGCCCTGTTTTGTACAATCTGCAGCTTTCATTCAGAACCCTTTCCCATATTTTCCCACACAATATTACAATAATCAAATTTAGATTGAATAATACATTTGTAAAACGTAAGTGCGGGTTTGTTTGTTTGGTTTTTTTTTGTGCCTATGAAATACTTTATTCGCCTCAACAAATGTATATCTTTTACAATCTTTTCCCGCAACATTTGCATTTGAACTGACCAGTCCATGTGTTCATCAATCATAACTCCTAAGTATTTCAAATTCCTTACACGTTGTATTGTGTTTCCTCCGATATAGTGACATCTCGGACAACAGCATCTCTAATTCTTTTTCTGGATCTTATCAGCATAAACTCACATTTCTTACACTCTCTACCCGTGTGTTTATCTATGTGTGTTGCGATCTAGTTATCTACTAACTAACTAAATAATGCAATCCGCAGAAGAAATTGTTCATAGATGAGGATTGTTACTTTTCAACGGTGTTGTTCCCACCCGTCTACTATTTCCGGTAAAATGTTTTGTCTGTACTCATTGAGCAGTTCTTTGAAGTTTTTTTCTGCGACATTGTGTTCTTGATATTGGTGATTATTTTGTTCACTGTTTGGGTTGATCCTGGCATGTCAGTTATTTCATACAGGAGTCCAAGGAGTGTGTCTAATGTTGTTTGGCCAGTTCCATCCACGCTTCCCTCATTCCAATCATCATACTTGAGCTGCCCCCATCTGAACCCTTATAGATATCGAACGCTGAATAGTGGTGCCTGAATTTTGTTGTGGCGTCGCTCGACAGAGTGGTATTCTCTTCTTCCTGCAAAGCCCTTGCGACTTGAATTTGAGAAAGTTTTCTCCCTTCATAGAACATTGACGTTGCGGTAGCTCTCTTAGGAAGGTTAACGTTCTCGACGTCTAGGTCTGTCAGACCCCCTAACACAGTCCTAAGGACTCTCTCGCAGTTTCTTGTACTCACTCCATAACTAGTCAACAAATTAAATTTTTATCAAAAAATAAGTTCAATTTATTCAATTTTTTACAATTAGGTAAAATATGAACAAAATACGATTGTGATTAAGAATAGGAATAACAACATGACAACTAATATGTGCATGCGTATAATCGTCACAAAGGGCTGTATAAATACAAGAAAGTGGATGGGGATAACAAAAGCAAGGTTAATTGCATATCGAGGTTAACCCCCAAACATGTCATGCATAGCGAATCCCATCAATCAAGTATCATAAAAGATATGTATGTACAGAGTAAAATATTGTATGTAAAGGGAATGAAATAAGATCCTAAATCATAAAGAAAATAAATACAGTCATGCAGGCAATCAAGAACACACACTCTTAGACATACACACATACACACACACACACACGCAGACACCACGTGCATACAACCATATATACTTGCACATACCATACACGAACTTGTGCCTTAATACTTCCTTTTTTTTTTGGGGGGGGGGGGGGGGGTTAAACATTGCCAATCATAGATGCTGTGAATCTGCGCTTGAAAATATCTAATGAAATACTACAAATTATTCTATCACTCAAACTATGCCATATAACTGGGCCCTTATGAAGAACAGAATATTTTTAAACATCAGTTCTTATTAGAGGAATATAGAATTTGTTGGCTAATCTAGTATTATGATAACGTATAGTACTATTGACGTGAAAATTTAAAAAAAAATATATATATATATATGACAAGGTTTTTCATTTTTAAAACACAAAAACACTAAAATTGCAATGTTGTTTTAATTCAAATCAAATATATTCGTTATTTTCAATTTGGCAAAAAGAGGCTTGGTATGCGTTAAGAAAAATTAATTGGAAAGCACTTGTATAGCTTTCTTTTGTAATAAAAACAATCTACTCATATAATAATCTGTTGAATTACTCCAGGCACTTTTGCATTATATATAACATTCTTAAAATACATCGAGGTAAAAAAAAATAAATAAAAAATGTATAGCTATTCAATATTCCGACACCTTTGGATACCTTTTTACAGACACTACCAATATGCTCATGCCATGTTAATCGATTGTCAACTATTATTCTGAGGAACTTTGTTGAGGAAACACACTTAATCTGTCCTTCACCAATTTTAACGTCGATATCAATATTTATATATCTTTTGGTAAATGCCATATGATTATATTGTTTTCTTAATATTTAAAATCAATTTATTAACAGATAACCACTGAGTTAGTTTTTCTAATTCCATATTGAATCGATTACATAAATTTTGAGGATCATTACCACACATAAAGACACTTGTGTCATCAGCAAATTGAATGAACGGCAAAATACTGGATATATTATTGTAAACATCACTCATACAAATAAAAAAATAATAAGGGTCCCAGAATGGACCCCTGGGGCACTCCACATCTTATAGTTTGTAATTGAGATTCAAAATTATCATTGATAACATATTGTTTTCTGTCACGTAAATAACTTTTACACCAATCCAACTAAACATCCGTAATTCCATGATTTTTTAAATTTTTGTAGTAAAATAAAGTGATCTAAAGTATCGAAGGCCTTGGTAGACACCCCTTATATTACTGTCATTACGGAGTTAAGTTCAGTCAATTTGTTTTGTTTTCTATCTTTCCTCTCATTTTCTTTATTATCCACTTCACCTGTCATATTCCTTCACTGCAGATGTTAATTACATCAACGATGATGTTGAAAGATATTTATGTTTGTATAAACTACTGATCTTACCGCAAGTACTCTATTTTGTGAGAGGAAATTTAAAAAAAAAATGTTAATTATCCAAATGCATTATGTAGTTCATTTCATATCATTTTGTAATGAATACTTTAACTGATTTTGATATGTTTCTGTGAAGAATGTTATCCTTATTGAAAGTAGTGACATACATACATGATGGTTTCATCGCAGCACAGATTTGATGTTTTTGCACGTATTCGATCGACCATTTATCCCTGTTTGTGGATTGGTCAGATAAACTGTGTCAACCATTTAGGACTTGTGCCAGTTATTGTCAGACTGATAAAGTCTTATTCTTCTTCGGTTCTTTGATAGTATGCCAATAAATCAGTAGCCAAGCACTAGAAAACCGAAAATACAGAAAGTATTTGAGTTGAAAATACAGAAAGTATTTGAGTTGAAAATTCAGTGATAAACACCCACAAACTGTCACACCATAATTAATGACAGGATCACCCCCCCCCCCCACACACACACACACACACACACCCATTCATGATGATGATGAGGAGGATGAAGATAGTTTGTCTTAAAGAAATATGACCGATGAGTTACTGATGAATAACTGATGATGTTTACTGTAAAATTCATCATTACATCTAAATCATTTTCCCTCCAACAGGAAGTACTGATTCAATCTACTCTTGTCCATTGACACTTTACACAGAAGTCACTGTCCTTGTTCTAACCAATCTAACTCTATACTTTTTACTAACTTAGTTTGCCTTCAAGTACGTGTACATCTCCCTCTGGCGACATACAAACGGACAAAAAATAACGGACATCAATCAATTTGGTACAAACTATTACCCTTTATTAGTTTCTGATAATCAAACCTCAACAAAAATGCGTAATCCAAACACGCGCAAATTGAACTTCATGCCTCATATTTTTCCTGCGTGTTTAATGACTTCAATATGGCAGCAGGCCTTTGACCTATATTCCTTTCACTGTCCATCAAGTTTGTCAAGGGCGTTGAAACCCTTCAGTCGATCACTGAGGTCATATATCGCCTTGACCACTATACCCAACTGGGCATCACTGCCCTGCTAGGACCACTGCTTTGAGATGACCACTCATACAATGGTCACTTCCCGCTAAAGGCCATTCTCTGCAGGGAGCTGTTCACGCTTTAATAGACGAGTTCTGCATGGTTTTAAATCTAGTTTGCGAATTTGTGTTTAAAATCTTTGCAATCAGAAATGAATGGGCATGTTTCACGATATATAGTGATATTTGTCAAAATCACGTCTTCCGATAGATAAAAAGATGCCGAAATTCTCACCAATTTCCTTCTTTCTTTATTGGATGGTTTAGGTACATCGATCGTTTTGTATTTAGAACGAAATGTGTTAGAGTCGTTAGGTTATTGTCGAAAAGGAGTTTGTATAAGTAAGTATGTGTATAAAGATAGATCGAGAGAGAGCTAGGGAGAGAGAGATAAAGAGACTGACGGTTTTTACAGGCATCTGATACTGTGGTGTGCAGGATGATTTGCGTTCTATGTTTAGAATGTGACATATTAAATGCGTTAACAAGAGATGACACTTATACACCGTTTCAAAGGTTTTTGTAACGAAGATAACGCCCATACTTCTGAATAAACCCTCCTAAGTTGTGGGAGACACAAAGACGTGTAGAAGATTGATAATATCCGTTAGGATGCCGCAATGTTTGACAGATTTCGGCGTAATGAATAAAACCCACAAGCGATATTTTGTGCCAGAAAAAGCTAATGTCCATCGAGTGCGAAATATTATTACGTGGAAGTTTTTTCGACCTTGATCTAGAGAAAGCAATCCCTGGCGAGCTAGGCAGTGAACTTGAGGCTGGTTAAAAAAGGCGGGCCAACCATCAACCTCTACCCGAGTTGTCGGGAGGACAGTCACCGCGGTTATGACGTCATCAGCAACAGTGAGGGTGGTCCGCACACGAGAGCGATTTCTCGATCGACCGGAGAAGAGGGGTAGGGTGGGAGGCTGTGACAAACGGATCCGGATTCTCATTCAATGATGCACGAAGAGAATATGTTATATAGGCCTACGTATCTTGTCGATATGCACTTGCATGAGAATTAAGCTACTCGGCGATAATAAGAGTCTCAGAATGAGAAAGCGTCAACTACACCCTCTTGACCTACTGCAAAAAGGCAAATCAGTTCATCTGAAAATAATATTCTTTTTTTTTTCCTCGGGAGATATTAAAGGATCTGAATCAATCAATCTATCTATCCATCCATCCATCCATACATCTAGCTTTCTCGCTTTAAAAAAAAAAAAATGAAATTTAGTCATGTACACTATCTTTCAGACATTTTCAAGAATAGAAACTTTTGTTTTTGTTATCACTTTTACTATTTCATGTAGTTAAGGTTACTCTGTCAAATTTCGCCCGTATTTCGGAATTTGTAATCATGTTGAAAGGGAAGATCAAAGTGAGAGCTAGAGCGAGTAGCTCGAGGCAGTGTGCGGGCTTCCCTCGGCCGCCCATGAGGCTCCATATCCAGTGGCAGACCACCATTTAGCCACGACGTCTTCTCACGATACGTCCCACCCTCAGAGGTGTCGCCTCCACTTCCGGGATGCTGCGACTCCTACGCTCCGCTTCCCTCTCTTTGCCATAGCCTAAGTCCTGTTCGCCGCGGGGATTTTTAAATATGGTAAGGTGACGTGACTTTGTGGTTTAGATTGTTTCTTAGAACTTTTTTCATCAGGGATGGTATCGCAATACATAGCGGGCAATGCGATTAGTTTTCCTCTTAACTACGTGCCAAACTACAAAGCTCTTTCACAAAGACTAAAACCTATGATTTTATTGATTGGTAATATTTGTCTTGTTACCTTATTGTAACAGTATCTATAGCGTTGATGTCACAATGGACTTTTGAGGTGTACATTTTTCATGGTCTCAGCGTTGTGATTGAGGTTTGGGATTTGAACTCATTTTGGTTACCTTTTCCCTCCCCCAGCGACCTCCTTTACCTACAATCCATTGACCTGATCAGGAATACAATCTCTAGATGAATCAAGGTGACTATAGGAAGCAATGATTTGAATGCCAACAGCTGGCAGCAATACAACGAAATGGAAAAAAGATAGAAATGTCTATCATTCTTTAAAAGTAGTTTTAGTCGTTTTTACGAAATGCTTGGTCAAAATTCTTAGTTACTTCGTATGATATCTGCTACCGAGATTTTTACGACAGTACAGGAAAACATTTAACTGAATTTCTTTTAGTTTTCTTTGAAGACGTCTTGGAGATCTCAAACTAGTCAGGGTTTTTTTTTTCTGAATTAAGCACAAAGAATTTCAATAAATTCAATAAATCAATACGTCCGTTCTTATTGATGTAATCATGTATTAATATTTACGGCCTCTCATGTTATCAATTCGAGATGCATTACACAGAAAATGTTTATGTTTCTCGAATAAGTCAGCAGCAGTTAGACATGTGCAAATAATCGCTTAATTGTCATTCGCATTTTCTTCACTATCACAGTTTCAACGTATATAGTCACTGAGAAAATACATACCTCTGAGGTGGACAATCAGTGGCGTATCTAAGGAAAACGGCGCCCGGGGCAAGCTCGAAAATTGCGCCCCTAATTTCTGAAAAAGTGTTCAACCCCAACCCCATCCCGGTAGGAACTTGAAACAAAGTCCACATGATATGTTTTTTCAAGCACTTAAAAGGGGTCTTTTGAGGGTGATTTAAATGTAATGAATTTTGATAAACTTTTGCGAGCGAGCGCAGCGAGCGAGCGGAAAATTTTTGTATTTCAGCTTACAAAACATGGAATTCTTGTCATATTTTGCTTATTAAATCTTACAATTCTAATTAAGATATAGTGACGACCTTATAGATAACGATTTATACCAACAAACTGAGGACTTGTATGAACAAATACTCTAAATTATAGTACGAGCGAGTGAGCCGAAATTTGTATATTTCCGCGTCATCATCACGTTTTGTTCTTATCTCTTTTTTTTTTATTTGATAAATTTTGGCGAGCGAGCGCAGCGAGCGAGCCGAAAATTTTTGTATTTCAGCTTACAAAACATGGAATTCTTTTCATTTTTTGCTTATTAAATCTTACAATTCTAATTAAGATATAGTGACGACCTTATAGATAACGATTTATACCAACAAACTGAGGACTTGAACAAATACTCTAAATTATAGTACGAGCGAGTGAGCCGAAATTTGTATATTTCAGCGTCTTCATTACGTTTTTGTTCTTATCTTTTTTTATTTGTTTTTTATTTGCGCCCCCCCCCCCCCTTCGTATGTTCGAAACCGTTGGCATCCTCTTTTTATCCAATCGGCGATCGCTTCAGAACGAATGAAATTGCAACCGCTGCTCCGTGAAACATTTTGCCTGCCTAAATATAAAATGACATGTGTGAACACAATAGACATTGTCATTTTGTCTGCGTCATCATCATGTTTTGTTTTTATCTTGTTTGATTTGGTTTTCTGCCCCCCCCCCACACCATTCTCCCTCCCTCCCCCCTCCCCCCCCCCCCCCCCCCTCCCCCTTTCCGGGCGAATTTTTTTTTTCTTCTTCTTCTTCTTCTTCTTTTCTTTTTTCTTTCTTCTTCTTCTTCTTCTTCTTCGTTTTTTTTTTCTTTTTTCTTCTTCTTCTTCTTCGTTTTTTCCCCCTTTTTTTTTGCGCCCCCAAGGAGTGGCGCCCGGGGCACGTGCCCCCCTTGCCCCCCCCCCCCCTAGATACGCCACTGTGGACAATGTTATCCGGTCATTAAAGATATTCCCCGAAAAGGCAATATACTATAATATGAACCCTCGTGTAAAGTATTGTTTTGTTTGGGGGGTTTTTTCAATGAAAATTTTCCACTGAAATAATGTGGCGTTATTTTGACTTTTGAAAACAATTAGTACATCATTAATGCTTCTTGAAGGGATTCTCACAGTCTTTTACTTCATTCGAATTCGATTGTGTAGCAATTCTAGTTCATAATAATGGAAGGTTTGGAAATAGCTCAGCTAACTTAGATTACGTGGAAATAGAATAAATGTATGTGAATTTTGTTCGGGTTTACAGCAGCTATGCCAATTGGTATGTTATGTTTTTCTCCATCCACAAAAGAATGCAATCATTTTGATATGAAGAGTATAACCTCTCCGATTTTGTATCTAACATACTTTGTATGTAGGCCTACAATTCTCCGTTGTTGCATCAAAATACATGTATAATTTTGCCTTCAAAGTCATTTTTAACGTGCAGTGTTTGCCAGCCCTGATAGATTATCTAGTAAACATTGATAATCAGTTACACATGCAAAATTATGCCTTGTATATCATGGTGTGAGCAATATGAAGCACATGGTTCATTATGGCTTTCACAATAATTATGTGACATCAAATAATCTTATAATCGTTCCAAATTAACTATGTACAAAGCTACCAACATTGAAACAATCACTACAGATCTGTTGAAACAAACCATGACCCATCGTCGTATGAGAAGATTTTCTGCAATAAAACTTTGCGATCCTGTTCCTCCCAGTAGTATTCATATCAATATTCTTACTTATGTAATCAGAATCTTATTACTAACAGAAATATTAGATCAGCAGTCGAAGTGTCACGACCTTTTATCCTTAATTTGAACGTATATGCTATCAACATTGTGGCTACTGTCCACATTGAGATGACTACTGTCCACATTGCAACCAACTATTGTTTTGTATATAGATCGTTATGAGAGGTTTCATCACAGCTGGCCACGAATTGTTCTCGTAGATCTGAAAAGGTATTTGTCTTTTTTTTTTCTCTCTTACGCCCTACAGATTATTGCTTCCCTACAATGCAAATTATTTATATAAAAAGGGTTGTGAGACATACAGAAGACTGGTCTGCATGCTCTCTTGCCAATGATTTTTCATCTAAGTGAGGTCAAATGAATAAAGCAAACCTATTGTTCGTAGTTTAATTCACATTTAGACTTCACGCAAGCTATAGGGATTACAATTTTAAAAGGTAATTAACAGCTGGATTTTGTCACATTTTTCTCTCAAACCTCCATTTCTGATATAACTGTGTACATAGATAGAAATATAACACGTTAAGACAGTATATACTTATGCAGTTCAGTCTACGCTTTATTCAGCATTCTTTTATTAATGAAGACTGTGTTGACAACTGCACGCATTCTGTATCTTAACCAGAAACATCCGGGTCCTCAAGGCTTATGAACAGACGAGAAATAAGCTGACCTCATTTTTTGTAATTAAAGGCGGGAAAACACTTTCCTTCTTGATATTTATCTACAAAGGCCTGCAGTAGTTTCATCACATCAAGTAGGATTTCAGATTTCTTGCTTTTCAAACCTATACATAAAGACATTACACAACCTAATATGAAGGGTCCATCAACTTGGTATTACAGCGTCATCAAGTTTAATGTAGCAAACGAAAAATGCTCATTACGTGATGACGTTATGTAAAGGTAAGAATTGTATCATTTAGATGAATTTTCTCCGAATAGGAGCATAAGTCGGCAAAAGACATAATTTTCGGCGTGGACAATAATAACGATTTGAGAACGAGGTGACGTATGAAATCTCCTCCGGCTTTCACCTTCCGTTATTCATCTTTTCTTTTTGCTATAATCACGATTACGATGGTAGTAATATGAAGTATAGGACAAGGATATCTATAACTATAGTGAATTATTTCTGGAAACGATATTACATAGGCGCCGTTATCAGTGGTATCGCTTCTTTGAGTTTGTTGTGTGTGTTTACACTTGCCTTCACGTCAGGTTCGATGGGATCAGTATAGGAAGCTGCCACTACAGGGGAGGCCGTTCTGCTTCTAGCGGTATGAGGAGAAAGTATGCCCGAGTCTTGCCCGGCTTTCATCATTATCGAAGCGGCTGCAGCTTGGAGACGACAGATTTGCCGTAATAGACATGATAGAGTGTGATATTAAACGATTCACATTAGCACATGGTCATATCCAAAGTTTCCCGACATGTCAGAAGGGAGAAAATCTTTATCTATCCTCTATACGAGGCTCTTGTTGGCCCTTCCTCTCATTTTCTCCGAGTCATATGATACCACAATGTTCATCCTATATAGCTCTTCCCTGTACATGGTCATAGATGTTCATGATAAGAATAGATATTTTGACGATATGCCCTTATTTACCGGTGTTTTCGATTATTCTTTATTCCATAAAACGGTGGTTTTTTTTATCTCGTTTCGTAAGGAGTCCTAATAAGCATAGTATTATTTATATTATTATCTTTATTACTATACAAATTGTATTTACTATGCTTTTCTGGGTATAGTCAAATGGGATTTTCACGATACGCAGGAAGACATAGAGCACGTTCTCTGCACGAACAATCATGCTTGGTATACATTTTTTTTTTTCCTACAGCATCCTAAGTTTGCATGCCTTTTGTTTGCCCATATCTCAATCTTATTTTCTACATGATATTTGTATCATGTCCTATCTAATATTCCCCTGACATTCTTTGCTGCTATGTGAATTTCTACTGCTTTCTGAAGTCACTGAAAAGATTCATCTGATTGGAACAGGTAATTTGCAACTGATTGTGACAAAATGAACTTTTATCCAATACTTTATTGCACAATCGGAGGTGTATTATAGATATCTTGGATTCCAAAATAAACTCTACAATAAGCATGAAGAAGATCAGCCATGATGCTGTCTGAGGAAGTTTGCAATACAAGCCAAGAGCTCGTATAAGTTCTCTTGAGAAGCAGAGCCTAACTTGGTGAGGAGGCAGCAGTCATTCCCGATTGTCTGTCACTCTCTATCCTAACCTCTGCAGGGCCAATTAAGGGCGTGGTCCCTCTCCTCAAATGGAGGAAGCATTGCCTACGGTTTGCCCCCAAAAAGACCCTTCTTGACCCCTGTTTTCATGGCGGGGGCATACAGGGTGTGGCGTGCCGATCTACCGGGTTCCGGCCCCATTGCTGGATCTCTGCGGTTTCGGCAGGCGACGCCGGGACAATCTTGTCCGGTGCTCGATTAGACGTTTGATCTCCTGTCTGTTCTCTATCACTGACAGTCTCTATGAATGGGCGTTGATGTCTCATCCACTTCTTTCTTTCAACGAAAATATGAGAAGATGAAAATATGCAGCTGACACTTTGCAATCGATGCACCCCTCCTCAAGGGGAAAAATTCAGGTTGGAAATAGACCCAAGACAAACCATGTTGATTTTTCCTGTCAATATCTAGTACGCAAGTCTCTTTGATTTTCTTCATGTAATCAAATTCACGCTCAAATGTCAAATATTTCAGAAGATGCAGTTTTTTCTTCAAAGCTCAAACCCTTTAGAAATCGAAAAATTCGGAAGCCAATTGTGGAGAAAGAGGAAACGCTGCTTGTGACACATCAGTAGGGTCATGCAACCTATCCTGTCCACTAAACTCTTGCGTCAAAACTTTGTCAAGTGCAAAGTGAATGTGATCATGAATATTTGGCTTTTTTTCTTTTACTTCCTTGGCGTGCCAATATATGGAAATCACCAATTTCCCACCAAGGGTCACAGTTTATTTTGTAAATTGGTGCGTAAGGAATCCGCGAGTGTCCAACGCTGCGGCCGTCAGTGGCTAACACGGGGTACCTTCTGCCGTCCTTTCAGCCTGCAGCCAGGCCAGTTTGGCCAATCGTCTTCTTGATTCTCCATAATATAACGATTCCGCATTATGTGGTATTCACTTTTCTTGAACGCATGACAATGGCTTATTCACCAAACTTGCTTTGCCCATTGCTGAGTCTTAACTTTGGCAATCACAAATGAATAAACACTGGGAATATCATCATTTAAACAAGAGTTCAATTTTGTATCAACATCAAATTAATCGCAAGTGTTTTGTTTTTGTATAAACATTATAATTACAGCTGTGGCAAAGGACATTATTTGCAGTTACGGTATGTTTTTCGTGTTCAGTATATGAGACCAGGGAGTTTTAATACAAACACGTAGAAACAATATAGGTATACTTTATTTTTTCTTTTGTCATTCTCTTATACAAACGATTTTAAATTGTTGCATGCTATAAAGATGGAAATATAATGATGATTAGAAGAAATGAGCTAAAGCATTTAACAAGTTCTTTGAATCCCATCTGATTTAGAAATAAGAAACAATGTCATTTATGTATGTAAGCTTTGGCATGAGCAGGGAGCTGGTATAAGGGAAGTAATCTACAATCAAAACATCATATGTTTCTGTCGGGATTCACATTGAGCATCATGAAAGCATCAAACAAGACTAGTTTACATCTATGTTCTCTTCTACTGTGATTAATAATCAATGAAACCATCAGAAAGAGGTAATCAAAGCAAAGGTCATTTGATATCATTACAGATAACGAACCACGGGATCTCGGTAGATAATGCTTGTATAGGACTCGGAGAAGTGCAGTCCGCCTTGGGTTCATCATAGCAGGGAGGTGAGAACTCTCACCTCTCTGATCATAGCTTACAACGAGGCGTCTTACCACCATCTCGCCTCTCTTCCTCCTACATCACGTGATGATGTGAGTCAAATCAGCACACTCTGTCTGTAGGCTGGCTAGCAGCTCGTCGAGAAGATCTCCCCAAAGCTTTCTAAACACCGACAAAGTCCTTCTGATCCCTCCCTCTCTCAAAGTGGAAATCCGTCTGGAAAACAATACCAATATGAACTCACAGCCATTGGATCATCGCTTTGTTGAGTGATTTGAGCTTTCTGCGTTTTGTTTCCTCACAGGACAAAATTGATGAAGCGGTAGCGCGAATTCAATTTTTGTGTAAACGTGTGTCTTTCATATCAGCTTGGACAACCGCTTGAGAAGTATTGAACCATTTTACTTACTTGTCACCGGTCACTCTAAATTCTAATAGATGTAAGTAAGTGATTAAACTACAAATGTATTGTTACCAAAGAAAGTAAAAAGAGATTAATTTGCTCTTTGACAGATAATGACATTCATCATCCCAAACGTGTGTATATATATCAGTCACAAAATGCAGAGTTACTTGCTACACTGGACGCGCAGTAACCTTAAAAAGATGACAACAATTTAAAGTTATTTAGAATGTTCCTGATGATAGCCAACTGGATTTTTTTCTTTCATTTATATCCACCTTAATGCTATGATTCGTTATAGTTTTCATTGATGTCTCGTCTGGTCTGTGTTGAGATGGACATTTAAGTTTATACAGTCCACGTTAATACGTGTAGTCTACGTAAGATCCTCGAAGTGACGACTACATACGGTCATGGAGGATGAAAAATTTAATTAGATTGAACTTCTTTATTGCGGAAATGTTCATGTTGTTTCCTTCTGTATATTAAAAAAAAAAAAAAGTAAGTACTGTTCACGTTTCACTAGCAAGAAGAAACACAGTCCTGTAATCATTACCTTTCTATAGAGGTAATACCCTTGGAATACTAGACGCCGGTGGAGAAATGAAGGATGCGTGCTACCGCCAGATCCACCTGCCGTGTTTGACCCCAGAACTAACTATGAGGTTTTGTGGTTAATAAATGATGACTTAAAATTATGATATGACCGCAACGTCGGCAGACCCTCAAATATGAAATTGTGGTAACTGATAGCATATTGTCCAATTACAATTGATTTTGAATGAATGTGTGCGGTTTTTTTTTTTTTTTTTTTTTGTTAGTGGTCTGCTGTAGGCGGCTTCGTACTGGACCTTATCTGCTGTAAATCAGTCTCATTACATGGGGTGAATGCAGGTGTGACTGGCATATACAATATCCTATCTTGCTGAAAATCAACATGATTATCAGTCGAAATACACATACGAACCTAAAAATTACATATTTTTATGGGTGTCTTTAAATGGTCATTTCACCCACATCTCTCCTTCTCGGCGGCAAACTGAAGTAAAAATGATTAGAGACACTCAACTCCTGTGGATGCCGCCTTACCCCGAGAGGGTGAGATGAGCAGAGAGAAAGAAAGAGCAGCAGAGAATAAATTTATTTTTTTTTTATTTATTTCGGTTTTATTTCCACAGGGTGGTCTCATCAAGATCAGCAGGTCCTGCTCTTCCAGAGAGCCCTGCCCAGGATAGAAATACATAAACATTCATCGTAACTCAAAATAACATTCATGAAAGTAAAACATTAAAATCTACACACTTGATTACTTATTTAAATGCAAACAATCAAAAATCAAATCAAATCATTTCAGTAAATATATTACTTTACATGAAATAGGAGTAAAATTACCTATCCCCCCTCGGGCCCCCAAGGATTACGAAATAAATGATAGATTTAACAGAGAGAACGTCACTGATTATGTCATAATAGGTGTTATGCAGACTATATACGGAGTAAATTCTTCAAAAGTTTTAGGGTGTATTATGCATTATTCATTCAAATGAAACATTTTTTTTTATAACCAAAAAAAAAAAAAAAATGCTCAGAACTTGTTATTGGCTGTTGCGTATAGTTGCAAGTACCTAGCTATGAGTTATGTCAACTGGAACATGGCGTAACGCATCGGCGTATTTGTTCTCGGTTTCCGTTCTACTGAAAACAGAGGAAAACAATGCACAGTAAAACTGGCAATATCTTGACAAAGAAAAAAAAAACTGAGGAATGCCATAAAGAGACCATGAATTAGAGAAAAAGGTCGTTTGCCGCATTTCTAAAGTCCTATTTACAGTATATCAAATCAGTCGTTGCTTCCTTAATTGCATATCAAAAACACAAACACAGCATTCACTGTGTTTTAAATTGAATTGTCTACTTTTCACTTTATGGTATAGACATTTGTCTTCCTATCCTTTCTATTTCATTCCGATTGGTGATTGTAAATGAAGAGAATACATGAACATAATATGAAAGAAATGAGGAAAGTTAGGAAGTCGTGTAAGTAATCAAAGTTCTCATGAAAAGAGGCAGGTTTTTACGAATCCAGTTAGGCAGCCTAGGTTTTAGAATATACTGCTTTTCTTTCTTTCAAGATGAAGTAGGAATAAAGGAACTTGAAGTACATCTGTGAGCCAGCTGACTCGTAGTTTGATCGTACCCACGTGTGACGATTAGTAAACGATATACTTTCTTATATTTGTCTTCTTCTTGTCAAACACGCCTGTCAAGTTTTAACCCCCCCCCCCCTCATATTGCCATTCCCCTGCCCCCCCCCAAAAAAAAAAAAAATACTGATTTGATACTTTTGATTCTCTTCACACGATGTGCTTTTCCCCTGTGTGACTTTTATTGTATTATTTCGACGGTTTTCTCAAAAAAAAAACAACCCAAAACACACACACACACACACACAAACAAAAACAAACACTTCGGATGTGGAAGTATGCATTTACAGCACAAGCAACATAAAAGTTTTAAATGGGACTAAAAAAAAAAAAAAAAAAACCCAACAGAACAGCATATAACCCAGTAAGATAGTGAAACTATGTATAATATCTGCTTTAAAAATAGACAGTGAATCATTAGTTACACGTAGTCTGGGCATCAACAACAGAGAGACAGATAATCTTACCGCTTTGAATATGACTATACATTTTTATATTACGCTATAATCACAAACTAAGCTAGCAAACACGTCCAAGTAGAAGATTAATTGAATGACACTTGAAGAACAAATCAAAAGCAGTCATTATTCAAGTTAGGGGGTTATAGCAATCTTTACATTTCCGTGCGCAAATTCACCTTCATGGAGTCGACAGGGGCAGGGGGAGGTGCGAAAGAGCGTGAGGATAACCGTGGGTCTTCATAATTGCATTACTTTCAACAGTTTTAATGTGGCAATTTTTGCCTAACAGTTGCGAGTGTACCTCCATTGTAATAGTCCCAATTATCCTGGCAATTAAGTGGTTACGAGGCCGTGCACGTTCTATCACGCCCACCTATAGGGTCCTCAATCCAGATTTAGTTTACTAGAACCAATTTTCGCAGCGAGGGGTTCACCACCCCCAGAAGTCTCCCGTCTCTTCTTGCTTGGCTTGTGGCAAACTTTCACAATGTCCAGCGGTCACTGTGGGACCGAACCAACCAATCTTTGTCTATTTTCTCCTTTACCCGCTACTATATATAGTGAGATGTAGGTTGGGTTTAACAGAGCAGGTTCTGTTTTGAGTAACTTTGGCCGTTTTTATCGTGGGAATCGTAACTGAAGTTTCTAAAAATAAACTTCATCCTTATAATTATGTAAACCCACCGACAGGGAAAAACGGAAATATGTAAAGGTTAATGTCCGTCAAAAGAGAAAACTTTCTTGCTTACCTCACAAAGGCATGATATGTCGGAAAATATGTCTCAACTTATCGATATAACGGGATTTAAGAAGGTGTTTATGTTATGTCCGAAATGAACAGTATTTCCTCTGGAGGATACCCATTTTCTACCTAACTGGTGGATGAAGTCTGTCGTACGTGCAGACGTGCATCAAGCATAAAAGAAAGGAAGATTGCACTAGCACTAAAGATTTCAGTTCTCCCTATATGCCAGCAACTTCAGAAAGGGGAGCAAATATTAGTATCTATTGCAATGATCTAGTTCAATTCAATCAGTTGAAATGACCTTGGATGACTTTTCTCGCTTTTCACACCTAGATAATTGAAGGCCTTGCTCCATGTATTATGCTGCACCTGCACATGCAGAATCTTTGTTCTCATTTATCTCTTCTATTCAGGCGAGCTGTCTGCTTACTTTTGTTAAATGGCAAGCATTTGATGGGTGAAGTCATGGACATCGCTTAGATATTGTGGATTCTAATAGCTGTGATAAATTTCTTATGAATCATGACATGGAATAGGAAAGAAATGACTCGTTTTCAGCCCAAGGAAAAGCCTCTAGGGGTTACCAGAACGTCGGATAATTGCTCGAAGTTCGTGATGAGATCGACCTCACAGCTTTTCGCAACAATTACAAACAGAGACAAACAAAAATCCTGGCAGTCCTACATTTCATGTCAAATTCTATTTATCTCTGGCGCGAAAATTGAAGACGATTATTATCCAGCTGAAAATGGGAGTCGCTTGGATAATACCTTACCATCAGTCATGGTGCGTGTTTGAAAAGCCAACCATTATCGGGGTAAAGCTCTTTTCTTTCTCTTGTTTACCGCCACCAGTTGAGCTGGCAGGCTGGAGGGGAAGGGCACGTCTCGACCCCTCGGGACCTCTCAAAGAAATTAATTTAGAGGTGTAAGCAATCAAATACACATCAGCATTTATGAGCGCTTAATTGGACGGCGCAGTTATTGGTAAGACGTTTGTAGATTCACAAAAGGATAGAAAATTGTCCCTCTAGATCCTTATCCACCAAACTGATGGGTCTCCATTGAATCAAACAAACGAAGGAAGTCTGGCGCAGTCCCTTCGTGTACTCCTCACTCTTTGCCGGAACCCGTTGAGAAACTGCAACCTTCCTTTTGTGTATTGTTCAGGGATAAAGCAATCAATCATTTTCGCCTATTGAGGGCGCACGATCTGCCGAAAGAAATTTAGTGTAAACCGTCATTCAACGGCGATTAGCCAAAATGGATTGACAATTTATCACGAAGATATTGATCGCTTCACGCTATTTGAGGTTGAAAAGTGTGAGGGCATCACTGAGCTCTTCTTTGCGCTTTATAACCTGACATATTTCTCAGGGAAATGTTTCGCCTCCAAATAGCTCAATTTCATCTTCCTGATCGCTCTTATATCAGCGGTGTAAAAGAAAAAGTTTTTCAGGACATTGACACCTCCCTTTAGCGGGTATCCACAATGCATTTTCTCGTTCAACTGTTGCTCTCTAAACACAAATGCAGATGTGAGCTTTGTCAGTACCTGGGAACGATGGCTGATAATAATAGGGAGTATCTCTAGGTGCTATCAGGCCTTACACAGAGATAAGTGAACAAGATAACAGCGAGAAGAGCGTTTAATTGGTCGTACTTTGTGAGGAGTCGGAATGGGGTGATCAGGTAGGACGAATGGACGCTGAGGTGGGTCAGAGATTTCGACGATTAGACCAGTTGGTGATGTGAACTTTTATGTGACATCAGTCTGGAAAGGAAGATCTATTCTTCTATCATCTGATGTAATATCATAGCAGAGCTAAAACTGATATGCAGCGTTGACCAAACTGAAGAAGATAACATCTCAGTATGATTTGTTGACGCATCTCCATGGAAACATCGAAGCACGAACCACATTCAACGACATTTCGAACGCTTTCTCCGTTTGTGCGAATATGTCATTGTTTTAGGAATTAATGTAATCAGATTATCCGGGAAGTGACTATCATGTGTTTCTTGTACTTTATAAATTTCTGTTGGAGATTTTTGCCATGCTCTTTCAAACTCTCATTATATTCAGACATAGCAAGCACAACACTACCACATTCCTTGTCATGCTTGTCGACCCTCGATACCTCATCCTGTTGTCAACATTAGAGTTCAATGTCGCCACTATTTGCGTTGCTATACTCCCAGAAATGGTAAAGACAAGTGTCTTATTGTTTCAGTCAAGTCCTAACGACGATAACTGTGTCTATAATGACAATATGTTATGCTGACATTGGTCACATCATGTGTCAATTGGAATAACTTTGATCGATGACACATTTTGGATTTCCTGCAGATCGGTCCCTGTTGTAAAGAAAGAAAGCCGTATATGGCACTCACAGAGTTTACAATGTTGCACGGTAGAGTGTCCTGTGACGGTATATATACACAATGCACATACTGGTGTCGTGAGCGTTTTTCCTTCCGATCGATTTCATTTTTCACATGAAATAGTTCAAGAATTAGCAAAAAGTTTCGAAACGATTGGTATACGTGAGATTTGTCATAGATTCATATGTCTTTAATACTGATAAGCATGCGTGGGTTTTATTTTGGGGAGTGGGGTTGGGTTAAGGTAGAGCAAAACATGTTGTTAATTGAGTTTTTGGTGATTGAACGTAGTATAACATCAGAAGAAAAATGTCCATGACTGGTATGCGATTCAATGATAAGTTGTGAAAAAAAAAAAATCTATTTTTTCGGGAGCTAAGAGCATTACAAATAATTACGTCAGTAGAGCAAAGAGGAACGTTCTTGGAAACCAGCTCACTATGCCTCCCACAAGACTAAATCAGGAATGGGGTCGAAAAAAACTTCAGCGAAGATCTACGTTCATCAAATTGGCAACGACAAGGGTTGTCGTGACTCGTCACCGTGTCGAAATCCTCCATGATATCAAAGAATCCATAAATGTCACTTCAGGAGAATTTCCAACGACCAGTTTCCGTCTTGGGGCGTGCTACTTTCCTCACACGAACCCAAGCCAGACGTGATTGTAGTTAACACACAATTGAGGATGACTTATTTCCAAGACTTCGGGGTTTTTTGGCCAAAAGAGCAAAGTTGTAGGCAGATACATAGCTTCTAAAAACAGACGATATCGACGAGTATGTACGAATGCTATATCTGGCTAACATATAAAGCCAGTTACATTCTTAACAAAAAGCTGTTTTATTTGACCATGGTTAAACCTGAATATCAGTGGTTTAACAGCAGCAGCAGTAGTAGTAGTAGTAGAAGTAACCATAGCCATTCGACGGATTCAGGCTCATTTCTCATATTTGTTTGTGTTTTTTTTTTTTCATGTCTTGTTGTATAAATGTTATTATTCGTTGATGTATGTCAAAAGGTTTATCTTAGAGTGGGTATGTTTGAGTCATCTTTGATGAGATTAGCCTTTGTTCATGTTAATGCCACGTGGTTGAGAAGGATTATAAAGCGTGATATATTTAGCTGTTTCACTCACTCGGTCCACAATCCCTTTCAAAGTTGTCTTCATTTGATGTGGTTACGCCTATTTAGGATAATCTTGGTGTGGAAAAAAATGAAAGGAAAAAATAAACTTGCGTCATGGTCTGTGGCTCACCTGTTAAAATTCTGACACTGCTGAAAAGGAAATAGCATATAGGTAATATCCAATAGGAGTATTCAGGTCTAATTTAGAAGTTCACTGTGGAACATCGTATAGAGTGCAGGGTTAAAACATGATGCAATGGATGCAATAAAGAAATAGCCTCGTTTTCAGTGGACGGTAGCGATTTCATAAAATTGTGGATATTTATATCAAAAGAACCAAGTAGATGAAACCAGGTCATTTCGATTTAATTTCTTTGGCAATCAAATTGTAATTCTGCATTCCTTCCTCCTTTTGCGCGTTAGGTTATAAATGGACCGTTTATGATGGGACATCAGTTATCAAGCAAGTTCAAATTGCTGCTCTTGTCCTTGTTTTGAAGGTTAGTATGTCTTGTCCTTACCAACAAAAAAAAAACCAACAACAACAACAACAACCCAATCAACAGATGCGTTCTCCTTTCTCCCGTCACATCTTAAGTGCAAACAGTAACCTGTCTTTTGAACTCACTAAATTCAGGTGGAACGTTATTTGATCGAAACTGATGCAGCAAAACGCCATTAGTACTCATTGCATTAATGTCCCAAAGAGAACACACAGTACCATTTTGAAGTAGTTTAAACCAACAGTGGTATAAAGTTATTGTAATGATCAAACTGACACATTTGGATCTGACTTCGAATCTTAATTCATATTGATTATGATTTCATATTTATTATGGTGCCATATTGATTATGGTTGTGATATTGCTGCTTGTAAAATCACAATAAGCCCGTTCCATATCTGGTTGTCTCAACAATGTATGCAGTGTAAACTCCAGTATTTTCTGCTCAAAGCACGTTTGCCTTTTCGAATTGTGTCACTTATACAGGTACTACAGTCTTAAACATAAATTGAACTTCTTTGATTGTTCGGTTTCATGACTAAGATATTCTGATAGATATTCCACAATTATTGTATACTATTTTCACTTCATGTAGTTTTGCTTACCTTCTTCTCTGTTACAAAAGAAAGTGATATGAATATGTTTTTGTCAAAAAATTGAATAAAATTTCAATTGAATTAAATTTAAAATGAATTCGCCTATAGGAGACCAAAACAGAAGTATCCGCTGTGCTGGTTTTAAAATGGTAAATCGAAGAGTCCAGAATGTTGTTGTTGTTGTTTTGCGGTTGTTGCTGTTGTTGTTGTATTTTTTTGCATTCCTAATATGGCGAGAGTTTGAACATAACATTATGTAGGCATTATTGAAAGTGTGTAGGCGTTTGACTAAAAAACATAAGCTCGGCATACATACTGAGCCTGCTTGTTTTATTGATTAGGTCTCCCTATAGAGAAAACTCCAGGATTCGTTAACTCCTGCATATCACACTCGCTATCTGTCAATCAAACATTTCTCTTTTTTCTTCTGATTCATGAGAACCGTTCACGTCTTGGGGGACAGCGGGAATAATTATCTCACAGCAGGAAAAGTAGTTGGCAACATGTGCGAATCGCCTGGGAAAAAGGAGGAGGCTGATGATGGCCAAGAACCAACACATTTCGAGACGATGTTTGGAAGCTGACGATTGGATTCTTGTTACGTGTTGCCACGAAAAATTGTGTCTGCATCAACACGCAGGGACAAGTCAAAATAGTCGACATATTTTCTGGGACAGTGAAAATATTGCCATACGTGCTTTTGAGAGTATTATTCAATGATGACATTGTCAATCTTTCTAACCTTTTAAGATTATTTGTCATTTCACCCTGCTCAGACGAAGAAATGCGAAATGAAGTGTAGAAAAGGAAGGAAAGAGGAGAGGGACTATCTTGGAGGGCCAGAGTCAGCGGTTATTGGAAATGATGACTGAATTAAAATAATTTAGTAAGCAATAACAAAATGTTAATCCTTTGCGCTCTGCCTACCATAGATATACCTTCTGCAGCATTCGTGCAGATGTAATCAAACATATCTTTTTATGTCAACAATCTGAATTTAGATTTTTCATTTAATCGATGATAATAGATTGAATTGTGATATCTTTGCAACGACTAAATATGCACACCATGAGAGAGAAAAGTTAATGGTTCTCACGCCTGTCATTAAATGATTCTCTACAATTCCCTTCGGAAATCAATTGGCTCACTGATGGGTGTGATAAGACTCGAATAGAATCTTTGACAAATGATATCAATTTTTATCATCAGGTATGGAAGACTGGCTTTGATGGCTACTTTGAAATATTTTATTGAATGAAAGATTTCGTATTTTGGTATGATGGTAATTAGGGTCAACTAAGACCTATTCTTGTGAATCACCAGCCTGATTCCTGCAGAAATAAATTACCCTTCCCATCAACCCCTTCGCTACGGGGCTCCCGCAATTACGAAGAACACATGGGAAGCTAACACTGCGTCCCCCCTCGCTCCCTGCCGGGCGCACTTCCATAATATGGCCGCTGGTATGACGAGCAAGTCGAGATGCCGTCGCCCGGAAGTGTGTCCGACTAGACACAAGAAACGTCCTGTTTGCTCATGTACACCCGCTTTAGTGCACTTATCAATTTACTTTTAAACATTCACGACAATGCGAACATGATTCACATTCATGTTCGCATTGTCGTGAAAGTTGACATGTAGATTGGTTACAGGAAGAACAGTCTTTTTTGTTTGTTTGTTTGTTTGTTTAGTCTTTTGTCCATCAAACTTGGTTTAGAGTAAGTGCAAAGCGCACCGAGTGTATGCAACTATTGTCAAGAGAAGTACCATGTGCCAATTGTTTCATTAAGTTGGCCGATTTTCTTGATCCTTTTAATTCTTAGTAACAAATATGGTAACAAAATGGTGCTGAGTGTGATGGTCATAATCACAATATATAACACATGGATCCAACCACCATTACATCAGTGTCATCAGAAAGCGTAAGTTTGATGATATGCTTACACAAGCGCCATGCACCCAGCAAGCCCTGAATACGTCTCCTGTACGTCAAGTTACCAGAAATACCGAGGAAATATAATCAAAATGGTTCTGTCGAGAAGGAGCAAACACCTTACACAACCTACCACCTAAGTTTAATGCCTTTAAGTTTTACAAGGTATCACGGAAGGCAATCCACGCTTCTTGCCAAACAGTGAGATCAACAGGGCTATGGCGTTCGGACCGTATTTCTACTAACAACCGCTCGTTGTAGTATACTTGTACCAATACAGCGGGGTTTTATATGCTATCTTACCAATCTGGCTACTGTTGCAGAAAGAGAGAGAGAGAGGAAAAAAAACAGATGAAGAGGAGATTTCAAAATGTACCTTCGAGATACGATCGCCATGACCCGAGCCTGCACTTCGCCGTGACATTTGCCTATAAATTGTATAAATATAGGTTCATAAATAACCCCAGAAATCATCTGAACCACTTTATTGAGTGACTGCGCGCTGAATTGAATTAAGCGCCAAACATGTTTGAAATTTCATTTTGATCGGCATTACTTCCTCCACGAGGGCAGCAATAAATAATGCACGCTCTAAGAAGAAATCGACACAACAGCAACGCCAATATACGAAATGCTGCAGTTGGTGTGTGGGTATTTGTATTGTGGCCTCATTTCATTGCGAAAAAAAAAAAAGGTATAAGGACGCAACATATACTCCATTGTACATTGTTCACTCAAGTAGCCAAATTCATATGAACTTCTAACCGTGCATGTCTTGTCGCTGCGCACTTCTAAAGCAATCAATTATCGTTGCCTTCAACGTCACACTATCGTCATTGTTAACGTAACTTGATTTTTGTTCAGACGTCATCAATGTTCTCTTTGTGTCAGTGAGTTTGATTAATGTTCTCTACTTTTCAATTTTAGAACATTGTTCAATGAATACTATTGTTGTCCTCTATGTAAATATATACATTGCATGAAACTTGTGCATGCAGTTTGTGGTAACTATTAACTAAACTAAAAATTGTACTATTGGAGGAACTTGATATCTCGCTAACGTAATGAAACGAAGCAATTTTAGGGAGGGAGGGGTGAAGGGAAGAAATCGGAGATCTAGTGATTGAAGTTATGATCACACAAAGTTATTCGGTTACCTTACCTGTCATATCAAGATCATCTCGACTTTGTTGAGGAACATTTTTTTTTTATTATGTGCTTTTGCAATTTCTCCAAGAGTTCTTATTGTATCGACTATTAAAATAAAACCGGGATGTTAATGACATAATCATGGCACAAGAAGAAGGAAGGAACAAAAAAGTAGATTAGAAGTTCTACTTTATAAATAGTGATCATGTGAGCTTTTGGGGTTTTAGGGCCTATAGTGGAATGCTCCTGGCAATCAAAATATTTGTATGTCCTTGATATGTGTCCAATATTAAACAGACATTCTCTCGTCTTTTTCCTTTGATTCCATGGAATATCCCCGTTTCGCAATCAATTGCAAATGTTCGATATTTTCCTCGAGATAACTTCATCAGAAAGAAGTCTACACAAATGAATAATCTCCTTCAATTCGATAATAATTTTATGCTATCTATACCTAAAGTTATTCATCAATCATTCTTGCAAGAATTAACAGTCACTTGACACTCGAACAAAATAGAGAAATGAAGCCATTCGGCATATCTAAGTGTTTATATTTTTAAATTTGATTTTGACGTTTGTCAGGGTTAGTCGAGACTCGCTCTGTTTCTCTTTTTACTCGACTGCGCAGTTTTCACCAACAGTCACACACATACACACAAACATGTTTTCTGTAGTTTTGTCTTATCGGAGTTGATACTCGTATGCAAATTAAAAACAAAAGTTATATTCTAGTCATTGAAAGATAACATGTAGGACCACGGAAGGACAGTATACTAATTTGTTGTTGTTGGTTTTTTTTTTTTAAGATGATCTGAAACTTTCCAACAGGTTACAGATCAGCTGTCTGGTTCTTTTTATATATGTAACAAACACGTCATTTTTTCTTTGTTATCGTTTATTGTTAACGATTTTTTTTTTGGCTCATGACTAATATTCATAACAATACTTCACCAAACGTTTACATTCTTTCCCCAAAAGCCATTTTATGTGCTCTGAATAAGATACCCTTTCTTCATAACATCATAATGTGTGCTATCAGAGCCCTGATTCACCCCACCCCCCTTAGAATAGAATACAAAAGTTGAGGTATTTTTAGTTCTACGTACTGATGTATACTGATGAAGCTCAGTGTGATTTCCCTGAGGACGGAGTAAGATTTCTTTGTCTTATTATAGACAGGAATTTAAGCAATCATCACGTGATCAATGCGGCATAGCTGAGGGTATGTCTTCATCAGAGTCAGGATCATGGTGCTGGCCGAACTTTACTTGTAGGGTCACCTGATCGAGGAAATATCACTTCCCGCCAGTTGACCCTGAGTTTCAGGATTCTAAAAGAGCAACGAATGTAATCTTTTTGAGATATGAACCTATCAGTTGATACTGACCTACTCGTCAGATATTGACAACAAAAATGTAAATAAAGCAAATGATTAAGATATCAACAGCTCCTAGCGATGCAACCAATTTAGAAAAGCAAAACATGCTGTTGTTCATATATCTGTAGTGTGTAGACGCAAAAATCTTTTAGGAATGTTTATAAAAACCCTTTACTGATATTTCGAATTATACATTCTGTATTTATTCTACATTGTGTGTCTTTGGGCCAGGTCTTCCATATCTGCACTTTCCTATGTTAAGTTATCAGTTTCTAGTCAACATAACTTTCGATCTTCCATCAGATGATACAAGATGTAATAAGTATTTATATTTCTTGCATATCATTACCGTCTCGTACGTTTAGTATCATGTCGTGGTGATCCGAAAGCTATATTTGTTTGTAATATGCAAGTCATCTAAAACTGTATGAAGGTGTGTAAGTGTGAATACGGGTAATAGATGGGTGTTTCATGACAATGAATTATCAAGATTTAGTTATTTTCGTTTGTTTCGGGACTTCTTCGTATCTTTACATTCTTCATTACTGTCTAGTGTCAACCTAGTTTCTGGGCTTAGAGGTACTTAGGGGGTTGTCTGAATGTTGTGTAGCTCCTATTATGTTCTGGTTTTTCATCTTACTTTCCCTGTTTCTTTCTTAATTCAGAGTTCACTGTTCTTGTCTTGTGCTTACAAAGACTGTTACTCATCAATTGCAACATCGACAAACCACAACCGACGTTTTTAGAGCAATTAGATTTGAAGGGTGACCATCTTTCACGAGTTCATATTGTTGTAATAAACAAAAGTACTTCAGATAATACTCTGCTGTTTTGTGTGGCTAGTCTTTGAAAGTAGTGCGAGGAAATCCCTTACTTAGTCATTGTCGCCATAGTGTCTGAGAAAGTCACATAAAGATATTTCTTTGAGATGTTTATGCCCGCAAAGAGCCACACTTGTGCGCAGAAGGCATCTAACCAAGTCACATTATGAACAAATATTCTACACCGTCTCCAGTTTATAAAGGACCCCCAGATTTATGGA
Source organism: Diadema setosum (assembly GCF_964275005.1). Classification (NCBI taxonomy): domain Eukaryota; kingdom Metazoa; phylum Echinodermata; class Echinoidea; order Diadematoida; family Diadematidae; genus Diadema; species Diadema setosum. The sequence goes on from NC_092685.1 coordinate 1,042,306, forward strand.
TGGAGTGTGCTTAGCGGCAGGTGATTCATGCCTCTAAGTAGACGCTTCCCTAACCACCGTAGTGCGGAGTTTGTGACTATTTCGCTTTCTAGATATAATCTAACTGTCAAAAAATATTGAAAGTTAAGATGTTCACGAATCCATTAGTAGTCATTTAATCACGTCGCGTGCAATCAGGCGTGCGAAGTAGTAATTCGATAGATTTCCTTCAATAACTATAAATTCAAATTTATTGTCATGTCTGAAGCCACAAGTTTGGGGATGCATATATCACTCCGCGGGAACCGGTGACCAAGAGATAATGTCTATCATATGAAGAGTAGCCATGACAGTTTTCAGACCCTCAAAAACCCGATCGTACTTCAAATCACGAGTCCCACAAGAGTTTAAATCAGGGAGCCACAAGACAGTTCCCCTTCCACAGCACATCACGCTCGTCGGAACGCCCACGTGATTCTTAATGTAGATCAGAATAATTATCATAGTTAATCAAAACAGATGATCATATTCATGAATTGTATACGTAGCCATAGTCAGTGAGAGTCAAGGTATTAACCGCAAACGCTTATTGGAAACATATTACTTTCAGTAAACATTTCACTTAGTCCAGACGTCACAAAGCCGAGCCGAAGATTGCTTCATCCTTGAGAAACAGACAAAATTGAAGACCAGAAATCGTGCGATATCATGCCTTTACTCAAGCAGTGCTTCAGCCTGACTAAACTTGTAATGGGATGTACTTTTCTTGTTAAAAAAATAGTATCCCCTTGATGTAAAGTATTACGTAATTATCATCACGTAGCACATTTCCAACTTTCCATGCTTGTCAGAGTTTAATAAAAAGTGGAAGAGGTTCAATTTCCAGTACAAGTGACTTCCACTGGGAGCCTCATAGACGGAAAGAATGACAGGAAGTGATAGTACAGTGAGGATCTTGGAGACCTCTCAGTCCTCCGGCTTTTCCTCCAACATTCCACTTAATCCAAAGACTTGTAGGAATTGTGCGTCATAATGGAGAGCTGCAAATGGGATTCACATCATAATCTATTTATCGAAAGCTAGGCATTGGCATAATGTTTCGCTGTAAGAGCATACTTCATAAGAGAAAAATCACAGACATAATAAGTTATGATAATATTTCCTGTCAGCATGAACGCTAAATGCTGAAATTATTGTCATTCTTTTGGAATTGAATATTTCACGCCATCCACTCCTCATAGTCTTAATTTGTCGTGTCTTTTTCGCGACTTCCCTATTTTGAGCACCGAAATGGGGTAATGCCTAATTTCAAACTAAGCTGCTAAGTAAAACTTGGTTTCGCTAAGTCAAGAATAACAGAATAAAGGAACAAAAATTCCTTCATAATATATTCATCTATTCACTTTTTCACAAACTGACAAACACGCCTTTCATTAATAGACTCAGACGATACAGCGCAATTATATTGTGTCATATCCTATGAAATCTTGTAAACGTTATCTAGATTCTATAACATGGAATGTAAAGACGTATATGAGTCGACAATGCAATGTATTTTTTTTTCTATTTTTCAATTCAAATCAAATTCTTATATCCAAAAGCACTGTTTCAAGGAAAACAATGTGTAACAAAATCATAAAGATGCACGCATGAAACTTTGTTCAAAATAAATATATCATTAGAAAAGAGAGGCACACGTAAAAGAAAAGTGTTGTAAATACCTCCTACTATTTCGATCTAAAAAGGAAAATCATTTATTTGATTATTCTTTCATACAAAACAATAATTATTTCAGATTTCTTTCCCCACTTAACGGCGGGCTTCAGTCCATGACGCATGATCTTCTACCTCTCTCAGTTGCAATTAAGTTTACCGGAAATTAAGACAAGGCAGATATTCAGCAGAAAGAGGAGATAAAATGAATATTTGGGAGAGCTCATATATTCGATTTAAGCCTCGGTGCCTTTTGAATATCAATCCTACCATATGCTATACACACTTCCCCCAGCGCTAACAACGTTGTAGAGCACCCGTACTTGATGTTCCTTCGCTGCTCTGCCGTGATCTTTGTGAATGTACAAAAAGTGGCGGCGAGTGACGTGTAAAGCCCATGCTTCGCTGACTCCAGATATCTACTATAGAGCTCCGCGTTTAACAGACAGACTCGTGGTTGTTTCCCAATCAACCTTACCTCATGATACATGCAAGTAACCAAATGTATCACTATTTTACTTGATCTATCTAGTTGACAAAATGGAAGAATTCAAAGGGTTTGGCGCTCCTCTTGGCTTGATTACCGTAAATGATACCCACTGCGGGTAGGCCTAACATTAAATATGGCTCCTTTGGCTGAGTAGACGTAGTTCTCATAATGGCGAATGCCATCTTCTCATCGACATCTCACGTGATGAATACAGCTCCGTGTTCAAAGCTTTGAGTTTCCTCGTATTAGTCCTGGTATTTTTACGTGCATTGTGACTACGTGTGATGATTGTTGAACAGTCTCTATGTAGGAACGATCAGATTTTCTATAGTTCCCCTCCCCCCCCCCCCTCCCACCCCTTGTCTTTTATGCAATGGTAACACGCTGACCATTTTCTATGGTCTTCCTGATTTTTTATTTTATTTCGTGGAATATATCAGTACTGTTCCTAAATTTTACCGACTTAAAGAATGAATGGATTTGTGTGATATCAAAAACACTGCCACCTATTTACTGAGGTCGGATGTTACAATACACTTTGACCATGCGCGCTGGTTTTTAGGGACTGACAGAAATCTGTTTTGACATTCCCCTTTTATCTGGCCCTTTTCCACTGTAAATGATCCCTTTTGTTGTGTTGACTGAGTGCTCGTCTGCCTACCCCCGGGGGAAGCCTCGTCAGTGAATGGGGTCCAGCACGGTGCTGATACGGCCTGGAATTCTGGAATGGAGTGATGGGCGCCCGACGAAGGAAGACAAAAAGAGTTGGGGACTCGGGCCGAGGTGGCAGGCAGAGATCGGGGCGAGCACTTGGCGGTCTTCACTGCTTCTCTCGCTCCACCACTAAACTCTATTCTCAGCTATTTCTTAGGGCTGATTGAAGTTTAATTATAAAGAAGAACATCTTGACTTGCTGTTAGTTTCCATTGAATAGAAAGGAAATGAGGTAGTGTTGGAAAAGAAAAATTACAGTACAGACTGATAGATAATTTTTTTTGATACATAAAGCAGGGTTGCTTTTTCTTTTACCTGCCTGCCTCCACTCCTTTGATTCAATCAAATCGCGTTCAATTTTGTAGTTATTTACACTTTGACATTTGAATATTCTTACAAACTTGAAATTCTCTTAACCTTGGACGATTTCGACTTAAAGAGACAACATTTTATCGAAAAAGATACCTCTTTCAATCAGACGTGATTCCAAGTTATTGCATAAGGAATCCTTTCTTATAATTTCATAACATGTTGTCAGGTATGTAGACGTAGCTAATAACTGTATATATCGCCAAGATATCTCAGGTCAGTTCGAACTGTCATCACCAGATCACCCCACCCCTCTCTTTGTGACACTGTGTTAACTTAAACATGTATCACAAGGCCATATACATCGATATTTTAATATACTAAAACTACGGAAGGATATCTTGAATGACGTCAGAGACACGTGGTTAAACCTTGTGGTGTTGTCAGATGATCGTCATAAGATGTTGACAAAGTATGCCGAGTTTTGTTAGTGCTTTGACATCCGACACACGTTGAAATTCCTGCCTTTTGCGACTAAAGCCAAATAATGGTCCGAGTGTCTTAATATAGCTTCCCTTAAAAAAGCCTTAATAAAGGTCAGGAAACAGAGGTGAGATGGAATGAATGGAATGGTTCGCCGTCGAACAAAGCTTGTTTACAGCTGTCGTCATTTGAGACTGTGGAGAAAGAAAGTCTCAGCCCCACCTGCCGAGGAAATCAGGTGAAAATAGACAATTTCCTTGTCTTTATCAATGAATAAAGATTGCGATTTATGGACAAAGAAATGTTAGTTGACTTGTTTAATAACACACAACTCCTTACACAGAAAGTTCCCTTCTCCACCTTGTTTGACTCAAACTTGTTGAAGGAAAGGAAATAATAGATAGGTGAAGTCCGACAAGGGCTTCGCTTAGCACAAAGAAGAGAGAAGAGAGTTGAAAACTAGCAAATTGTCAGAAGCGGGGGAGCAGGAGAAGAAGAGGGTAAAAGAAGAGATTTGAGGCAGAGACATTTCATGCTACGCTGACGCCACTTCCTCTCTTGCGTAAACTGGTGGCCAGATCGCCTCCTGTGCCCCTGTATGACCCGGGGGAATGCTTGACAATATGCCAGAGATTTGGTGAACATTAAGTCAGTGTGATCTAGCGAATAATTATACACCAGCACAAGTAAAAGCACTTGCACACACCGGTGTCTATAATGCATTCACGTTATAAAATATGAACGTGCTGTTCTGTACGTCTTAAGTATCTCTTTTTATATCCCTACCGATTATAGGCCTCCATGCATCCATAACACTTTGGAAGCGGCGGCAGAACGATTTTAAAGAGTTATATTGTTGCCTAGCAACCCACGTTATAGGAGGTGAGTGATGGAGATTAGGCACAGACTAACAGCATGTCAGGGTGTGACGTATTCCCATCATGCAATGCTTGTCTGACAGAGAGTGTGAAAAGCCAACAAGCAGTCAACAGGGTCTCACTTAGAAGAAAAGGGGGGGGGGGAGGAACTCTCCACTCCTCGAAGGCTAACTTCCTCACAACGGGAAAGAAGCCTCGCAAAACAAACATCTAAAAGTAACAAATTCCCTGAGATTAACGGACAATCGCACGCCAAAATGGACGAATGGGTGCATTCACTGGCAGCTCGTGCTTCACTTTCCGTTCTCTCCTTCCCTTCTCCCCCGATCTGTCTCGTAGCTACGCATTGCTTTCATAGCACCTTGAGAGTTTGGTGAACAAATCCCGTGTTAACTGAAGCCATACCCTGTAGAAGTTGATGTCAATATGAAATGTAAAGTGCTGCGTGGTTGCCGAAGCTAATTCTCCGAAAAATTTGTGGGGTGAGGAAAAAAAAAAAGAGGAGGAGCGGGTATTAAGCAAGTCATCGAGGCGGATAGCCTCGGCGTGAAAGTGGGTTGATGATCGCTGGGATCCTTGCTGTCCACGTCTCCACAGTGCTTTAAGCAATTCAGCCTCTCTCTGTCTTTCTCAGAGTTTAGAAACCGATCCCTTCACTAAGTGTCTTGAACATAACGTGAGTTGACATAGAGAAATTATACTGCCACAATATTTCGTTCCTTCAATTTATCTTTGACAATAACTAGAAGAAAATCTTATATGTAGACCCTGAATAATGCTATCGTTACCCCTGACGTTGCAAATGTCTCATAGTTCCCTCCTTCGTATGTAACAGGTCAATTAATGTGCATTACCAAATGTTTGTTAGGTTCTCTGAGCACAAACTTCAAAAAGTAGTGATTAGAATGAACTTGAATATTATTGGAAAAGTGTAAACAAATGAAATTGGGGTCATACTTTAAAATAATATTCGTAATCATCGACATCCTTCTTAACACTATAAGAGTAGAATATAATTAGAGTAGAATTGGAGGAGAGTTCAGCTTTTTTCAAATGTCATAACACGCAGATATTATGTCGATTTTAGGTGTACGTGTACCACTATTGTGTTTCAAACTTTGGGTCCGGCATAATTATAACATGCTATAATAGGGTACTATAGAGTCATGTTGACAGAGAATCCAAAGAGAATACAGTGACACGGAAAATTTGTGACTGAAAAAATGCAAACAGTCACTTATCATTTGAAATATTTTCATCACTTCTTTCGTAAGAAAACAGCACCATACATTTTTGTGTGGGAAAGAAAGAAAAAATACACACATCCACAACTAAGTTATTTAGGCCAGAAGAACTCTGTATACAATAAGAGACACAGCTGTTATAGATATGAGAAGCTTTGTACACGCATATATACGCGATAAAAATGAACACTACTTAACCTATCACGGCATTTTCTCTTCAGAAAAATCATAAGAGCGCAATTTATAAGCTGAACGGTGCTGTGATAAATATCTAAGTGCAAAATCGTAGAGGCGGTGAAAAACCAACAAACATATCTTATATGTGACTCTTTTGTCAACAGGCAACCAATGCAATTGTTTGAGTCGTTGAGATGTACATTCACGCCTGCATGCTCCCAGCACAACACGAGCTGCTCGTATTGGACACGTTGAAGTCTTGCTACACCCCACATTTACAATCAAAGCAGACTTACAGTAATCTAACCTACTATATATATTATAGTTTCCATGATTACTAGATGATAATGGAGAAGGTTGTTCCCACCACTTTCTTTTTCTTATCTCTGCATTTATATTGCTGTCTTCTTTTCTTTTTTCTCCTCTCTTGCATCTTACTTCTTTGTTATTTTTTTTTCTTTCGCCCGCTTTCTCCACACCTCCCCTGTTAGCCAACCCACTCTTTCTTTCTCATTTTGTTGATGACACGCCCGGTGTTTACCTAGGGTATTAAACTAATTGCTGCCAACCTACAAATCTTGCTGTAACGATTGGCACTCAATTGTCACTCGAATGAACGATACATCTGACAGACACTTTAGATCATAATCCGCCAATATTCCCTTGGTCCCTTCATCTGCTTTTCTATAAAACGGTTCGTTTAAAACTTGCTCCTCGTTAAGTGAAATTATCCCAACAGAATAGGTTTCTTTCAAAGAGCATTAACAAGAAAAAAGTTAGAATTTCAGTTTTCTTTGGAATCCTAATCCCTTCGCTTTCAAAGCGTCTAACCGTTCTACTTCTCTTGTACTGTAACAGCTTCGAGAGCATGGCTTACAGAACTTTGAATCTTCATACATTTCTTACTCATTGACATAACTGGATGTTTGATTGAAATGGACAACCTTATAACACACTTCAATCATTTTCATTCATTGATCAGTCGTAATGTCAGATATGAAGTCATTATTAGCTTTACAAAATAATTTCCCTACATCTGTACTACTCAGTCGACTATACGAGTGTGTTTGTTGTCTCTCTTAAGCAAACAGAAAGTAGGTTAACAAAGTGGCATGTTTCTCGGTATCACAGGCTTCTGCAAATAAGTTGTTCTGATGGTCTCTTCCCCCTGATTGCTACAGGAATGTTTGTGTTTACCGTGGTCAAGATTCCGTTAACTCGTGGTGTTGTTTACCTGAGACACCTTACAGTGACGGGAAATATATTTCACGAGAAGTATCTACTGTTGTCTTTTCAACGCATTGTTATCTGCATGCAAGTAAACCCCTAAATAGATCCGATGTTTGGAACGTTTCCTTATTTCAGTGTGAGCATTCATTTCCTGTCTTACGAATTCGTCCTGTCGTTTTTTATTTACCATTGTTTTTCTCTCTCTCCTCTATGTTCTCCTTCTACTGTCAGTCCAAACAATTCCTTTTTAATCTTCAGTGGCTTTGTTCTCTTGACTAGGAGTGATCCAATTTGAATTTTATTTCCAAGCTTTTCGCCTCATTTATCATCTGTAGATATCAAGTTAGCGTGTGTTTAATCGGCAGTAAAAGAAGCAATTCTTGCTTGCTTTTCTGACGAACCACTCCTCTAATTGCATTTCTTTAATATGATGATCGGGCCCAACGCCCTGATTCGCTAACATGGGATCTATATCAAGCCAAACAATGAACCCAAAGTTGGGACAGATTCAGATCAGATGTAATAGGGAATGACACATAGAACTTCAAGATGTATTGCAGAACGCATACACGTGACAAGAAGGGCGCTGGACATTGGACCCAAATGGCTAATTAAGTGAAACAATTAAGACCTAAGATCAACCGAGGATCAGCTGAGCTGAAATTAGAATTGATTTTAGAGCTCAGTGAAACAGACCAATCGGTAACTCTGATGTTATGAGGTTGGCGCTTGCAGTTTGTGGGTGTTTTTTTTGTGTGTGTGTGTTTTTTTTTTTTTAAGGAGGGATTGCGATAGAATAGATAAGCTGTATAACAGTCCCCTCCATTTCCAACAGCCTATACATAATTACTCACGTTAATTTGTTCTGTTTGACGTCGTTGTAATTTGGATAACTTTATCATATAACAATTCACTTACAGATTTAAATATTTGCAATATTTTGTATTCATAATATAATCATATAGTGTTTATGCATGTTTCCACTAAATCTTATTGAAAATGAAATAAAAAGAATAAGAGAAAACCAAAAACAAGCTGAAAGTTTTGCTTTTATTTCACAATGCATTAGAAAAAGAAATACTGGAAGAGATAAACTACCACACTCCGCAATTTTTTTCCCTTGTGCATTTTGTAAACAACTAAATACCCGGACTGTGTATGCGCAGCTTTTTTTTCACAAAGGAAAACAAATACACACAAAAAAGCAAACAAACATACAACCAATCACTTATCTCCATAACACACAGAATTTAGTATATTATTTTTCCTAAAGCAAGGGAGTTATTTCTTCTGTCTTGTTCATCTTCTTCGCACGAATGACGAAATACCGATTGTACGACGAAACTGGTTGTTCAATCTCTTAGGACTGGTAAAAATGTAAATATAAATAAAGTGACTCTTTTCAGGAATTACTGTCTCCGTTTAGGGCTAGATATTAGCTGAACACAAAATGATTTTATAGAAATACATAAAATGTTGTTGAAAGTCATAATCGCCTTCAGCAAAGATGCACACATACCTTTAAAGGTACTGTTATCTATTGCGAGCAGTGATTTAAAAAATGTTTGAGTTATCACATTTGATGCACAATTGGTCATGTGCTAGTTAGTTGTATCAAAAAAGAGCCTATACCATATACAAATTTTTGCAATAAGCCTAAAATATAGGGAGATATGATTATTTTTCTTAATAAACCGTAAATGTAGACGGTTTAGTCTAGAAACACTTTTATTACAATTATTGTTCACATTTTGTATATTTAACAATACTTAACGTTGATTATAATTCTTGAAATTATTACCTTGGTTGTTTCTATCTCAACTCACATTTTAGAACTATTTTGAAGCGCCAGAGCTGGGTTTTTGTTTCATCTGCAAATTGTAAATAATGCCTTTAAGTCACACGCACGCCCACTATGCACAAAGTAGATAGCATGCACAACTACCGCCCTCTGTTACCAAGGCTCGAATCCTTATGGTATGTTTCCAGTCACTGGGTCGTTATTGTCGTGTTCATTCCATCCCAACCTACCATCATTCAACAACTTATGCAGCTGCCATGACAAAAAGAGACATGAAGAATATAAAACAAGGCGGCAAAAGGTAAGGAAATAATGGGACTTTCAACCTTTACCACGGCTGGTCAACAGCCAAAGACATAAATTTGGATCCATAATGTTCGGCGATGTTTCCGCTAATTGCTTCGATGGTTCGAAGGGGCCTTGCACAACCATTTCGCGGTAAAAATGGTTATAAGAAACAAATAAAGATTGGTACTGTTGAAGGATGCTGCTATGAGCTGGGAGAAAAACAGATCCCTTCATTCTTGGACGATGATGCATAACGAGCTAGCCAAGCACCTTAAATTCTTTCGCTGTGCCTTGATATTAATGGCACAAAAGCTGAGGGAGACATGAAACAACTGGTAAACAGACGACGGAAACATAATCACGTGCCATAAAAGATTACATGACGCTTGATAGAAAGAGACATCGAGGTAAACAGAACACGAACAAAGAGGAAACTGTCGGAAGAAGGAAGTAAATAGATTACATTGAAACTATGAAGATGAAAGTTGTGAGAGCATAATAGTTCTGTTTCACAATATCCTCTCATCAATACGATGGAGTGTAATAAAGTATCATTGACTGACACGACTGTCGTGTTTTCTCTTTTTCTCCCCTCCCCCCCCCCTTCTCTCTCTCCCTCTCTCGCTCATTCTCACACGCTGTTATTCTCTCTCTTTGAATGTAGACTATTGACCGAGGATGGATTCTAAAATTCTGAGTGTGTAATATGAATATTCTAGGATGGATTCTTACTTTCTGAATGTGTGATATGAATATGACCATTGTCATAACTTTGTTGTACCGGGATTTAGTGAGTTCTAATAATGTTGTGAAATACTTGACGTACCTTCCTCTTCCTTCCTCCTTTCTCATCTCCATTGAGATAATAATGCCTGTCGATTAATTTGAAGAATTAATTTCAGCCCTTTCTTTCCTTTCAGTGCTAATTGTCATAGAAAATCATATAGCTGTGAAGGCACTGTCCAAAGTCCGTTACAATGTAGGGTTCAGCAATCCGCGTACTTATACATGTAAGCAGAGTATTGCAAGAATCGGTGTAGTGATTGGCTCTCTATATTGCATTTTAATCGAATTGATTTATGTACGCTGCAAAAGGTGCATGATAATGTCGAATTTTAGATGAACGTGTAAATTATTGTTTGAACTTTTGTATCTGAATCTTTATGGCACCGTCTTATCTAAAGGGGATAGTTTGAATGTTCATGAAAACTTCTTGTTTGGAGAAAAATAAACGCGTCTCAAAACTACATGCAATCGTATCAACAATGTTTCTAACGACCACTGAGATGAAGATTATTTTGATGTCTCTTTTGTGACTATCCAAACTGAAGGGAATGTTGAACAGTGGTAACTGTTATTCACACACCTTGTGAATATTTTGAAATACTGAAAGAGAGATATCACTTTGTGACAAGGAATCCAGTATGTGATAAGTCCTAAAGTCGGGGCGTGTTGGACCATAAAGAATGATAAGAGAGAGAGAGATGGAGCCGTACCTGTCAACTTCTCCTTCTCAGTGAGTTTTCAAGCATCACCAGTTTGAAGCTATTTGAAGGACCGACTTTCTCGTTTCGTAAGGTGGGCTCATTGCTTCTCACTCATACACATTTACCTCTGGATAGCCAGAAACAGTTTTAATGTGGTTTGAGAGACCTGAGCACGATCATTTAAACAGACTATGAACGCTGACTACAATGTCTTGTAATTATTTTGAAATTCTACTACGAATGCAACGTATCTGACATCAACACAAAATGGAGAGCAGTGTTTTATAGAATTTTCACTTACAAAAAAAAAAGAAAGAATATTATTGCATGATTATTCGACTGTTCATTACTTGTCATGCGGTAAAAACAAAACAAAACAAGTAATAATGAATGGCTTACTTATGTACTGGTCGGTGGTACGCTGAGCATAATGTAATCACGTGCTGACTAATACAGCTAGGATCGAAATCTTTATATTGTGAGCAGTGCCTTCACGTCAGATAATGTATAATCCAAGAGTTTGACAAGCTGCCAACGGGGCTAGAATGAAAGGGTGTGTATCTACATAGACCATACAATATAGCAAATATTTCTTTGCCTGTTGTAAGAAAACACTTGCTAGTCCCTTGGGATATATATTTTCCCCAAATTATATCATTGATTATTTTGTTTTCTCGGCAGGAAATATTATGACACCTCTAAAAGGCAATATATGTTTGATAATAAATAGTGTATTCGTAACAAGATTTAAGATTGGCCGAACTGGTTAAACGTGCTAATAATTCTTCTTCGTACTTCTTGTATGGGTGATCCTGCTTTGAAAAAGGTAATATATTCAAACCATTTTATGAATAGGCCTTCACTTTATTTACTATAGCAAATGATACATGGTATTTCGCGCAATATTTTAGCCAATATAGCCCCCTATCGCGCCTATTGATACTCGTGAACTGCATAATTAGCTCTCTTGCAATTCTATTTTCCGTCTCGGCCTTTGACCTCGGTAAAATAAAACTATATTAATTTACTGGACTAATTATGCACTTGTAATGGATAATAATCTACTAAAGTGCATTCAAGACCATATATCATTAATAGAATATTTCACTCTGACGTCATCAACCATGGACATCCATAGTGGCTCTTATTAGACTCGTAGTTTTTCATCATTGTACTTCTCTGACGTTAAACAATACGCATACTTTTGCAGCGCGCGGCCAATCACTCATTTCTGTCAACAACTTTAACCGATCACTTCGGAATTCCTCGCCTTGCTATTTCGAAAGTTCGTTATTCCGAAGATTCGAATAAAAAAAGAAAAGGTGCAGGTGTACTTCCCGAACCTTCGGAATTACGAAACTTATTTCCTTTTCGGAATATCTTGTTTTGTTTTGTTTTTGTTTTTGTTTTTTTTTTTTTTTCATTGTCAGACTAACGGAGCTTCGGAATAACGAACTTTATTTCATTTACGGATTGCTGAACCTTCGGAATAACGAACCTTCGAAAGACAAAGTGTAAGCGAGGCATCACGCATGTGTACAGAAACAGAGTTTTACACGTACCATACATAGTCGTCTGGTTAACGCACACAATCGCATGCAACATCTCCAATATCCAAATGAATTGTATTTATACACGCACACACTCCTACACCCATAATCCATTCACGTACTATGGTCACACTCACATACACATAGTCACTACATGTATTTTAGTCACGTGTAATGATGACTGGTTATTGTCTTCCTGGCAGCTTTATTGCCATCAACATTAAAAACATTTACTAGTAGCAAAAAAGGAAGATATAACATGGAACAAAACAAAAGAAAGTAAGAACGATTAGCAGAGAGAGAGAGAGAGGGGGGGGGGAGTGTGTGTGTGTGTGTGTGTGTGTGTGTGTGTGTGTGTGTGTGTGTGTGTGTGTGTGTGTTACAGCAGTTTAGGGTCAGTGACTTCCTAGTACTATTTTAACCATCGCCAGATGCTTGATGACTCAATACAATTTCAATTTATAAGAAACTTGTGTTTTGAGGTTACTTTTCTCGTCGGATTTAATCACTTTGATAGTTACGACCCCCCCCCCCCCCCGTAATGTGGGAGAATTTGATTTGAAATATTGATAAGAAAAGTTGTCCCCAAAACAAACATATTTGTCCTAAAAGGTACGTCTAGTACTCTAAAGGTACGTCACCATGTTCGCCTTGAAGGTGTAATCACTTTAAGAGCTTCAGATTAGCACGTCAAGTGATGGTGCACAAAAGTAAAAATGTTAGCATAAAGCTGACTCCGTTGAATTATTTCTAGTATAATATGGGTCAACAACATGAAAAGCAAGGTAACATTAAGAGACTAATGAACGACGCTTTAAAGCGTGAAACCGATATGCAACTTGTGTTTTGTTTGGTCCCTTTTATCGTTTGTTTGTTTGTTTTATTTTTCCGTTCTAAGATGCCTGAATAACCCATATTCAGCTGCACTAGCTGGTCTTCCATGGGGTCCGGTTGGATGTGAAGCGGGACCACTTCACCGGATTATGCACCCTGCTCTTTCCGATGAATGACTGAAGTCGGATCTTTTACTTGTATGAGTTTTATTATATTTTCTATCCGATGGACAGATCGAGTGTTTGCCTCTCATAAGAGGGACGGTATGATTACACACAACATGCTCAGTTAGACTCGGGAATCGAACCCGGGTCCTTTGGATCTGGAGGCAGACGTGAGCCAAATCACCGCTCTCTTTTATCTTGTTTGTGTGGTGTTTGTTTCAGCTGGAATGCCGCCCAGTGAACCTCATGCAGGAAGTGCTCTTAATCCTCAAACCGATATCGCTTTTTGCAAACGACTTTATAATTGATTGGTGAGCACAAATCAATTAGTCGTTAGAGGATAATTAGGACGCTAGACAAGGGGCGTTCTTCGAGTCGGAAGGAGGACGTTCTCTTTCCTGGCATCCAATTTTTCCCGTGATTTCATGTTCACGCGACACTGGTTACTAGTACCTAGCGATATGTAATGCTAATCTCATGGCTGGCTTCTATTGTTATGATCTTGTTTACAAGTTGGTTGTGCTACCTTGTCAATACTTACCAGGGGTAGGGTATCGATAACAATTACGTAATCCAACCCCATTGGAACGGCATACACAAGCAACAGACGAGAGGATCTGCTAACGGTTCAAAGACTTTCACATGTGGCATATTGGCTTCCATGTGAAAAGGCGATATTACTTTGATTACTGTAGGCCTACTACATAATATTTTCTTCATAATTTTTACCGAAGTTTTTTTTTTTTTTTCTGGTTCTCATGCTTTCAGAATGTTCTTCTTTGTCAAATGCTCTATTTGACGCAGAATGAGTTGCCGAGTAAAAGTTTGTGCACAGAAGAAAAAATATCAACAACCTCCTACATTTGAACTTGGCACTATAGGTTCTGTAATTAACTCCATTAATTGACTGTATGTACCAGTTGTTCATAAGGATGGAGTATTGTTTCAACAAAATTTCATATAATTATTATTTTCACTATTCGAGTTTAAAGGCACTGTACAGTACTGGTTGAGGTGGGGATTCATGTTTTGAACATTCCTAACTGAGATAATGAGAAACCTCTCATGAAATATGAAAGAGCATGTAATTTTAAGGACTCAACGTTTATTTGATGAAAATTGGTTTTCAAATGGCTGAGATATCCCCCCCCCCCCCAAAAAAAAAAAGTGCTAATAATAAAAGGCGACAGACCACGCCTTTTATTAGGATCTCTTTGTTTCACCTTGTTTTAGGATATCTCAGCCATTCCAAAACTGATTTTCATCAAATAAACTTTTGATACCCCTTAGAATTGCATGCTCTTTGACATCTCATAGAGTGGTTTCTGAATGTCTCGCAAAACGTTCAATGCTAAATCCTCACCTCGACCAGATTTGTACACACCCTATAACTGATTCCGTTGGACTGAGCCAAGCCTAGGGAATTTGATATCAATTTTTAGTACAAACGATTCAAAGAGGTAGAAAAAAAAAGCACCATCCATAAACGCAGCGTTACATCAGGGAAAGTGACAGCATCTCACATGCAATAATTCTTATAGTCTCGAACAAAAGAAATCATAATGTAATGCACATATTTCAACATTATGACATCACAATGTATGATGGGGAAAGTTATGTAATCACTCAACTACACTTTTGTTTACAGGTAGACTGTCAAATACAAAAAGAAACTGTTGATTCAAGTCTAAAATATTTTATTCCAACTTTATGACCAATAGAGTATGTTGTTGTCCTTATTCTTTGTAACACTTCATGTTTGTTGTGTAGTTTAGAAACTACGAGCAGGGATAGAGCAGGGTTTATACAAACATGATCTGTCTCTAGGAGGGTATTGAAAGTTTTCGAATAGAATGAATGCATCCGAATTTCATTTTCAGTTTGTTTTATTTCTTCACTTGTGCAGATGAAATCATAATAACAAATCAACAACGCTCCCATCAAAATATAGATAAGAGTACTCAAAGAGTACTGAAAAGAAATACAATTAAGTGAATCTCACTTACATGCATTTTATCGTATCCTGATCAAGTACAGGTGGATTAGACCGTTATCAAAAGCAGTTTACTTGACTAGGATAACGGCCTCTGGGTGATATGATGTGTCTTAATTGTAATTCTCTCATATTTTTAATTGAAGGAACAAACACACACATACAGAAAATAAATAACTTAAACCTCGAGCACTTTTAATAGCATTAAGTCTCAAGCATTATTCCATTATTCCTTGTCATCTAGCGTTATTAACTGGCATTAGGAAATCCTCAGTACGATACATGATAGATATAAATATGATGTTTGTGAATGATATTGCTCAGAATTCGACATCTCATCGGTAAAGCTCGGAGCAAAATAATACATGTAGGATTCTTCTGACAAAGTGTTTAAACAAAAATTCTTTAGGCTTATTAGTGGTAAACATTTCTTCCGCAAAACCTGTGCTCTAGTTTGACCAAATAAGCGCATTAAATCGGCAGACTGCATGGTGACGAAATTACAAAGTGCATCCATTTATGATCGTATATTTCACCTTTAGTAGGCCTGCATGATACCTAGATTGATTTGAATCATGGAAATACATGTCAACGTGTTTATCAGTGTTTATCACTGGTCTGTTGTACTATTGATGTAGCCCGCTCTGTGTCTCTGCTTGTCATTCTGGAGGTTAAATGTCATTTAGATGAAAGAATCATCACACTCTAAGCTCTCTAAACAGTCTAACCTCAATGCCTAACTCCTTTCAGTGTGTTTGACTTCAGACAATACAGGTAATAGTTCAACCCGGGGTGCCCACAAAATGTGCACCTTAATCGGATAGAGTTTGCAACCACGAAGGCGACTGCTAGAGAGAAAAATGATCCGGGGAGGTAGGTGTCTATTCTTCAACTGGAAGAAAGGGTCCTCCCCTCTTGTAATCAATGGATTAAGGATGATTGAAAAATAAAGCAAGAGAGACAAAAAGTGGCCAAGAATCTCTGCCCACCATAGTCGTCATGATAGTCTTTTCCTGCAGACTCGCTCTCACTACAGAGCTATAACGTTTTGACATTATCACTTTAACTGAGTGAAATCAAACTGTTTCCAACTGGTGTTTCTGGTTGGAGGGTTTACCTTATGACATGAGGTGGATACTAAAGGCATTCTACAAAAGAACTGTTCATTTTGTTACCCAGGTTTAGTCTCTGGGAACGTCTGTATGTCATCAGGCCAGAAAAAGGCAATTTTTTGAGCTGAAACAGAAAGCTGGACGACTCGACTGTCCGGAGCATTGCAAAAGGGTCGATCCGATTCTTGAGTTGAAATTCCATTCAACGATTAGCGATGATGTCGCGCCCTCATCACGACCACACACATTGATGGAATCTTGCTACCGATGTGTCAGCTTTAACCAGACCAGGTTTAAAGGCATAATTTACCATTTGCAGATTAAACAAAAACCCAGCATTAGCGCTTTGAAATAGTTCCAAAATGTGAGTAAAAATTTGAATCCGTATAATAAATGTTACGTATTGTTAAATACACCAAATGTGAACAATAGTTATAATAAAAATGTTGCCCGACTGAACCGTCTACAGTTATGGATTAATGAGAAAAATGGTGATATCTCCTTATATTTTAGGCTTTATTGCGAAAAATTTATATGTTAGGATGTTTTGTGATACAACAGACCTACACATATGCATAAATGTGATATCTGGCGCATTTTTTTAAGATTACTGTTCCAAAGGTAAACAAGACCTTTAAGAAGAGAGATGGACATTTCAACGCAGCCATATTAATAATCATTGAAGTATATATTTCTGGCTTTCATCTACAAACGTGCAATGAAGCAGTACCGTTGGCGATAATAGAATGCTTGTTTAGGTGCACACATTTAATTAAAAGTGGTGAAGGAAAGGGAACGAAAATCATATGAAAGTACTACTGGCAGACAGGTTAAGTAAAAATAAAAAATGTATTCCAATCCAGAGTGTATATTATGCACTACATCGAGCATGGTTTAGGAAGTCATGATTAGTGTCAAAATGATACGAAGTCTGATAATTATGAAGCCATCAAGAGCTTTATAATGTGGATAAAATTTGATTGGAAAATATGTGATCTAATGATATTGGTACTGCTTGATAATATTAAGTATTCAGTAGGTTATCAAATAATACACTCATATATGTAAATGTTTTTGTTTTAAATTCATGGAATTTAGTTACCTTGAAAAGAGATGACACACAACTATTAAAATGAGTTGTGACTTTCACATAAGTTCAGTTTATGGTTACAATGGCGCAATTTTTAGGTTCTTCGCGGCGATAATAATTAGATTCATTTCGATTACACTCTTCTTAAGTAATTAATGTCTTTTGTGTTTGTCAGGGTATTTTGTCTTTATTTAATGCCAAATAGATGAATTCGATCTTATTTCAAACAGCGCTTCACGTTACCTTTCACAACATTTGTACAGAAATTCTCGTCGTATCTCTGTCTCCCGACCTGTGCTATTCCTGTGCAATCTTATTTCATCGCTTCAATTGAACTAAACAAATCAGATGATTGAAACTGAATACGTGTTCTGCAAACGTATCTATGAACATAGTTATGAGAAGCAGCAATCTTTACTGAAGGTTGACGTAAGTCTGTACCTCATTTCCAGCGCAAATTATGAACGCAAACTTTGGTACATTGTCGCTGGTAGGCCCGATGCTTTTCTCTTCAAAGAATTTAAAGTGAAAGAAAGCGGAATAGAAAGGGTTATTCTGTTCAAGGAACAGAAAGCATACTACGAAAATACTTTCGGTGTCCCTCAAGATTTCTAAAACGCTTCTTTAGGGTACGGGATGTCGAGTCTCTCGTACGGAATCGTACACCATGCAAGATGACATATTAACGCGGATATCTACCTGTATGTTTATGAATGCGCACGCGTACGCACGAATGCTCGGACTTACAACATGAAACACTATAGACCACTATTAGGCAGCATGAAAGCTATTGTCCCTTTGCTGGAGTAAAGTAATATAACGTAGGTTTTGCCCTCCTATATATTGTCATTTCTGCTTGTTAAAAGGCAAAAACTGCATGCCTATCACATCAACAGCTAATGGGTTAATATACATCAACGATCAAGATAAATCAGTCCAACCGAATTATCACATCAAGCGAAATATGCAACACACACATAGACACACCCATATATATATATATATATATATATATATATATATATATATATATATATATATATATATATATGTATACATGTGTCGGCATACGCTATCCAAGAGTTCTCTTCGATCTATACTATAACCAACATTTGATCCGCTTTTTTATGTAAGTGCAAGGGAATGGAGGAAAAAAAAAGTCTTTCTTTGTCCACTTCTTCTACAGCTATTCTCTCCCTCGATAGATTTCTTTGACTTGAGTGAAGAAGTCGTTGGACGAAGTGTCTCTGGTGGAAAAGGGAGCGAAGAGACTGTCAGCTGAACAATGGACACCAGTGGGCAAAGTTAGTGGCCATTTAAGAGCTTAGCAATGTTCAATGGAAAAGAGCAGGGAAAGCGGACAAAGACTAAGCTAAGGATGAGGTAGGCTGCTGAAAGGGGACGTAATTACGAGCAATATCACCTCCTGCCAACCCGTCAGTAATAGAGGGCTGGTAAATTACTCCCCTGTGTTCCTTCTGAAGAAGAAAAAAAAATGACACCATCGGGGTAGAAACGAAAGGAGAAAAAGACAAAAAAGAAGTTTTGCTATTCTGTGAAGCTCAGCTGCCAAGAGAGATGATTACCATAAAGAGAAACGAGGTTTTATAGAGAATTTTTTTTTCTTTGCCTTTTCAAGCCTAGCTGGAGTCATACCATTCAAACCAACAGTACGAAAAGACTGTTGTATTAAACCCGTTGTCCACTTAGCCGAGTGCACCGAACCCTGGACGTCATGCAGTGACCACTGGCAGTATGAAGGTATAGTCCAGTTAGGAGAAGAACTATACCCTGACCGATTGCTACGTTCTGCTTCATGTATCTATTCATTTCACCGAGTCTTGGGATGCTGAATCTGATTTGACATCAGTAGCACTTTAACGTATAGAACCATGTCAATTAAGGAACCTGTCTGTATAATAATACAAAAATAAAATGAAATATGCAGTTTTGATACTGTGTGACACACTCAAACTGTAGCACGAAGTAAACGTGCAATAGTTACTTGATCTATCACTATATCTAATGACACACATATCTATGAATCAAGGCCGATCTAACTAGCACGGTAGCCATGTATAAGGCTTATGTGTCTCCTGAAAATTGTAAATGATTTATCTGAATACGCATTACAATGTATTCAAGGGTTTGAATAACAAAATTGTGGCAAATGCACGTAAAACACTTGACGCAGATGATCCAGGTGTTGCTCTAAACGGAGTTAAAGATAATAAAAATAACACTAAGGATAAGTTAAGCATGTAGTGCTTTTTGTTTACAACAACTGTATTAACTTACGTTCATTGCTCATGTCCACATCTTGCAAGTTTTCACATGATGAGATTTGTCTTCATCGGTGTATCTTGGGAAAAAAAAAAGAAGATGAGCCAAAACAAGCTAATAATACAATGTTTGTCAATGAGCATAGATGTGTGTGGTCAGAAATTTCTAGTTTAAGAGGAATGACACTTACTTCTGACCTTCGACCTGGGTTCGACCTTAACGTCTGAACTTGTTGGAAAACACACAAACAGCTCAATCCGTTATACAGAGCTGAGATATGACATGACAGTATCAGCTATGAAGGGCTCACACCTGTAAATAAAATGGACTGTCCCAGACCCCTTCACAAATTCGTACCAAAGATACCAAAATAAATGAAGAAAAAAAATTAATTAAAAATCAATGATGTAGTTTGGCAAAAAAATGAATAGCTGTAGATATTGAGTATGAATTCCTCTACAAACTGCATTTTGGTTGGAAGATGAAAGCTTTTCTGATGGAATTTGAGGGGACTATAAGGTACGTGTACGGAAAATAGGTGATTTTTTTGAGTGACAAGAACTCGTAGTCTGGCTTTGCGGACCCTTGGACAAAATTTGAGCCGAAGAACCCACCCTGGAAATTTGATGGATGAAAGGTAATATCTCACTTATCCAGGTTAGTGAAGATGAAACACCCTATTTCTCCCAGCTATTTTACAGATTTTTTTGAAATTTGAATTTTAACACACGTCTCTATGGGGAATTATTTACCCGTGTGAGCCCTGAACTGCGCCCACTGAGTCACGCGGGTCGCTCAAAACAAGACAAGTCACGTGACATCAACAAACCCTGTTAGCCTGGATACTACGGGGAGCCATCCGCACAGATGACAGTGTGATGAAGGTATATATTACATGGGATTCTTTTTAGAAGATGTTATTATTAGTTTCTATTTTCAATGTGGAAAAACGAGATGAACGAAAATACAAAGCAACAATCTTACTGACATTTGACCTCAGTGGCACACACACACACACGCACTTTAATTTGTGATGACGACATAAGATGAATGAATCTATCAATTACTTATGTTAAAAAGAAACCTTTATACTGAGTAGAAAGTTTGTTGTCCGCAAACAAACTGACATGAATGCATACTTTTATTTCACTATAAAAAAAAAGTAATTTGAAAATGCACATTAACCTGACTGAGAAGTTATTTAAGCGTTATTGCAAACTTAAAATTATATATACTAAATTAATGATAAATATATGTCCTGTATTTCGTTCATAAGGATTATGGATATAAGTTGTGGCTCTTCTAAACATTTGCGCTACCAAGAATGAATTGGGTTTTTTTTAACATAAGATGATTAAAAATGAATTGTAGTTTGCTCATTTATAATGCTAAATGCGACAGTACAATACAGAAAGTAATGTGTAAACTTTTGGATTGAACACGGTCTTATAAAACTCGATCCAAGTACAATATCATTCATGACACTTTTTAATTTCAGAGACACCAAGCCCTTTCCAGCAATGGCCCTCTCAATAGAGCAAACTTCGATAAACCATCGCTTTTATTACATTTTTTTTTCTCACGATAAATCAAGAATTGGTCGATACGTTATCTGCCATACAGTCCCCCTAAAACAGCATCACAGCTAATCCTATAATTATCTACATACATATTTATGTGTGTGTGCGTGCGTGCGTGTGCGTGTGTGAATGTGATGAAGGCATACATTTTATTTCAAGAAAAAAGAAGATGAGATTTACAAAACGGTCAGGGGGGAGCTGCGAGGCGATGACAGTATCTTCTTTTGTTATCATTAGTAATGACCACTTCACTCTTTAAAAATCAAAATCAGGTAAGTTGCATTCTTATTCTTTCTACGACTTTTACAAAAATAAGTGCAAATTTAACCTCTCTACATCATGATTTCGAAAACGAAATTTATCAAGCGCTTCCATTTTTAAATAGGGTTTATCTTGCATGGACAGAATGATGATGGAAGAAAGATAGTTGGAAAACTTGTGAGCGCCTTTCCGTTAAACTCAACCAACTATCTTATGCTAACTCTTAAGTTAACTGCGTGAAATTGAAAGTGTTTTAACTGTCAACGTAGCAAGAGCTTCTCTTGTGGAGTAATAATGAATGATGAACGAAAACAGTTATTCTTTTTTTATACAGAGTGATTTGAGAAAGGCGTTAATTTTGTTAAATATCGATTATTTAGGTATGCATATTAATATTCCCACTCCAAGGTTGGAGGTTGAATATAAAAAAATTATTTTACAATATGTTATCGGCAATTGTCGTCATATCAGGATATTCAATAAATCCATTGCATTTCAGTCCTTTCTTTGCTAAAATCAAAAGAAGGAATCCCCCGCTTTGTTATATTTGTGTAACAAAACTCCTGAAAATATAATTCATATTCGATGTGGTTTTCCCAAATTTGAAACGATGAGAAGTGAGATTTGACGAATTAGTAACCATAAGGAATTAAGGTAAAAACATTTCCATAAGTTATAGAATTCAGAATGTAAATTTCCACATTTGTACTGGTGAAAAATATTTGTTTCTCTCATCTCAAGCATCTCTGTAAAATCCTGAATTTTGCAAAATATAATGCTTCATATATAAACTCATAGCTGTTTCGAATGCTCACTGGCCTTTCAGACTTAAAGGAACATTCCAGACGATTTTCATAATTTCACATCATGTAGTACATAAATTGACAACTCCATGTATAGATTTCTGGAATTTATTGTGGTTCTTGAGCAGAGAAACAATACTCTGAAAAACCTTAAACAAATTACACTGAACAAGGTTGATGACATAGGAGGCTCACATGTTTCAGAAATGTAGCAGTGAAATTCCATTACAATACCGCTTGCTTGCAAGTTCACCTGTGTATAATCTATGCATGCCATCTTCTTTTGTTGTGCTTCCTTGAGCCCCAACTCATGCATTCTTATGGTGACTCTGCCATGTCATCATCCTTGTTCATTGCAATTTGTTCTAAATTTTGAAAATATTCTTATTCTTCATCCCAATTATCATAAATTCTGAAACTCTGTCATCAGTATAACTAATTTTATAGTTGTTCAAATGTAAAAATCTGAAAATCATCCGGGGGTCTCCTTTAATGATGAAAGATACCAAAATATTTAATGTGGACTGAGTGAATGCAGCAGTATTAGAAGAACACAACAGCCAAGTTTGAGGCAGATCGGACAATCCGTTGAAAAGTTATGGATGTTTAAAGTTTGATTTCAAAAAGGAATTCAAATATTTTCGTTTTTTTCCTATCATAAGGAAAGAGCACTTGACTTACCTCTTCAGAAAGCAGGCGAAATAATGTTACCTTTTACTTATCATTTTTTATTATGTCACTAAAAGTGGAGGGAATGTGTATGGCCTACTTTCCATTTATATATATATATATATATATATATATATATAAAAGATGTGGCATTGTCTCTATATTATTTTCTTTGTATTGTTGCCTTGTAGTGACGGCAAGGCAAGAACTGTTCAAGTCTGTGCATCCAGAGCTGGCGGCACCAAAACTTGACAAATTCGAAACTTTTGAACGGATTGTCCTATTTTCCTAAAATTTCACTGATGTGTTCTAACAATGTTTTTGCATTCACTTAATCCAAATACAGTGGAATATCAATTTGCGTATCGTGGATCTTTAATTGTAACATATACATGTTATGCAATTTGCTTTGTTATGCATTTTAGACAGATATGCGTAATGATATTCACTTCCCCGATTTTGATGTTCAACCAAGAATTGAGAAAGAAAAATGTATACTGTATATTAACATGAAATACGCAAATGTATATAGTAACCACACTTGCTGCATACAATAATCTTTTTGGTAGAATTCACAAATGTACCTCATTTTGAGGAAAGTGTATGTAAATTTATTACAGACAAAAAAAAAAAAAGGCCTGACATCAACAGTGTCACATCGTGATTGAGGAATAAACGTTTACAACTTTACGATGAAGAGGTCGTTGTACAGTTCGTAAAAATCCATGTCAAAGTTCTTGCGGTATTGTAATCCTACTGTATACCGGGAGATTTGTCCGGAATTACACGCATCAGGAGAAGTCACCTCCTGCCGTTTACAAAGCGATCAAGGCAGGAAACAAATGCCCGTTGTGAACAAAACAACATTTTTTGTGCGATTATCGTCTGTGTGAGACGGGAAGCAACCAATGCATTGTGGCAACTTATCATTTCGAGGGCAATGATTTTGTAATACATATCACTGCGCGTCTGCAACAGGGGATATAAGCTTAGCTGCTAAAATTGGCGTGAATACGATATCATATCATGTGTGACTTTATTCCCTTTTATTCACATTTGCTTCATCTGAGAATGTGCCTTTATTCCTGTACAGTTTGTTTTGTCTTTGCAATTTGGACTGGACAAGCTTAATAAAAAAATATAGCGATCAGCGTACCTTCGCGGTTGCATTATAATATCTTTGAAAGAACACCAAAACAACAACAAAAAAGTCTTCGCGTTCATAGTGCAACTCAGTTCAATGTTGATACGTGCAATACCCACTGTGGCTTTAAGAAGAAAATTTGATACTGTCACGACCGTTCTCATGTGTCCATGATGCAGAACGAATGAGAAAAGAAGAGTAAACATGACGGATGAGGGGGAGGGAGGGGAAAAACTATATTAAGTGGATCGAAGGAAACAAATCTTCACTGCAATAGCCAGAGGGTTTTCCTTCACACGAAAGGCAGCGTATGGGACTAATCAGACAAAAAACCGGGGGCACAAGAAGTGAGTAAGCCTCCATATTCTTGTCATGAAATCGAAGAGGAGCTGGAAGCTGGCAGGAAGAGAGAAAAGATCGAGTAGGATAGGGTAGGGAATGACCTCATGGCATCAAGTCATGAAATGGGTGGAGCAGTTTCTAAACACTGAGCTGGAGAATTCATACTGAATCAATCAAAGTACATGCACATTGTACTTATTTTTAGACAATAATCATTAAAAATGTGCAGCGTCTCCTTTCCTGGTTGTCATACTATACTGACGTCACAGAGATCAGTGTGGCTGTAGACGACATCACGTACTATTGCATTTCTTTCATTCATGGTAAGTGAACTAAGGAGTTCACCTTTTGCTAATCCACTGATTCAATATCTAGAGACTACATTCAGTAGTAAGGTGGAGTTTCATCACATGTCGACCTTTATCTTGCGTTTAACCACTTAAACAACATTGTATTCTTTGCGCAATCTGGCGCAGGTTAGGCTTACTTCCCACAAGTACAAATACAACGTATGTGTGTTGTTGTTGTTTTCTTCCGGCTGAAATACAGTCCACCACATGGTGTATTATCATACACATATTGATTGGCTGGTCTGTGTGCATTTGGGTCAGACCACTTCACCTGGTTTTGCACCCTGCTCTTTGCAATGTATGTATATGTATATGTATATGTATAGGCCTATGTATAATTATGTATATGTATATGTATAAACGTTTATGCATATGTACATGTATATGTATATAACTGAGTATAAAAACCAAGTCGTGTTCCTCTCCATTAAAGGTAATGTTTACCACTGGGAGCGATGATTTAAAAATGTTCACGAAATCACATTTGATGCATATATGCAGGTCAGTTGTATCACAAAACACCTTACTATATAGATAATTCACAATAAAGCCTGAAATATAAGTTGATATCACTATTTTTCTGAATAAACCATAACTGTAGACGGTTTAGTCTGGAAACATTTTTGTAATTATAACCATTGTTCACATTACTTTCAAATTACTCAACATTGATTATACTGATTAAAAAATTTGCATTAGTTGTTTCTATCCCTGACTCACATTTTTGAACTATTTTGAAGCACTATAGCTGGGTTTTTGTTTCATCTGCAAATGGTAATTAATGCCTTTAAGCACGAACGATTCAGAGTGAATCTGGTGCTAAGGTTCATTCATGACGTTGGCAGTAGCTATAAGACCTTGTCTTTTTACTGAAAAAAGTTTTAAGCTTGCTTTCATTAATTGATCTGTGACGTCAATAGATGAGTGAGAAGGATGGAGAGAGTATTATGTGAGGAAGAAAAAAAAAACCTTCCTGGCAATCGGCTTCTTGTTGTTGTTGTTTTTTTCTTGCTTCTTTCTTTCCTTACTTTTTTGAACAACTTGGAGATGTACACCATCTTTAGCAGCCTTAAAAAGCATGCCAAGTGTAATCTAATAGCCTTCAGATCGGTTTATCTAGTGTTCTGTCTTGGTGAATGCCGGATTGGTCAGGCCCAGAGCTTGGCCGGTTGAGCATCAATATAGCCAAACTGCATAGTATTTGTACAATGTATGTCCTCATAGGGAAAGCGTTTAGTCATGTCACGACAAAATGACAAAGTGAAACTGTATAACAACATGATGTATTGCCTGTCATTCACTATGTGCCTGTATGTACCAGATCATAGCATCCGGGTACTACTTTATCACGAAAGAAATAAGAATTGCTCTAAATGATCATGACGCTTAAGAATTGATAGAACACTGGTCTTGTTAAAAATCCATTCTAAACTTTGTTTATATAAATTACTACTTGGGTTCAACAATGTCTGTACAAGGTCAGACGAACTGTGATCATAGTAACTGGCCACAGTAACTATCTTTTCGATCAACTGGCGCCTATGTAGTGGATGATATCATTTAAACATTTGAAAAGGTTTGCTGTCGTAACTGTCAATACGAAATCAAACAATTACTGGTCTGCACTGAATTATCTTGCTGTATTGTCATTGACATGTAGTAATATCTAAAGTTCGATGATTGTATTGAAGGAACCCAACTTCCGTTTTCAATACAGTTATCTAAATGTTCGATTTTTTCGTAATTCTATTGTGGTATTTCAGAAATCAGAAATATACGGCTGCGCTTTCCTTGTGTAATCTGTCTCCAAGAAGCTGTGGTCATGGTTATAATGAGTAAGACGTAATGTCTCTTACCCATGCAGTATTCACATCACACTTATATTCATGAAAACCATTGTTTTGATACACAAATAAAAAAAAAATAGAAAATACTTGATGATTTTTAACAACCGTTATGTAAACAAAATTGCCAACAAAAAAGACATTAGAATTTTTAAATGTTACTTAATAAACGAGGGGATGTGTTGCACTAAACTGGCAAGTGATGGTTACCATGATCAAAGAAGTATATGAAATGTAGTTTAAATGTTATTGCACGTCGTGTATGGACTTTTTCTGGGAAATTATTACCAAGAATCACGTATGTAGTATGTCCGAAAGGAGTTTTGATCGTTTTCTCTTCATCGCTGGTGATGATTTTCAGGAGTTTGTCGCTATATGCAATTTTAGTCTGTTAGGAGTATCAACCTTCAAAATTTCAAGTTTCATGTCGAAGCGAATTGTTACGAGTGCAACGGAAATCGTTCATTGTGTTCCGTGTCGTAACTTATAGAGAATTCTTGAGTAGTTGGGATGTAGTGGTTAGGAGCAAAAAGCAAGATCGTACACACGATATGAAATATGAAGTCCAGCTTGCGGGGATTAAGGAATGATTGTAATAATAAACCGCATTTATATTTGTTCTCACTGAATATCACACACTTTTCCTTATATTGTATTATTAGTAATCCGTTACGCCATGTCTTTTCATAGGAACTTTTATTTATTGAGGTATGTGTTGATATGATATCAATATACTGATCATTCAATTAACATAGGATTACTTAGGATTACGTTCGTATATCATACTTGTCAGAGATTTGAATTAAGGATGAAAATGACCAGAGTGTCCGGAGATAGGCATTGAATGATGGATCGAAAGAATGTCTTAGAGGACAATTTGGGGGATAGTTTTCGGTCTACTTTTCTCCTCGTTATCTTCATCTGTGAGTTTATTTTTCTGTCGCCTTGAGGCATAAATTAATGTAGTTACAAACACGTGGAACTTTTCAAAGCTTTAGAGAGACTGTATGGCTGTAGCCATTTCACACTTGCACTTTCATTAAAAATTCACTATTAACACATAGACCCTTGTATATATGAATGTAGACACACACACACACACACACATGTATATATATATATATATATATATATATATATATATATACATATACATATATATATATACATATATTACATATATATATTATGAATATATGTGTAGGTTTATAACGTGTGTGTATGTTTGTGTGATGCAAATGATGATGAAAAGATAAGGTGAGAAAAAGACAGTTCATACCACAAGTTTGTTTTACCATTAGCATCATTGAGGTAATTACTTTTTATTGTAAACAATATTTTACACATGTACAACTTAAATAATATATTTTAATCGAAGGCACTATAGTAATTATCATTAGAGGCACAGTACATTCAAACATTATTTTTCCATCGTCCAAAATGATAATAAATATCCGATACAGCTGTATACGTATAGGCATAATTCTGTAGTACTTCCCCATTGTTGCCTTATGATGCGTCTATGTCTAGAGAAAATCCCTTTCTCTAAAGCGAGAATGAATACAAGCGCAAGGAAGATCTGGTGGACTGAAAGAAGCGAGACATATACGAAAATAAAGAAGTCAATATTATATTCTATGTGAAAATAAAATAACTATAGATGCAGTTCGATTGTGGCGCCTGTACATCAGACGAATTCACTGTCAAATCCAACATTTTCAGATCAAAGAAATAGCTTTGAGCGTAGTTAGGCATATTCTATATATAGACTATTTAATTAAAATACAATCGAATCTAAAAAGATATCATCGATCATTGAAATATACACAAGCAATACATTCTAGCATAAAATCGACGCTCATTGGAAGCGCTGAGGAGCAGAATTAAAACGAAAAAAAAAAAAGAAATATAACGTCGTGATGTTAGTGGACTGACGAAAAGTAAAATGCAATCAATACTTGCAATAAGCGAAATTTGTTTTCTGTGTGAGGGAACTTTATCCTCACCTGTCACTCATACATAGTTAGATTCAGTCTTCGACAATATCGTTACCACAAAATCAGATGAACAGGTCACGTGTTCTGGATCTATCTCCCACAATGATCAGACGGAAGAGACAAGATTGCTTCCGCTTTCTGAATCAGTCAAACTACATGTAAAGAGTTCATTTGTTTTGGCGCAAAGAGAATGGCAAAATTGATTTCAATAGAAAGAAAGCAACAACAAAAACAAAATCAAACAGGGAGGTATCTCTGAAATGAGGGTGTATAAGTTTCATCACACTTTGATTTTTTTCTATTTAATTTCTATATTTTGCTTCTTTTGAGTATATATGCATATTGCTAGAGGTGGTATTACGTAATAGAGTATTAGCACAATGGTAAATCGGTGCACAGCTGGTGGCTGGATAGAAATAAGTTTGTTGGATGCTTTGTGCATTCGCATCCTCGTCACATACGCAAATCATTTGATATTGTCCTTGTGTCTTGAAGAGGATCTCACCTCTAGAACACATGGGGAAAACAAGTTTTACAATATTTCCAGCCAAAGTCGTCTCATTGTGCAGTAATTTGTTCTAAATTGTGACATGCCACCTTATTATTGTCTTTGTCGATAGGATCTGCATGCCTCTGTGTGGAAGAAGAATTACAATTGATTAACATTGATCGCAACTCAATGCCTTACAGTGTAAAAAGCCAAGTTCATAAAATTTCTAAAGTCGCAACAAATGAACAAGCGAACAGAAATCCTGTAGCCTTTCGGGTTTTTTTTTTTCTTTATGTTATACTTTGACAGTTCTTTTTAATGGGAAAAGATGTGAAATCATGATTCATTTGGAGAACATGAAGGGGGCAGAAAATTACCCGTCAAAGTTGTATTTTATAATTTATTGTATAAGTTATGTTTATTCCCCCAGTGGAAATACGTCACATAGATCACACCACTCAATTTATCACATCCAATACTCTCTCGAATCTTACGAAAGAGGGTCTATTTAAACATTATCTGTCACAATCAATTTCCCGTGAGTTGTGTTAAAGGCATTAGGTAAACATGAAGGAGATAAAGAAGAAGGAATACAGTGGGAAAATAAAAACATTCTATGTAAGTCTGAAGATAGACAATAAAAATGTCGGTAAGACACTAACCTGTCGTCATGAATCAATCATGGTGGATCGTTAAAAACAGGCATAAGGTAGTTGAAGACCTACCCATGCTATACTGTCACTGTCAAGCAAACTTTGCTATCAAATAGTCATTCTTAAAAGTCGAATACTTTGACAAAAACGCATAAAATAGTCCTCGCCTCTCGTTAAAACTTACAATGTAAATCACAATTGGGAAGACACGTTCTGAACGACACACTACCACGTTACGAGGCAGTGCGTGAAATGTGAAGGCAATGTTAAAGTTGACGATGAATACACTTGAGTGAAGAATACAACACTGCTTAAATAGACTTCACCATCTCCTTCAGCTTGGCTGAGTTGGTCGTGCACCAAAAAACACACCATCATCATATACAGCACCAAAATATATAATCATCTACGTGGAGCCGAGTTTCACGTGTTTGTTTGGGGTTTTTAACCTGTAGTCTGTTATTTTCATCTCGAGATGTCTGGGAAGAAGATAGCACACATTAGAGCGGTAATAATATATATCTTCTTCTGTCTCCATGAAAACATTCACTCAAGGATTTCTCAACATATCGACCCTTAGGTTTTCCATATCATTTTAGTTCTTGGTTTAGTGAGTCAAGATCCCTTCCTCTTCTCGTAACACAGTTTATCGACAGCCACAGCCTTCTACCACCATATCTTGGTAGTTCTTCAGAACAACTTTGTCGTACTCGTCCAGATACAACATGCTAATTGCACTAAGTTCTGTTGGCACGCAGCATGCCTTTGGTACTAGTGCTGGATTGACTGAATTTACTAACGTTTGTACGATCGCGTGATTGGTGGTGTTCAAGTGCTCTGCCAGGGGAAACGGACACTCGCCATGGCAATAGAAGGCCTGGTAACCCGGCGGGGCAACGATCCAATCGTTCCAGTTCACACTGCTGAAGTCTACATACAGTGAGTGTCGTCTGCAGTTGGCCTTCAGTCGCTTGCCTTTTTTCTTTCGACCCCTACCCGTCGATCGCTTCGTGCGGCCGTCATCGCTGAATGTAACGATCTGCGGTCGCTCTTGAAACCATCTGTCTTCGGCTTCATCGAGTTCGTCGATCACGCTCTGATCTGCTTGTCGCGTAACGCGAACATGTTGGAGTGGGGACACCTTCCCCCTGGAGTCCGTGAGCTCAACCTCCAACCCATGGTTTTTACTCGGCTCTTGCCGCCATGCCTGCACAGCTGGACGGACATCGAATGACTCCCAACTTACATTGCGCACATCAACTAGTCTTGTATCAATAAGCCTTTTAATCGTATCGCGATTTCGCGCCACTGGCTTCAAAATCTGATACACGTTTATCCTTTGCCTATAGTGTATCGGTTTGAGACTTTCCTGGTCGCGTAGAGCATGTCGTTTTACGATGCTGTGTTCGTCGATATCCTTGCGAAACAATCTCAATTCTGCTGCTGTTACCACCTCTTCGTCGGGAATTGTCGAAATATTGAAGATCAGTTTGTGTTTGTGTCGCTCGTTTGAGACAACCTGAGTGGCCTCTGTGCATGGGAGAACAAAAAGAAATAGAGAAAACATAAATACACTGTCGTACACACTTCGGTTTCTGAAACGCATAGCAACATTTTTCCAAATAGCGATAATACATTTTGGAATGGTATAACGGATTCGTATCCTGCTTTGCAGAACGAGTGAGAGTAAACGACGATTTCTGGACATCATAATAATATCAGGAGTTAATTGACGGGACCAGGACTCTGGTTTTATCAAACCATCGACCGAACTGACACTATGCATTATCTAACGGATGTACGAACAAGCCAACACACGTGATGTGCTACATTACTAATCTCCAGCTCAAACTACGCCACATCTTTAAAAAAAAAAAAAAAAGAAAAAAAAAGTGCCCCTCTATTGGCGAAGCCTAGTAATGATGTACAAGTTCTGATTATCTCAGTATTTGCTACAGAAGCATATAAGACTCTCCTGCTTGCCTGGGGAAAGAAGGGAAATGCTAGGAAATGTTAACGGGTCACTGTGAGTCAATTGCCGTGCATACACCACAATTCGTCACCATCACTGCAGGCGATAGAAAGAGTATGTTGCATTCTTCTCACATTTAGGGGGAAATCAAATTTTCTCTTCCGAGTCATTGGCAAACTTGTATTTATAGTTGGCAGGTATACAACCAAGTACACATAAACATACATGTATAATTGAAATGATAGGCAAAATGCGATTTAACGGAGTACAAGCACTCTCTTCAATTGATTGTGCAAGACCTATATAACCCTATAACACATCAAAACACACTTGGTATTCTTTATATCCCATGCAAAAAAAAAAAAATAAGTTTCATTATACAATGGAAATTGTATCATCGCGCATCTTCGGGTAAATCTCTCTCTTTGAATAAAGCTCTGATCATTCGAAAGGAGTAACATGCCCAGCACTGAAGGCATTTTTCTCTGAAGGAACTGACAGACGATATGATAAGAGCAGCGCTTGAGAGCCGGAAGACGCGGCTCGTGCCAAACCAGGTTGAAATTCAAGACACTTTCAAAGCAATTATTTCTTATTTCTTGTTCATCCATTCCCGTGTGACATTTTGCCTTAATCCTCAGTGGCATTTCGGATGAAGCCTTATAAAACCCTGGGAATACATACCGAGGGACAAGCTGTTACCTTGTATAAGGAGGGATAACGTGAAGAGAATTTCGTTCGTCATAGTTCCTATACTGCCACTGGACTCTCTGTTTGTTTGTTTTGTTTTGTTTTTACAACCGTTCTCACATCAGCAGTTATTACTTCTCTGAAGCAAGTAAATATTTCTACCCGATTGGCTGAAATTGCAGTTGCTTTGAGATAAGAATCGCGCTAAATGATGCAATAATAGCCATTAAACAGCTACTGAGTGAAAATCTCTTTCATCACAAGTGTAAGAGAGAAAGCAAGCAAACGGAGAGCTTCATTTCTATGGCTTGGTGTCTCGTGTGCTGGAATTGCACAGAGCAAACATCGAAGGCATCACAACACATTAGACAGTCACTTCTTTTACAGACCAAGTGCTAGAATTTGTTGGTTATGCAGCTCTTGATGCTAATTCTGTTTGAAGATAATATCTCGTATAGAGTACTTCAGTTTCCAAACTAGAATGTGAGTACGCCCTACTAGAGGATGCATATAGATATATTAGAGCAATATAACAAATAAAACCTTATGATATATACAAGCATTCAACATGAAGAAGTTCTAAATGGAGATGCTTTAAAACAGTGTGGCAAAGAATTTCTGGGTATATTTAATAGACCTGTCAACGAGCATAACCCCTTTGGCACCGGCAAAAGGTTCTTTAGGGCATTATAGCATCAGTACGGATTTTCCCGCGCTTCCTACGCGACATGCGGCAGCTTGAGGCAGCAAGCTGCTCTAGCCAGGACGGGGAATCCGATGGAGATATGGACAGCTTGTCCTGGCTGATTTCCCGCTCAATTGGCTGGGATGAGACTAAATGTTGCCTGCCACGACCTGTCGTCCCGCCCAAGCCAGCGGGCCGTCAGTCGTCGGGAAAGACCGACCCCACCCAACAACTGGATGCTGATGAACGCTCAGCTCAGCCTGATCCAATTTTCGCCTGCCTTACAACGGGCCAAAAATAGTCTTATCCTATCCTAAGCCTACGTGGTGAACTTGACTTTGGAGATGAATTAATATTTGATCAAAGCTGAATTGTAAATTTGCGAGATAACATCGCATGAACTCCATACGAATAACACTATTATGTGGTACGTTGTCTCTGTTTACTAATATCAAACCGAAACTTCAAGAAAGATTAAACCCATTATTTGAAAAGTTCTTAGATGATTAAAAAAAAAAACTATATATATACATTTTTCAAGGCGTTTTAAGTTATTAGAATTGCTCAAGGAAATCTTACAGCAGTTTGTTTCTTATTATTTTTTCACGGATGAACATACCTTAAATTAAATTAAATGGCGAGTACCTTGATTATGACAACAAAATAATTCTTTGCCATGGATGTCTTAAGCAATGCAACCTGCAAGCCTCTTTTAAGTTCCAGGCAACATTCAGAATGTTACAAAAGTCAAGTCAAGCTTTATTTCGGGACTTCGACACTAATCTTTTATTAGAAATTTCTTCCCAGTTTCTGTCACAATCAACTCTTACATTCTCAGAGTTTATAATATCATTCGGAGAAGCATTGCCTAGATTTAGAAGAGAGAGCATCACTTATAGTTTAGTGGAAAGAAACAATAACAAGAAACATAACAGTCACAAACTGTGACGACTCTTGTTTGTTGGTAAGAGTGTAATTTACAATAGAGATTTGAGATTGTGTATTCCCTTTTCTTCCTACTTTCTATGGCACCTGTGTCAAATGACGTTATTCTGTTAACACCATTCTTACAGTTCTTGATGAGATCTTGAAGATTGATTCTTCATGATCCTTTCATATGTCTATTAAATCTCTGATGGTGAGGGATAGTATACGGTCAATTGTGGGTTTGTCGATTGTCAGAAACTTGGGCAACATTACTCAAACGCAGACATAATGAAACTACATGTATTAGCGTGGACTGATTTACGTTATTTTTCTGATTCCGGAACTGCAGAGAGTGTGTGAGGGCATTCTAAGTTTAAACCTTTCAGCCAGATATTGACAAGTTGTATTCCCACGTGTAAGGCGCTTTGATATTATCAATTACTTAGTATGTGAACCAGTGGACGAGTTACTTGAAAACACTTCTACCAGATTTGCGCGGGAAGACAAATCCACTGATCCACTTTGACATTCTCGCTCACTTTGAGATCGAAAAACGGAAATAATGACGTCATATAAGGGAATGATCTGAGAAGACGTTTACTTCTGCACTACACGCACCCATCAAAGACCATACAACTTTATGATTAGACTTGCACCTTGTATGATATTGAAATGTTGTAGGCCTACTCTTTGTACGGATACTATAGTTATAAATGCTGGTCCACATGCGTGTATATTAGTGCGTTTTCCTTCAGTGTTTGTTGTGGTATCACCTGTCATATCAGAAAGTAAAAAGTGTTAAAATGGAGAGACATACGTACGTTGTTTTTTTTTAAAACTGGATGTGTGTATTACATTTTAGTTTTAGTTTTTAGTTTTATTGGAACATTCCCTGGAAAACGATAGCTGTAGACAAGATGATATCCCCCCCCCCCCCCTTTGGCGACGGTCATTGTGATTTTGCATCGTAAAATGAAAAAAAAAAAATTATATTAACAAGCTTGGTGGGAAATCTCAAGAGCGAGAGGAGCAGTAATTAGTAATCACCGTTTATTACGAGTTTGCGAACAACAGAAGAAGATTCAATCGTCGTGCAGTTGAAAGCCTACTAACGATTTCAAAATGGTGGCATGAAATCAATGGTCACGTGACCCCTGGCCTTTTGATGTGGGTTTTTGGTTACCGAGGATTGTGGTAGCATTTGTGCTGCTTCCCAGCAACAGCGATTACAAGGCCAGTTCTCCAACTTTTGTTTGGTCTTTTTAAATTAGTTCCACTCCAGTCATGAAGATAACATATCATCTACTAACTGAATTCACTTTAACCCCAGAACATGTAATTATACAATTCTAAACTAAAAAGTCAATCAGAGAGCGTAGACTTCCGTCAAGCACACTTATGCTGAACATGACCATATACATTTCCCAATGATAACAAATTTCTCGAGCCAGTCGTTGATCCTGATCACTATACCAAAATGTAATAATCTGTTTTTTGTTTGATTGGTTTTGTGTGTGTATCATTATCATCTTTTCCTAAAAATTTCGTACATATTCGTTCATACTTTTATTTTGCAAACAAACAACCAAGCAAACAAACAGAGAAACCAACCAAAGCCGGCAAAAAGTATAACCTCTTTTGCGGAGGTAACAACAAGGTATTTGTTTTCCCACGCGTATAAATATAGGTGACACACCTCTTATACAGGGAAAAACAAAAGTTTTTAGAATTGGCTTATTGTAACTCGACAGGTGACTAGTATAATACCTTAGCCAATCAACACGGTAAAGAAAGATTGGTCAAATCAGTGGAAATAATATTGGCCGACACTTTTTCAGATGATATAAATCGTCATTAATACCTCAGTACGTTATGCGAGCTTACAAGGCAAAGTGGTGGGATATTACTGCCTTGTCGCATAATAATGATTTATATTTTGCTGCATTATTACAAAGAATGTTTGACGGTGGACATAACAACCCAAGTGATTCGACTTTCAGTCTTGTTTTGACATCAAAAGGATAGTATTCAAGACAGTAGCACCACATGATAGGGAAGAAACTCGCGAAGATGTATCTGTTATTTCCTTCTCATGTAAGACTATAGTTCAACAGGACACTGGCGTTGACACTAACATGGCATTGTTTTAAATTTCAATAAACATTTAACAAACATTCAATGGACAGCTCTTTCCTACTCGGCATACACTTGCTTATCTTCGGTTTTATACCAAGCATATCCCACAGTAATTATGATTTAGATACCATTTTATCTCGTAAATCTATTAGTTGTGACGAATAATACGTGGAGGATGTGTAAAGGGCAATTGTTTTAACTGCATATATAGCTTAGCACCTTATGGCTTTATGATAAAGTGCATGGGCTCTTTAGATATTCAGGGAATAATATTTTACCACTAGATTTTCAAAAACTGACCTTCATGGTGAAAGTTCCTGACTGTGTTTGCCGTTCCTGACTCTATGTGCTTGAAGTCGAATTGCATATTAATGCCCCCGTCAGTTTGTGTATGTGTCCGGTATAAGTCCATCATATAATCCGGAACTCGTAATTTTCCCTTCGGTCTTGGCCTCTCCTTCAAGCCGAACATCCCCAAGAGCGTCGACTCGAATGCTTCTATGACCTGCGCTCTCCTCTCGTCGTCTACATGATTGTCACCTGACGTCGTCAACGACGAGGAAGATGAGGTGGACGATGAAGAGGATGACGATGATCGTTCACCTACACCGGGCCAGCCGCCGACCACGACACAGCAGCACACGAGAGGCACCACCAATTGAGTCCACTGAGAAGCAGCTACCATGGTGGGTCTGCGGGGGAACGGAAAGAGAGATAGGCGTGATAATACGAGGTAAACCTTCCTCCATATGGCGGTATGCCACCAGGCTGCTTCTTTCCTGACTGGATGATGAAACGGCGATCGATGAAACACATGATACTGGAAGATGCATAGCTAGGAAAAAGTTCTCATTGATGGCAAAACATTCATGGGTAATTCATATGTTATTTTTAGGAAATTGTGTAAAATAAAGGAGTTCATCGCCCGTTATTTTATCAGAGGTCTTTGACGAGCAATTAACACTCAAATAATAGCCGTATGCAGAGGACTGAGACCCAAGCATACATGGCCACGAAACCACGTACAATTTGCTATTCACTGAACACATGCTGTTCATCAATAATTTGTTAAGCCACCTACATTGTTGAGTGTGAAAGATTGGTAAATGATGTATGTAGGCATGGGGAACTCAGGTCATTCATTTCGGAAGTACATCCTTAATTGGACCCCTTTGGATCCATCTTGATCGATAATAGCAGTGTTCTTCTCTCAGCTCTTGACTTCTCCTTAGTGTTTGTACCCTCGCACTCCTCTTTGAATGGATAATTATAGAGGGCCAAAGAAACCTACTGGAGGACCTTTGTAAGAACGGATTAACGTCTTCCCAAATCCAAGAGCGATTGGAATGTGAGAATTCAGCGAACCTACACTGGGAAAGTTCAAAGATCTTACACTGGTCGCGACGACCCCACCCTAGAACTCTGCCCTCTTAGGACAGGAAGTCTTAAGCGCTTAGGCCAAAGTTTTGAAGAGCAGGTTAGTGAATGTCAAGCTTCTTGTCATCTTCGCCTGGTACAGAGATTATCTTGCAGCAGATGAGAGATGTCTTGTTTTGGTTACGTTTGAATATAAAGTTCTCTACACGAATGAAAACGCTTTAATGGAACCTGCAGTTTATGCATTAATTGACATGATGTAATTTCAGGAAGACAAACATTTTCAAGTCTTGAAAGTTAGAGAAAGCCAAAGTTAACACACTTGTTTTACTCCTAGAAGGACGTGATTGCTGTTTACACACACTGCGGTATCTTATACAAAATAATCATGACACACGACGCAGCTAACATGACAACAATCGCGAGAAAAACAAAATGTACCTTTTGCATATCAAAAGTGAGTGAGAGTCATTAGGATTTTTTTTTTTTTTTTTTTTGAGCGTGGCTCAAATCAGCGAAATCAG
This sequence comes from Diadema setosum, assembly GCF_964275005.1. NCBI lineage: Eukaryota > Metazoa > Echinodermata > Echinoidea > Diadematoida > Diadematidae > Diadema > Diadema setosum. The sequence goes on from NC_092685.1 coordinate 1,080,569, forward strand.
AAAATCTCCATTCCACCCGTTAAGAGTGACTGGTAGTTTTGGGCAAACAACAGTACGGCTACGCTACATTGAGACCAAATACCGGACAGGATATAGTCGAGTCCTTTACGCACGGACCGTAAGTTTCCTTTCTACTTTTTCTTGTAATTCTCTTAAAGAAGGAATCGCGGAAAGCCCTACGGCCGTCACGCTTAATCTCTCCATTTGTCGATGCCTTGTAAATAAGATTTTTTTTTCCCTCTGCACCTTTCCCCATTCTTTCTTATTTCCTTTATGTGTTTTGTTGCTTCTCGGTTGGAGAGCTGACTGGTACGTTATTCTTCGGCAGAGCCATAAAGGTGGAGATGAAGGAACCTGCTAGCTGGGGCGCGACTCGCGGTCAGGTGGAGAGATGTAAACTGATGTAATGGGCCTCAATCTTCTCGCCCTCTCTCACACAGGCAGTCGACCGAATAGAGACAGGAAGGAGAGGGGGAGTGCAGTCTAGAATGATAGTCGTTCTCGCAAGATACACTACACTTCACTTCCTTCCGTTGTTAGTTAATATGTCAATAAAAAAGAGATGTGTGTCTAAACTCGTGATAGGAAATACATAACATACATAATATAAACACAAGGATGTGAAGAAAGTAATCCCCAACGTTGGTATTTGTAGAGGAAGCGAAGGATATAGAAGTCCCAACTTGAACAGCCCATTAAGGCCGCAAGTGTTTGTTTCTGTTCGCTTGCATGAAACATCTGTATGAGGATGTTCTGAATGTTTCCACTAAAGATCATCTTCATTTTACACCCATTTGCATGGATCCGTATCACTGAGCTTGATTATTATTTTTTCATATACAATGTACATGAAACATCCCTGTGAGATGAAGCACAATCACGTAGACCCTTTTGCAGATCACAATGCTGTTTGTATTTTTTGTTCTTTTACTTGCGAGTCTACATTCCCCTCTACGTTACGGATCATTTTGAAAGCTACATTGCCGTGCTTTCTGCCCATTGTAAGGAATTGCGTTCACAAAATGATAATTAATGGAGAAGATCATCGTTAATACCCATTAATCTAATTTGTGCTCTGAGCTGCATGTTAGTGCTCGGCTGAGCTAGACTGCCTCTGCGTTTGATGTTTAACATCTATAAACTGTTTTTGTCCAAATGATTTGAAGCACTAGGCCTACTTCCAAAAAGTCATTAATTACTTTCAAATTAGATGAATGTTTCGCCATTTCACCACTTCGTTCACCGCCTCCTCCTCATCAGTCTGTAAGGGAAAGCTGGGCTCGGCCCAAGGGAAAGCAGGGAACCCCTTTAAGATAAACACAACATAAACCGATGCCAAATCCCCTTGAGCAATATATACTTTCATATTTAATACCTTATAAGGACAAGAAATACCGATGTGGCCCAAAAACCTCTGACAAGTGATTTTTTTTTCTTGTAGCTGTTTGAAGTTTGTTGCTCCAAATAGAAGTCAGGTGCGCACGAAGCCAGCTTCATCACGTTTCACCTGTCACGCAAATAGACCCCAAAGAAAGTCATTTCTCCGTCTTATTATCATTGCTAGTATTATTACTCCCTCCTTCTTGAACCAGGCAAGTTCAGGCAGGCGGAATGGAATGAATCTTCGGCGGTGGTTCGACCCCGGGTCAGCAGGTAGACATGGAGGGCGGACTGGAAGACAGGTAGCGGGTGGTGCACTCCGTCAAGTGATGTGATGGGTGTTGGTGAAGCTGAAGGGTGGAAGGGGGCATCGGTACCCCCCTCCCTACCACTTCTGCTTCAGGTTTCACTTTCATCACCAGCGACTGGATGCGGTAGATTTTTGCAGTGGATACCACGCGTATTGCGTGTTTAGATCCATTAAATCTCATTTGTGAATGAAACTGGAATGCTTCTCAGGTGATAAGCTTCTAACGGAATTTACATCACTATCTTAAACAGACGTAAATGTTCCTCACTTGTTCTCACAAAGCGATTCCCACTGCACTTTAAAAAGAAAACAATTATGAATTAAACATGTTTGTAATCCCGAATAAATCGCTTGTCTTCATCTGTTTCACAAGCTTTCACTTCCTGTACATATTCTGGCTCTCTTCATTACTACATTTATTATAACCTTAGTATATGTGAAGTATATAGCTAGGTTATATGCACGAAAAAGAAAGTAGACGATGACTCGGTGGCTGCAATTACCGGATTGACTTTATTCCAGTCTATGCACATCTTTTATACAGTATATTCTTATTTTTGAATTTTTGAGATGACACAAAATATCATATCGTATGGAACATACACCAAAAAATAATCATTTCTGAAACAACTTAAGCGGCTATGAAGTCGAGAGTGAGATTGTCCTAAAATCACTCAAAGTTCGAACACAATTGGCATTCTGCTCACTGGGTTTTTTTTTTTCAATGTACACGATTTCCATAGCATGAGAAACATCAGTGAAAATCGTTACATAATTTTTGTTCAGAAATGAAGCCTTCATATACTTCGCAATATAAACTAGATACATATTTCATCGTTTCCCCTGTTTCATCGTCATTTGTTCTTCCCCATTTTGACCTGTGTGTGCAAGTAAATAAAGCGAAGGATTGCAATAAAATCGGTTGTATCAACGTGTGGGAGAGCATGGCTCAGTGTATGTTTATATGAGGCGAGATATTCAGGCGAACTTGATAGCCCCTAGTAGACAGACAAGAGGGAAGGAAGGAAGAAGCGGAGCTTTGTTTTGTAATTGACAAGTCTGGTAAGATGAAAGAGTACCGAGCGAGACATGCAGTCTAGCAATGCCACACTCCCCTTCATGGACCATGCACAATGTGGAACTTGGCTTACAGAAAGGCGCGGTTGTGGTGGTTCTTAGTCCCAGATACTCACATAGATGCCTTTATCCTTTGTGATGTAACATAATGCCCGGGACACTGTGTGTGTAACTGTAACATGATCGAATGCCCATTCGCCACCTGTGGCTGAATGGGTTCAGCGGACGGTGTAATCACCAGCCGTTTTGTTTGGCATGAAAAGACTGGGCCATTGTCACGGTCACCGGCTTCGGGCGCACATCCACAGCGTTGAAGAAAGGCCAGCAATTAACGCTTCTACTCGCCCGGTCCTTTGTGGATCGAGTGGCGCTAGCGCGTAAAAAGAAAGATGCTAAGATTCTCCGTAAAGTCAAGATGATAACAGTGGAGTTCGTGATGGCCCCCTTGACGAGGCCTTTCACTTGTTATGGTCAAGTTCAGAGTTGTTGAGGATTGAGGGTGAGAGGGAATGTAGCCTGAGGCTGTTAGGGACTTCTGTGGGACACGGGGTCAATGTTCCTGACCCGATTTAGCTAACCTACATCACACTGGTCCTACCAAATCAATTGCCACCATCCAGACTGGTTGGAGTAACCACAAACCATGCCATAGTGCTAACAAGTCATCACTTTCTTCTTTTAATAATCTTTATTTTTTTCACCCCCTGTGCCTTTTTGATGATTTTCTTTTTCATCTCCTGTGCCTTTTTAATTCTTCCTCTTTCTTTTTTCTTCCACTGCCTTTTGTCTATTGAGTTCACATAGGCCTATTATCAGCTTTCATTCTGCCACGAACTCGCCGTAAAACAAAACTCTTAGGGTTGTGAATGCCATAAAATATGAAGACCTACGTGTAGGGTTACCAGTGTATATTTTCTCCACTCAACAGCTAGAGTAAATCGCACACACCTGGAGTGAGGGCCTGCAGAGTTTTTATAGCGAATCAAACCCGCCTTCATGCGACTGAAATAGCGGAAAAAGCCCCTCTCGACGTTGAATTGTAACGATGCGAAATCAAACACCCTGGCATTTTTGTAGACGTCCTCTAGCTCGCAGGTGCGCTGTTTATTCACTCACCTGACTCACAGTTTTTTCCTCCTTCCCTTTAACCTCATCGCTAGCGTTGTTTTGCCATACTAACTACCCATTGGTAGTGTATATAAACCATCGCAGTTCGCAGGTGGGGACGACAGTTAGGCGGGATCCAGATTTTTTTCCCTCCTTTCTCCCTAAGTCTGCTGATGATTTACATTGACCCCTGATGTCAGTAGAAATTGGGTTTTTACCGGGACATTCTACCCCAACCAATAGCCCAGCTCCCACTCATACACCGCTCCGCCTGGGTCCATCGACTCCGACAAATAACGCCGTCGATGAAACGTTTATTTGAGTAGAGAGAGGCATCTTTAAACTCAGTCACAATTCCATCGCCCCACCCTCTCCTCTTACTCTCCCTTTCTCCATCTTCTTTGCCAACTTGTCACTCATCCCATGTCCCGACGATTGTTTTCGGCAAAGAGTTCATTTCCTATACCATTCCATGCACACCTGTTTGTTTGAAGGAACACCGACCTCTTTTTGCGACTTGAGATGATCTATTTATTTTTTCATCCGTCGGAATTCTGTCCCGTCTCTCCGAAGTAATCTCCCTCTCTCACCCCGAGTCTTAGCCCGGACTTTCCGTTTGATCCACGTAATACACCTGCCGAGTGGATACATCTTGTGGCCAAATAGTGGCATCTCTTGCATGCAAGATGTGCGTCTTTACACCTGTATCAAGTTATGCTTGCAATATCTTATCGGTATTACCATGCTATACTGTCAACAGAGGCTTGTTTTATTGCGAGTCAAGAGATAGAATGCTATAGGTGTGGGATTGTAAGGTGCTCGTCTGGCCAGCACGGTGAGCTAGTCAACGGGAAAACCAGACAATAATGCACGACTAAAACTGGTCTAATCTCCACACAGCTCATGCTCTGCTATTAACCAGTCTGCAAGCCTTGTTCATTAGTGATTAACGCCCTGAAAGAGGACAGGGGACCCAATAAAAGGCTATAATAGATCACAATTGTCAACTTGTAGAGTCTGTTGGATACGCGATGAGTAAGATTTTTTGATTGCTGCAGAGGAAATGAGCTCATAGTTTGCCGCGCTAGCTAGCTGTCTGCCAGAGCGGATTCAAAGTCCTGTACGCGGGGAACAAGGCGCGTGTTTCACAGGGACTTTCACTCTTTACCTCCTCTCTTCTTCTCCATCACCAACTTTTTCCCCTGGCCCGTCAGCCTTGCGATGAGTGTTATGAACGACACAGCTGCTTCAGGTCATAAGCCTGATTATTAAACTCGGGCTGGCAACATCTGATGTATTCTTCAGAGTAGCTCATATTCCCCATTCCGTGTCATACATATGGGGTTAGAGCCCGAGTAACATAGGGGCACGCATTGTCATAACCGGAGTGATAATGTACGTGTAATCCGTGGCAAGGACCCCATTGCATTCCTCTGAAAACCAGCAGCAACATGAGAGGCTGTGCTGTAAATGATAATAACAATTACTGCAAAGAAAATTACTAATCACAAAATTAGAATGTCTGTTAAATCATAGACATTAGTATATTTATGTCTATTGCCATACACACAAAAGACGAAATTATTGGAACTACTGCACGTTTCTACATTATCATCGTGTTCAACGAAAATAGTTCAATATTACATGATTATGAAGCGGTGAGAATTAAATAGTCTTTGCTCAAGACGGACACTTATTTTAATCCAGAATCAAACAACGATTTTACTCATGTTGAAGAAAGGTACTCACCGTGGTGCGGACAGATATTGGCCCAAAGACTGATAGAAGACCCTTAGCTATTTCGCAGTATGTTTCCTGCGAGCTCGTCCGATGGGATGGTTGGATGACGACAGACGGTACGATCCCGGAGACAGTCCCCCAGGTGGGGGCGATTTCGTAAGAACGATTAGGAGGTGAGGATGACGAGTAAAATCCAAGCTAAGTCCCTATATGGTTCAAGCAGACATAAAGCGTGTCACACCTTGACTTCTCGCTTTGAAGTGACACGGAGCTAGACCTGCTGTTAGTCTAACGAATGGTAAGATTTGGAGGACAGGTAAGGCCCTCTGCCAAGTGCAACTGTAAATTAACCGCAGGCATGCGCCACAGGCTAACTTTAAATACGATCCCAGGAGCAGCACTCCGCTGACATGCCAATCACTCGCGACGAGTTTGAGATGGGCAGATTTTCCTACTGGCTTCGTGGGTTCTACCGTTTATCGGCCCTCACGTCTTGTCGTTCACGCAGCCACGGCGTCGGCACCGTCAGGCCTTTGATGTTCGGCGACGAGGCTTCTACATTGCCCTACTTCGGGAACATCCATATGCATTCAACTTGCTGCCTATTCTCCTCCGCACAAACAGGCTAAAGAGTCAGAGAAGGCCCCTTTGGCTGCCGCAAATCGACGAGTGCTAGCCTAAAATGCTGGATTTCTCACAGTGCACAGACCGCTGCGTGGAATACCGAGACACCCGACTCACAGCCATCGTGTCCTTCAAACAGCAACATCAACAGCCACCTACATCTACCTGCGTCGCGTCGACAACAGCCGTCAATGGACGAAATCGAACTAGGATTTCTCAACAAACTCCATAGCCATTGCTATATTGGCATACGTAGTTAAACTTCTTCGCTAATTCTTGTCACTCGCCAAAATGAGAAGAGAGAAAACTGTCAAAGTGACGCGCTTCCTTTCTCACCAACCAATCGTTGACTTCTAGTCTTTCAAAATGATTTTTCGTCGAGTAACCCAAAGTTTTTGAGATCAAGGACACACCAAAATTATTAATTGCGATATGAACGTCACAAATCAGCAGGTTGCGAATAAATTGGGCAGGCTCGTTCGCTTCTGGCATGAAATCTCGAGAAAGGCCCGTATCTACATCCACACGTCACTGGCCGGGATCGACACACTTATGCTGCATGCATGACCATATTGTTTCGGCGCGTTACACGCTCACTGCCTTTGGATACATTTCAACTCCCAGAAAGTCAGCGGATCTTAAACTAATGGGCCCCCCTCAAAAAGTTATAGTGTGGGGCCCCGCCCACAGACTCATCGTGACATGTGATTGGCTAACTAGCGATTGTACGCTCACGTCAGTCTTGCCGTTCATCGGGCGGCTTTAGTCGATCGTAGTTATCGCCCATATAACTTTCTCCTGTGTACTTTACTAATGGGTTGTACAAACACGGGCGTGGATGCGTGCTGAGCGTGTGGTGCAATACCGTTACTTTTGAAGAAGGGTTGGCTCGCGCCGTACCATAGCTATCTAGACATTGAGTGACAAAATAACAAATCGTATTTATACCAGGTATTGGCGCATCGTTCTACTTCCGTTTCGTTGTTCCTTCAGCAACCGACTCCTCAGTTGTGTCTTGATTGATAATCGAGTAGAGATGGAGGTAGTGACGATGGCTTTGACCTAACTGGAACGTGGGAACATGCGATCGTTGGATCGGAGGCAATGAATGGGCAATCGCCGCTTGATCACATCGGGGGGTCATTGGTTTCAGCATTAAAAACCAACATTTTCTCCTACATGCCTCCAACATGTTGCAAACACACATTTCATACAGATGGGTCCAGCCAAGATTTGCGCCACTCTACTGACGTGGTTGACAGTGCCTTTCATTTAGTTTTAGCCTTACAGCTTTTTTGTCTCTCTCTCTCTCCCTCTCTCTCTCTTCTCAATATTCGGAGATCCCCTTAATGTTCATGAATATCCTGTCTTATCCGCCCCCATCAGTTTGTGGATGGAACGAGCCAGCTTCCTGATTTTCGACTATTTCTGTTTTCTTTAAAATTGGAGCGAATCCATTAACACACAAATATTTCACAATCAATGGTAATAGACTTTGCAATGAAGGCCTACATCATATGTGTTAATTATTAGATTACACAAGAAATTATCAGATTTTCATACATTATCAAAACATAGACTACTTATCAGTTTGATGTTTATATATGTCTGCGCAGAGTGTGTTTAAATCAATCCGTCCTTTATTCTATTCAGAGTCAACTGATTTTAACACTGGATGAAGTTAAATTAAAAGTTTGTAAAACTGCACGCCTAAGACACAAATTGAAAGCCCTGACATGACTTTACAACACAGTGTTTCAGATTTTGTGGTGTTACGTAACATCCGAGTTCACTGTCCTCTTCAGAGAAGAATCAAAAGATGATGAGGTAATTGAGTAGAAATGTCGGGAAAGGGAGTAATGATTTGAGATAAACCCCAAAACATAACAGCATTTCCTAGACAACAAAGTAATTTAGGCCTAGATCAAATAAAGAAAGATACCTCCGTATCAAATCATTCCATTCATTCACTTTTAAAAATATCACAAGAAATCAAGGTTTCATGAGGGAGGTCGCAAAGAAGGAATCATTAATTTGTATAACTACAGCTGCAAAGAAACCACACTTGGTATTATGTATATGTACATTATCTGCTCATTCACAAATTACATTTATCTACAAGTCTTTTGTTACCAATACATCTAAAGGAACAAAAATATAGATCTTTTAAGTCCCTTGAAGTGACTTGATAAAACAGCGCTATTAGAATGAAAATGCCATAAACACAGTGATACGTATATAAAACGTACCACGGGAATACATTTGCTTATGAATTGAACTCAATGATGATAACTATCTAGGAAACTAGACAAAAAACACGCAAAAACATGCATATTATAGGAAAATAGTAAAATATTTTCAGCATGTTTATACTGCTAATTTGTCTTAAACAGCGTTCAATATATTTTAACCATGCACGGGGCATGGTTCATGTAGTGAAATAGCACCTATTTCGCAGTTAATCAAAGTATGTAGACCCATATTGTTGGTGGCTGGACTTAATTACGTTTTCGCACATGCAGAAAAAGTTGATTCCATTACGAAACGTCAAGGAAATCATCATATTTTGTAATGGGGGGAGAGTGGCAGTGTTCAGTTATAGAATGTTATACCGTAACGGTCAAATGACCAAGACAGCAATGCCATCTCACTGATACACTGTATCGATAATGCTCTCATCATCTTCCAAACACTCATCACATATTAATCACATTCCATTTCTCTTTACTATGACAGCACATAGTCCATTCAAAACGTTACTTTCCACAAGATCCAGCTCTCACCATCAAATTCAGCATGGACATAAAACTCTGAGTAAAAGTATAGTTGTTGGTCGTATGTGGTGTGGAGAGTCATTGTACCACATGACTAGGTTGGTATATGCACGTGACACTTTAATTCACCCATAGAGAGATAAGATGGGAGACAAAAATGACTAAACAATTCAGATATGTTACGATTAAGATGTCAATGCTAAATTTGATACTACAGTAACTTGTAAATGTACATTGCAATTAAGAAAGTACACACACTCATATCACAACAGCATTAGACATACCATATCATGCCATGTTATGCGTCAATCATTCCAATATTCCGTACACGGTGTGATCTTAAATGATATTACAATTACCTCTTCAGTTTATTACGTAGTAATGATATAGAAGAATAATGATTATGATGGTGGTGACAATAATAACAATAATGGTAATGAAACCAGATTGATCGTATGATGATAACATATTCATGTGAGGCATGTTACTACAAATCATCTTCGGTTTTTTTCTCTTTTCTTTTTCAAAAGAGAAGAAATGAAAAAGGTATGAAATAAGCGTAAAACCATATTTCCAAGTGATGTTGTGTATACAACCGAAAACCCCTCATTAGAATGAGACGAAGGATAGAGATGCGGTTCCTTTGTCAAGTCACGGTTGGATGGCACGTCGGAAAACTATAGAGGGAGCACTTCAATATGTGCAGTTATGAACCTGTCGGTGATAAGCACGCATACGACTTACAAAGTCGGGAATGAAGATTACCAACAGAGAAACAATGTAAATAACGCTTGTCTACATCGTGATTTCATCAAAAACTTGGAATCACTATCGAACGCAGGGTGGAACTTTAATCACCGCAAGCAAAGATACATAATAAAATGCTTTCTTTTTCCTTTCTGTTTTTATTCCACGCATTATTAATGACAGAAATGCATTTGTATAAAGCTATGGATATATGACCTACATAATGAGACTATTATATGGCAATATAAGAGGGATTTACACTCTTAATTAAAAGATTATTCCATATAAATCATACTTCATCAAAATATCTACTGCGAGGTATATATGCAAAGAGATGTGATGTGACTAAAAATGATATCATTTCGTATACTTATTATACTGGAACAGACAAAGAACGCTAACAGGGGGCAATATAATATGGCACCAGCAAAATTTACGCAGATACTCGGAGGGTAATACCCCCAGTAATACCCCATTCCACAGAGATTTTATTTTCTCATCGGTCACTCATCGGAAGCAAAGTTTGTTGCTTCCCGCCACCAACCGAAGTATATCGGATCGCAGTCTGATGAATCCGACTTGCTTGGTCGACTATCAGGTAAGTGTTAGACGTGTGGCGCGTGATTTCCATCAGACGATCTTGCCTCATCGGATGCACCGCCGGACATTGTGTGACGCTGACCTGATAGTCGACCAACACAAGTCGGATTCATCGGACTGTTCGTCGGTGGGTGACCAGAAGCGGTAAACCGATGAGCAACCGATGAGAGAAACTCTCTGTGGAATGGGGGTATCAGAGCCCTCAACGTTAGAAACTTTCAATAAAAAAAAAAGAACTTCCAGCAATGCATGTTTTAAAAGCTGCTCCTACAATCTTAATGATTTTGATTTACAACTCTTCCTGACCGAACGTAGTTTAGGTTTCAAATACATACCTTAGTAAAGATATGATTAGATAAAAAACACTTGCAAGTGGAATTGAATGAATAAAAATGCTTACATTCAAATCTAGAATTGTGAATACAAATACATCATTCATTCATGAAATGACGTATCAATTTTGTTCTTGCCCAGAGGAATATAATTATTTGCTGATAAAATATCTGAAGGATCGTTTTCATGGTTGATAATGGAAATACCTATGTAAGTAAAATGAGAGAGAGAGAGAGAGGGAGAGAGTAAAGAACATATTGGTGAATATTTCATCTTGACAGGTCTAAATGAGAAAAGAAGAGGAAATAAAAAGGTGATCTGAGAGAGAGATGTTTAGATGTTCCATTCCCACCTGCTTTTCGTCTTCCACTCCTTTCGCTGCCTTCGCACATTCTCTTCGGTTGCGTATATATACATGCCAATCATAGCGCATATCTTGTTGCAGATACTGTTACAAGAAGTCGTCAACTCCACCATCATCACATGATTTACCACCATTATCCCGAAGTTAAATAGTTTACCTTAAAAACAAGAGTGAATTCTTGATCGGCAGCAGGGAGACGTGGGGAATGAGAGTGAGGAGAGAAAGAAAGAGGGGGGGTATATAGGAAGAGAGAGGGAGAGAGAGAGAGAGAAAGAGAGAGAGAGAGAGAGAGGGAGAGAGAGAGAAGAGAGAGAGAGAGAGAGAGAGCTGTTTCTGTTCCTGTTTGCGCGCGCACGCATACATAATAGTGCCTTTCCCAGCAGGTGTAAATAAAAAAAAAATCCAAAACCTAACACAGGTTATGTTCAATTCAAAGCACGTTTTGTTTTGTTTGCTCTTAACGATAGCAAAACGACTGATCAAAGAAAAGTTTAAAAAGAAAGAAAGAAAGACATAAGATAGAATGAGAGATATAGACAGATCTAGGGAAGAAACAAACAATTTACGGAGTAATGGATTATTGAATATCATAAATATGTTTTCTGATTTTAGTTATTAGATGTTAAAAAAAAAACAATGTTTTTGCAGTGTAAGAGGGAAATTTTATTGTGAGACATTGAGATGAAAGGACAGAGAAGAAAATGAAAGACAGGACAGTGATGGTGAGAAGAAAGGAAAAACGAATGAGGAAACAGGTAGAAAGAGAGAGGGGGAGAGATGGATGGAGAGAGAGAAAGGGAGCAAAAGGCAAGAAATCACAGGACCACCGAAGTCTTGTAGAAAAATCGTCAACTTGGACTCAACCCGACAAGTACATGTAAACAATAATGCAAGGTCATAAAACACTGCTCTTTCAGCAGTTAAAGGTACGCTCAAGAGATAAGCTCTTACTGGATTTCTGGGACGCCCGAAATCCATCACTTCATTTCCTAGAAAAATATGAAATTTGATAAGGAAAGACAGAAATGCAACATTTTGGCTCTTCAGTACCTGCGGGTAAACATTCATCATGTTGTAAACCTAAGATTGTCCTGTAGTCCTTAATACTTACGTCAGCGGTGTTGTGTTGATCTGAGGTAAGAAGTGAAAATCTTATCACAGTAACAACGTCGATCCAGTCATTGTCATTGTCAACCGGCTCCTTTCTACCGACAAACAGATGCTAAAGGAACTTGACATGTTTTATCCCGCTGTCGAAGTTCAATCATACGAGTTGGACTGTTTCAAGAGACTGAATTGCGTCTATACAGAGTGGTAGGAATGACGTCATGCGAAGGAATGCTTCATGTTCGAGTCTGGATTGTTTCGGTGATAACTTTGGCGTGGCCAGTGATGTCGCTGTCTTTGTTGTTTGATGGTTTATTATTTTTCTTGTTAGTTTATTTGCATTACTATGACAGTTGTACATCATATCAAACTGTTGAACTCCGTCTTTTACATCAATTATCTCTTCTTGTGTTTTGTGTTTGGTGATATAATTCATCGCTGCAGAAGTCAGGAAAATGTTTTTAGGAAAATCCTAAAAACAGATGAATCAAATAATACAGTGATATTGGGTTCCAAGTCTGGTCCTATTAGATTGTTCCTAAGTTGTAGACATTCCACTGCACAACGCGCTGTCATGTATCAACAGAAACATCTTTGCTTTTTATGGGGCTTCAACCTAATGAAAGATCCATTGCGTATTTACGAGCGATGCCATATGATGCGTCCTCATCTACACCAGCGGAGGACCGGAAACAGCTGTGTGAAGGAGTTATTTCAACTAGACTTATTACTTTCTTCTGCTAATACTATTCCATTGCAATGTACAAGAAGTTATCATCTCTCTCCGTCTCCCCCCCCCCCCTCTCTCTCTCTCTCTCTCTCCCTCTCTGGGTGTTAGAAAATGTGTTCATTCGCTCTCATAATCTTGAGAATGTTTACGCTATTATTTTGATTGCGAGAATTCGCTAATAACTAATGGTAAATTCCTCTTCGAACCTCTTACTTTAGTTTACGATGAGGATGTCCAAGAATGTCTTCATCGGGAAATCTGTGAATTAATGATCAGCCGTCATCACAGACAAAACAAATAAATAAACAAACAAAAAAAGCTCGAAGTGATTCCCGAACCATCCTCTTTTAAGAATAGATAGTGTAACCATGGTAACGGTTGGCCCTCCATTGTTGGAGCACGAGTTCCACCTTTACTTGATCCATGGAGCTACCGCAGCTCCATGCTCGATCCAACCTTTAACTCGTGGCGTATGGAGAACATCGATGACGGCTTATTACCGTAACCGTCAGCAAACAGCCCGATAAATCTTTATTCGATACTCTCGATAGGCGACAGTTCAAAGCAGCGAAAGAAATACTTCACCTTGCCCCAAAATAATATATCTCTGCGACAAAAGGCATCCGACAGTAAGCTTCGTTCGCCTCTCAATTTAGTCAGAAACTTTCACCGCTTCGTAAGTCAGGAATAATGCGTGCTCGAGTCTTCTCGAGAAAGCTCTTTCACTTTGCATGACCGTAGTCTCGGCTTCCAAGCACTAGACCATTTCTCCAATCTTTAGAGTAACTTTGGTCTCATAATCCCACTTTTATCGAATTTATGTAATTCTGGCATTGCTGAATTTGATATATCGTATATCCGCCAAAAAAAAAAACCCCAACAACAACGAGATTACAAGAAATTAAGATTTATAGAGTTCTGTCTTCAATGCAAACACAAGCAGCATTGAGGTAACTATCTTTCACCCAAATCGACCAAGTGAAAAAAACAAACATAATATTCAAACTGACCCCCTGTTAGGTCGTTGCATATTGGGTCATTGACCTTGATGGTATTTACATTATAGGCCTGCATCTCATTTACCTTTTATGAAAAGCTTTGCTTGAGCTATAGATATATTCGTTTAGTGTATCGCTTCAGCTTATTTCGCTTTATTATCGTAGTACACATAATGACTTGTATCCCCTGCGATTGTTTCTGGTATGATTATGTATAATGATGTAGAAACCAATACAAGCAAATCAAATCAAATTAATTTGAAGTAAATATAATAATCATCTCCCCATTATTATGTTCGAAGATGCTGACTTCCTCTTCTTTGAAACCTTTGAAACGAGGAGATCGTAGACAGAGTTATGGAGGAATATCTTCCTCTTAGAAAAGGGACAGGTAAAAAAAGGCAAAATATCAATTAGTAGGCAAATAACACGAGATTGAATTAACTCATGCCGCTATATGCCGCATGGAATGCCCAATGACACCAAGTTTAATGACTTGCTAGATCAGGCTTTTTTTATTGAGGAGACTACAAACTACAAGCCCTGTCTTTTAGCAGTTCCCTCCATTTCCAACAAATCTAATTTGGTATTTGACATACTAAACACAACATTTAGGCCTATTGTATTTCATTTCACAGTATTTTCCTTCATTACACTGTGTAGGGCCTACTGTTTTTGTGTGACTACGTGTATTCAAATGCTTTATTGCAATTATATCTTGTTGGAAATGAAATAAACGAAATGAAATGAAATAAAATGAAATGAAAGTAAATGAAATGAAATGAAATGAAATGAAATGAAATGAAATGAAATGAAATGAAATGACTTAGCCTCCTGCAACTAAATGTGACGATTCATGATATTTAACTCCGCTCATCTATTGCATTGAGCTGCTGATTTTGCTTTCGTAATTCATTCAAACATACAAGCTTTCAAGATCCTTTTTCTTGCTGGACTTTTCAGACCAAAACTATACCGCTTCAAAGGAGCACAGTGGTATTGAATCAAGCAAAAGAGCTCGCCTTATATCATCTTTATAACCACTGTACTATATTACCATCGTTCTCCCAAAAAAAAGAAATAGCACCAAGCTGTACATGGACATTGCTGACTAAAACTTTAAACTTAAAACTAAAAAAAAAAAAAAAAAGATGCATCGCCGAATTGAATGTAAGACTTGGAAAAAGTTGGTCTTAAACTCAGACTACGCCATCAAACGTCCCGATGTTGTAGAAATATAGTGAAACTACCATTGACGTGACTGCTGCCGTAAATTAATATCCTGCGCAGTTATTGTCGCGTTTGACGAGAATTAAAATGGATGAAAAGAGTTACACACATACTGTTAGACATTCCTCGGTCGAATTAACCTACCGTTTTTCTCTTACATCGTGAGAATCGTTTGGTTTCGAAATCGTCTTTCACAAACATCCTTGACATCACGATGCATTTGTTTCTTCTTGCAGAGAAGGAATATATGACGCCCGCTAATAGGTGTTGCTTATACTATTGTCACCTGTTCGTATTCCGAAAATAATTTATTAGCCTATTGATTTAATCTGCTAATGTATGGTGGCAACTTTTATGTTTGTGAGACACCTGCTTAGACGGGAGGAAAATTTGCAGTCCTTGGTTATTTACAGAGCAGAATTCAATACGAATCGGAGAAACGACAACAAAAACGGAACAACAACAATAACAACGTTAGAAAAAGAAAAATCGTCCAACTTCCAGAGAAGGCAAGAATTGATTATTTATCGTTCTGGTGATGCACGGACGATAAAAGACAGGAAAAACCTTCTTGTATACATGATTCCTTACTAGGCACGCTAAAGCGTCACGTATTCCTTCTTAAAGTGTCATTCTCCTCTTCGTGCAATTTGGCTCTTAACTAATGAATGGAGGAAATTGCACAAATACAGAAGTCTCATAAACGTCTGTACAAACGAGTGATATAGGGACATTACAATTTTCACAAAATGTAAATTAGATAAGATGTTTACCTCACAAGTCTCCCATTGACCTGCACACAAATCTTCACTTTTAATTTCATTTTGACACGAAGTTCCAATGAAACGTTTTGTATCCTGTGCATCTGTTCTTTAAATGTTTATAATGATAAACTATAAAATGTCGTTATGGGGTAAGCTGTAATAGTTACTTAATCACCGACAAAATAATGTATGCTGTAATAACACATTTGTGTGCAAACTATTTGGAGAATAATGTTTGTTCAATGATGACACCAGCACATCTAAGTCACTTAAATGTGATTTACTACCAATACTTGTATTGCCACTGTTTCGTAAAAGCATGTGACACTTTGCTTCTGCAACGAATTTATGTTTTAGCGATTTCATATCCGATGTTGATCAAACGTCTAACTATCCTGTTTGAATGTTGTTGTTCCTCTTCTTCTTCTTGTTGTTTTGTTCTATAATTGTTAAAGTCCACTTGAATATGAGAGGGAATTGTACTTTTTTCCACAAATTGCTTTAACAAGTTTCAAAAATGCATCGTAAAATATTTTTTGTATCAATCATTGCCATAATGTTTAACTATAACCATATCTGATATTGTTATCGATAGTCTCGTCCATTATCTAAGCTTCTTTAGAAAGTTATTTTAAAAGATTCCTCCCTCTCTTTCTCTCTCTACTCGACGTCGATCCAGTCTCGAGAAATCTCCAGGTATCGCAAAGCACGTATCCTGTGCCAGTCCTGCGGCGTGAAGACTGAATCGGTGAGTAGGGGCAACGACACGGTATGACACCCTGGCTGAACGGTTTGGGGTGACCTAGCAGCAAAGAATATGTAGATGAGGAAGGAAAAGGCTTGCAGGAGGCAGGTAAAGTGATCGATCAGATAGAAAGAGAGGGAAGGGGGAGAGAGGGAAGGACGGGATAGAGAAAAGTGGGACCTTAGACAGGTAAAGGTGAAAAAACGTGAAAAAAACCCACGAATTTACTCTGTAAGTAGCATCGGCGAACGGTTCTGTGGCATCCTGAGACTGCAGGTCCTGATGCGGTTAATGAGGGTGATAAAATGAGAGGGAAAGGAGAGAAGATGAGAAAGATGTCTTGAATTGATTTTAAAAGATAAACATCACAACAGTCAGCATGAACAGTCAAACAGTCTTAGAGTACGTAAACATGGATAACCCAAAACATGTCAAAACGATCATGATTTAGGAAGAAAGAATTTGGGTTGACTCTGATAAAGAAGACTTGTATACATGAGAATAGCCAGGTAAGAGTAAACAGATATATATGAACATAGACTACATCAGGAAGGTATGCTGAAGCAAGAACTATAAACCACTTTAGATGGCATCGTATATGAAATAAGGTAGATACAGAAGAAGCTTGAAAGTTAAAACTGAAAAAAAGATGATACAGATGAATACATAAACTCACTCTGAATAAAGAAGAAACAGACTGCATACAACAGCCTGTTATCATCAAAGCGATTCACTTTGATTTGGGTGATGTTCAATATTCCGAAGGTTCGTTAATCCGAAAATAAATAAGGTTCGTTATTCCGACGGTTTGTTATTCCGAAATACACAAAATCTCTTTACTTAGATGTTTGTTAATCTAAAATGAAATAGAAATTGTTAATCCGAACATTCCTTTGTTGCGCTATTCCGAAGGTTCGTTAATCCGAAAATGAAGAAGGTTCGTTATTCCGAAGGTTCGTTAACCCGAAAATGGAAAAAAAAAAAAAAGGTTTGTGCGTACCAACGAACCTTCGAAATTACGAACCTTATTTCGTTTTAGGATTAAAGATCCTTTTTCTATTAACACGATTAACAAACCTTCGGAATAGATAACTGTAACCTTTTGATTTTAACTTCTGAAATGAAGGAAACAATTCACAATCAATTAGTCAACAAAATATTCAAGCAAATCGAATTGTCACGATTGTTTGAAATATCAATAAAAAGCAAATCATTATGAGTCTGAATAGTTTTAGAATGAAACTAAAACACCATCGTTACTCGAGACAAATCTAGGACAAAATTCTTCTGTGTATTACATTTGAAGAAAAGGAGGCAGCCTATAATGGTAAAAGGTGTATTCTTTTCTAAGACATTGTGCAGCAATAGAAAAAGCACTACTTCAAGTACTTAAACAAATAGATAACTGTTCAGACAGTCTCATTTGATATCCAAAATGAAAGATCTGAAAGGTAAAGATGAAAATAGAGGAAATGGCATCTTATGCTTGGAGATGAAATATCAATAGGTCATTTTTATAAGTAATGATAAATAACATTCCTATCACAACGTTTCTGATTTGAAAGAAAATGTGTACCATATTTAAGCCAGTAACTGACAATATCCCCTGTACATCTACGATGTCAGCGGCGTATTGAGGTCTCCATCCCTCGGAACTGATAAATCCAATTTGATCAGTCAGGACCATGACTGAAATATGATATAGTTTCCACATGGTATCTTAAGCATGACGGCATCCAATCAAAGGGTCATCCCAGACCCCCTTGACCCTTGACTGGTCAGTGTTTACCACACTGGTCATCAGATGAAGGATACATGAGCGCAAACAGCGCATGACATAATGTACTGATGATCACATGGACAAAGATATCCCTCATGCAGTGGACACTGATAATTGCAGACGAGTCCCAGGTAAAGGACACTTTGGCGCCATTTTCACACCTGGACTTCAGTGGGATTTCCACCTCAAATTGATGCTGGCAGATTCGTGCCGAAGAATTTGCCATCTCCGTCCGACAGGGGGCGTTTTCGCCCTGGGCGACTGATGAAGAAATAGAGACTACATCAGGCACAAAATTACTTTTCTCCCATACACTCGAGGAGATATATTAACCAAAATTACCTGGATTACATTCACGTTCTTTAGATTCTATGAAAATATTGAAAAAATGCCACAAAGATGCAGCGGATTAGATTTCTCCAGAAAGTACACACTCTGCAGTTGGTAAATTTCATCACTATTGGATTGTTTGTGTGTTTGTTTTGTGTTACACCTGCTGTAGAGTTGACGTGATTTTTTGGAAGAGTACCTAATTCAATGAGCATGACTTTAAGAAGGGATAAACATAACAGCCGTGTAGCACCAACCCAGAGGCTGGTAGGGAATCATCTCTTCCCAAAGGCGACAATTTCTCCTTTGCGGTCGGTTGTGGGAGGTTGGAAGCTAACCTGATCAGATGTATACATCAACTCGAGCACGCTCCTTCCTTGCCTTCCTTTCATCTCTACATTCCAAGGAGTAATCCCCTGGAATGAAAGAAAAGGAGGGGTGGGTCAGGTCTTGGAATTACTATTAACATTTAGACCCCCTTCGATGACTTGCCTCAAGAAATATGATTGATGTAAACTAAGAAAACTATGAAAGAACCTTCAATTTTCTTCCCTTGTTGCTACGTACAGTAACTATACGGTGCAATTCGGAGCACTTTCTACCATCTCTGAACTATCCTCATTTACGATTTGAAGTCAGTGACTACCCAAGTAGTTCGACTCTCAAAAAGCTGAAGAAAAGAAGAAGAAGAAGAGGAGGAGGAGGAGGAAGAAGATGATGAAGAAGAAGAAGAAGAAGAAGAAGAAAAAAAAAATCATGATGATGATGTTGGAGAAACACGACTGAATGTCAATCTGCTTGTAAGAACAGACACAGCGAGGAGGAATGGAAGCGGGGCGACAGATTGAGTCACAGTGACAGCCAGAGCCCCGGGGCGGGTTCTAGCCAACCTCCCGCTCGCAGTGTTTGTTGTGATATTCCATTTTACCACAACACCTCAGATGAGAGCGTCGTTATGTCACACACTGGAACATGTGGCGCGACATCGGGCAGATTAACTCGTTCAAAACGACGATGATTATTATTTCATCTAAAATGTCATCCATGACCAGCTTATTGGACAAGACCGCCGCTTTAGTGCTGCCGCTCTCCCGGAGATGGGCGAAGGAGGAAGGAGGAAAGCTGCCTTGTTTGGGGACCCGGAAACAAGAAGTTGAACGGCTTTTAAATGGCGAAATGAAATGGTACGGAAACGCGAATTACCATTACATAGCACAAGAGAAATGATTACGTGAAATCAGATCGGTAGACGATACTCCAAAGGAAATGTAAGCCTTATAAGTGTTTCACATGGTGATTACTTGACTGCGTGGGTTCGTAATGATAATTCTGAATCCAGAATGAAAACTGAGATTGGATTTCCATTTCAAATTAAGTTTCTTTGTTGTTAGAAACTTAAGAGAAGAGTTTAACAAATTCAGCGTTCACATATTTGAAAACGATAAACTGCATCATAATTACAGTATGCAGTCTTCGTGTATCGATATAGGAGAGGTTTTGTGACAGGGGTAGAGGGTTAGGACCGGTATAAGAACTCTGCAATGCCTACAGTGGCATGCGTCTGTTTTTGATATAGTAGGAAAAATGCAACACTATAACTTTCAGAGTGCATTCACTTTGTAGTCTTTATATGGCTTTGAGCCCTTCCTGTCGCTTTGAGTTGTTGATGGTGAAAATGAGAAATATTTGAGATTCTTTGTGCCATAGAAAGAGGGCGTATCGTTGATTGTAAATCGTTCTGACAGTGACGGTCTTTACCTCCGTCTTATCGTTGGGCAGTCAACTATACTAGCCTCGTTCTCCTTCCATTATCCAAACAGTGTGGGACAATGGTGCCATTGCTGAATGAAATTTTGTGTTACTTGGCCTGAATTAAATGCAATTATAATCCGATATTTTAATCCTTTATTCGCGAAATGACTCATTGTCCGAGTATTTTGTCGAGTGCTCTGCAGGACTATTTCTCTGGCTATTGAAAGTCAAGACTTACGAAGGTCTTTTTTCCCCTTTTCCACATTGTGCATTTGATATATCAATTCTTTGTTCGTCCGTCTGTTTGAGTATCTATTTCAATGTCTTCTCCACTAAGCCCCTGACTGTATCCGCGAACTCGGCTTCATAAAAGAAAACGTGTTGCAGACAAAATGTTAAGTCTGACTTGGTCTTCATAGTAGGAAGGGGAGGGTATTAGTTGAACGGTTTCATGAAATGCGACCTCTACGGCCGTGTTTCTCATTCACCACGCCATTTCGTGCGAAGGTTAGAAACTCTATCTTTCCTTGATAATTGATTCTTGACAATCAGACTGTTGAAAGAGGCATAACTCGATCCCAGTGTTTACGTTTCTCCATACCGCTGCCCTCATCGTATTTTCTGTGATTGTCCACTCGAGTGGAGTCTACAAAAACACAGCAAATTTTCTGTGATCCGTGGGGTAAGATTTCAGTGAAAGGTGTATCAAGTTGAAGAGATCGAAATGTTCTACGAGTAATTGAACATGAATAGTACAATCCCCTCCCAAACACATGAAATCCTGAAATGTAGTAGAGGTTATCTCTTTAAGAAAATTTCGCGTTTCTTTATAAAAACTTCGTCATAAAACAACTTTTTTTTTCTTTTTAATCTTTAAAACAAACAGAACGTGTGTGTTGTAGATGCTTCTTTACTAGGATGTGGGGAATAAGACATCCATAAATTGTACTGAATTACAGAAACAGTCTATTCGCCTCTATCGGTGTTCATACATGGCGTCTGATGGATACTGCTTTCTTTATTTGTCTTTTTGTTAGTTCCGGAGCTGATCAACGAGAGAGTCTTGTCGCTCATCGTTACTTCACGGTCGTAGGCTGCTTGCGTTCCGGTCACGTTGCCAAGACGTCATACTGTTCAAAGAAATCACCTTGACGGGTGCAGGTGTTCACTCCACTCCTCCAAGGCACTTCCCATTGGTTCAGGGCATGTGGAAGATTGTGGTATGAAGTCTCATTGCTTATATGTAACATTCATGAACTAAAACACACTCGTATTTTTTTTTTATGTTACATTTCCAAATCCTGAGGAGGATATATCCATTCAAGAGCCATTCGAGAAGCAGTTTCTGCTCCTGGTTAATATCAATTGTTGGGATCCTTTCAATAGCTGTTGGTGATACACGATGTATTCATGATAGTGAAGATGATGATGATGATGATGATGATGATGATGATGATGATGATGATGATTATTATGATTATGATTATGATGATCATGATAATGACACCACTACAACTACTTTCACTACCACTACTAACAATATTACAATAATGATAATAGTAATAATACTAACAATAGCAATATAATAGTAATGATGATAGTAATAATAATAATAATAATAATAATAATAATAATAATAATAATAATAATAATAATAATAACAGTAATGATAATAGTATTACAGACATGGTTATTTAGGTTTATCAAGACAAGTTTATGAAATTAGCAATATTTATAACAAGAAATATATGAGAAAGGGCTGCAGTAGCAGCAGCGTGAAGATGAGATAAGAAAAGAATATAGTATGTTGACAATACTGATCATTTCAGCCAACTACGGTGAAGGAATGAGGTAGATTCTTTCATGCCTGGAACTCGGGCGGAG
Organism: Diadema setosum; assembly: GCF_964275005.1. Lineage (NCBI taxonomy): Eukaryota > Metazoa > Echinodermata > Echinoidea > Diadematoida > Diadematidae > Diadema > Diadema setosum. The sequence goes on from NC_092685.1 coordinate 1,102,945, forward strand.
AAGTACTCGAAGAGTCGTTCAGGTGTCATCTGGTTTCACGGATTGTTCACCTTTTTCGCTCCTTTCACCGCACCTCAGTGCTCGATCTGAACAAAACGAGGGAGAAGTCAAGAACCGCAGAAAGACGCCAATCTCCTGGTCGGTCGGTCACAGGTCGCAGGGATTGAACCCTCAGCTTTCACTGGACGGAAAGAAAGAAAGAAAGAAAAAAAATCCGCTCTCGAATTCCGCACAGGTAGAAAAATGCCCTTGTCACATGAGGCTTTTAATCCGCATTTGCCATTAGTTATTCGTGAATGCTGTCGCCTACATGATTTATACGGATGGTTTTCGTAAAATCATTTCACTTGGTTCTCTCCGAGATTCACAGGACTTGACAAAATAAAGGTATATGGTAACTTCTAAAAATAAATAACTAAAATCTCTGTCAGTGATTTTCCACACAACTGAGATGACAGTCTTTTTCTCTATAGATAATCTTGTCGACTACACATGAACGTGAGATTCAAATCTATTGTTTGCATTTGCTGACGATGTTATCAATCCTGAAGCAGAGAATTTGGATTTTATTTTCAGTATGAACTGTTCCACTGCATGTTTAGCACTTCAGGGCGCTTTTAACAATGTTTAAGAAAAAGGAGAGAAGAAGAAAGGTGGATGTGGTGGACAAGAGTGGAGAGGGGAAAGGGGTAAAAAAAAGGACTAAGAATAGCAGGTAGTGGTGGTTATCTGGAGGCAAGGATTAGCTGGCGTAACAGTCGAGCCTCCGTAGAGCGCTCAAGCTTGGTGAGCTGGGGAACCTTTGTTCACGTGTCATACCGTCCAAGAAATTAAAGGAAAATATGACTTCTTTGAATTAGAAATAGTAGATATATCAATGCAAACGAAATCCATTGTTTAGGAGAGATTAGGACACACATTTCAGAATCATGCTTCACTTAGCTACCACATATTGATGTGAACCAAGTCAAATTTTGGGATTGCCAAAAAAGGGGGGGGGGGGTTAATGATGGTTCGAGACGTAACAGTGACGTCATCAGAGACTTCAGTCATGTGTCCTTCATGCATTGAGCGTCAGTTGAATAACTTTCTCTGGAGAACAAATCTTGGCGAGTCTGTCCACGGATGAAGAAAAACCTATCATACAAGTCAAAAATGCTGGAATGAGTGATTTTTTTTTTTCTGATTATGAGTACCAATCTAGCGTGGCGACTATGTGATATGTGAGATGTATCTAGGATGGTAACATCATACTGGTCTAACCTTCGACATACCTTTTCAAAACTTTAGAAATCATGTCGTAATTTCAGTCCAACAATGTATGGAAACCGTATTGTGTGTTTTTGGTCAATATTGGGACCCCTCCGTTCACTAATAAAGCAAAAGATGTGTATACCTTGGGATGAAATACCTGTAAAAGCTGCTAGTATCATGTTGATTTTCTGGTCATTGTGCGGAGGTGCTCTCTTTTATACAGCAAATACATACGCGATGACGACACAGCCCGTTACTTTTACGTGCATTCATCGTCAAAGCTATAAATGCGTAACTTTGTGTTTTATGGGCCTATCTTGTTTCGTTCTCTTACACCCCCTGCACCGCCCGTACGTGAAGATTAGATACAGATGACGAACATGAAGGATTTTGATTAGATATGAAAACATCTAGACGACTGTCGGTAGTTGAAACACGGAAATATTGGGTAACGTTGACCGTTATCTAATACAATCCTAAATAAGCATATGATGTGATGGCAGTCGCGCTATGGTAAACGTGGCAACACACAGATTGTTTTGTACCAAAGAATGCCACGCAATTGGGATGTGTTAGAGGTGAAAGAGCCATTTTGCTGCGAGTGCCGCCCTTTAATCTTAGCAGGCCGTTGAAAGAACCAAGGCACTTTCCTCTTTCACCCAACCAACCCCCTGTAACCATCCAGGATAGCAGAAAGGGGGAGGAGAGGTCCTGCAATCTCCTCAAACCATTCTAAGCTCCTTTCACTAATCTTTCTTGCGGGTGTTGTATTGTTGTGCTTGTATGCATATCTGACGATGGCTGATAAATATTGAATAAATATTTTCTGATAAAGCTACTTCTGTTTCTTAACTCAGACGACTTTTACAGCACGTAGTTGATATCTGACTGATAAATCAAATATGTAAAATTGATCCCTGCCATCTTTGACAAGGGCACGAAGCTACGTCTCTGTTCAGAAGTCAAAAGTGTGACTGGATGTAGAATCAAGAAGGTGCTAGAACCTCCTTGATAGAACTCACGACCCGAGTAATTTTTAGGGACTTCGGTGGAAACCAATATTCAATGTGTGCTAATCATTTTTACACCAGTTAAATATCTTTTTTTAATGCGCATTATGAAACACGGGAAATCGCTCATCTTCAGTGTAACTGTTTACCAAATTGAGATATTATAAGAGATGACACGACAACCCACTAGCTGACATACCATGAATAGTGTTTCACAAGACGTGCTAATAATTATAGTCTCCACATATTGCTGGATTTCGCGAATTTATCGTCACATACCAAACGATCGAGTGAAATCGTATGACTTCCACATACAAAAGCTGTACGTGGCGCGGATTTGGGTCTTTCTCCGAACCTTCCTTGGTGGGATGACTCCGCAACGCTTCGGAGCACTTGTTGTTAGAAGACTCAAGAAACCACCGTCCTTGTTCTCTTTAGCTTACCATCACACATTCCGAGCTATTTCATTCTTCAAGCAAGGAAATATTTCCCCTACAGCATAGTACAACATATCAAAAAGGGCTCTTGCAATATATCCAAAAAGGCAGTGTCTTCAAAACGTTAATAAGAAAAAAAAAAGTATTAAAAACATCTTTACATGTTTCTATATTTTCTTACTCATGTCGTACAGATTTGACTCATCATGGCCAATCAATGTGAACATCTCTTTTTGAAATGGGTATTGCGTGACCCTTCAAGCTCAAGGTAACATCTGGTTGATAATTTTCAAAGAAAAAAATCAACGTCTTCCGAATTGTGTATCAAAAAACAAACAAAAAAGAAAATCTTGGGATCATAAAGCACCCCCCCCCCCCTTTTTAACCTGCCTCGTGCAAGCTCTGCCAAACATGTCAATAGCACTGTAATGTGATATGAAAATGAATATTCAACAGACAATGTCTCTTATTAAGCAACGAATTGTCAATCGTTGAAGCTCCTGCGTGCATATCGGCTGATAGATCGAAGTGATGATACACTAAACGTAATCTTGCTTGAGATGAGCGAAGGTGTGACGTTTCATTAAGGAGGTGTGCTTTGAGCTACCAAAACCAGGGTTTAGACCTTGGGAGGGGAGTCGATGGCTTCTGTTTTTAGGCTTTGCGAAGACAGTGTATGACATAATTCGTTAAGACAGGGTTTCTTCCTTCTTATAGATTGTGGTGGAACTAAATGGCCATGGAGAAATCTGATGGTGTATCAGGAAAATACGTCCTTCGGCAGTTATGGTCCCCTTATCATTGTCATTCGTGCAGTCATGATAATTATGACTATGAATAGGTTTTGGACAGGAGAAACCCTATTTCATTTATTTGTTTACTAAGTCTTCTTTAAAAGCAGGATAGTCCCATTCCAGCCACATTTAATGCCTGCTTTACAAGGGAGTCCTGCGTCGATATACCTTACATTACATGTGCACACAATAAAAAAGAACAAAACGAACATAAATATGATGCAATTAACGAACAATCGGTTTGTAAGAGCATAGAACATACGAGATTATGGATTATGGAAAGTAAATAGCATTCCTGTTTTTTAAATGCTACATATCAACAGATATTTAGACACATATCCGGCAAAATAAGTTTAGGTAAATGAGTTTCTGTTGGAATCCTAACACCGAACAGAGGACACCATTTTCCGTTCTCTATAGGAGCCGGCAGAGCGGTAGCGGGAAGCCGTACGGGTTGCAGGCTGCTGCACGAGGCCCTCAATAGGTCTGTTTGTCCAGTGCTCGGTCCAGGGAACATTGACTCGAATCAGGTCGTACCCCACTTCACATCATCTGTGGGAAGTAGGAGACCGAGAAAATTCTTCAACTCGTAAACACAGCTCTCACTTGTGGATTGTTTTATAGTCTTTTGAGACTTTGCATATAAAGTTAGCTCAGGAAGAATTGCAATGTAGTGACATGTTACAGTGTAACTGTACGAGCAGATAGACATCATGATTATTATTACGGGAGCAAGCACATCTATAACACCCTGTTCAAGCATCAAACGTAGTGGTATCGATATGATACATTAAGCGAAGTAGTGAGATGTCCCTCATCCACTTTATACCAACACAAGTGGAGAGAACATCCTGCAGTGACCCATCTGTCAATAATCATTGACAACCTCAAAATAATAATGCTTGTCGAAATTTGTACATCAACGCCTATTTGAAAATTGGTTCACCTTCACCATTGATGAAGATTGGTTTAAAAAGAAAAACAAATCGTTCTTGTTTTCATTCCCGAATATAAGTATATTCGGGAAAATGTGGCTGCAAGCTTAAAATGTTGAAGTGAGGCTGCAACTTGCACGTTGGTATAAAAGGTGTGAATTTTGGACGCTGGTGGACAACAGAAATAGATTCTTGCATACTGCCATCAACGTCAGGTCTCATACAGTGCAGTGACGGTCTCGCACTCTGTCGTGTAAACAATTCCTGTCCCATTGGACGTAGAAATGTTATGATGATTTGTGGTAAGTCTCACAAATTCTTTGGAATAAGCGAAAGCTTTGATGTTCTTCCTTTTCGTTTTTGGTTTCTCTGTGAGCGAATCTGTTTCTATTAAGGTGTTATTCCACTCAAACTAAATTCGGCAGTCAAATAAGCGGACTGATGCTACTGTTGAGAATCTACGCCGAAATGAATGAGTTGTTGTTGTTGTTGTTGTTGTTGTTGTTGTTGTTGTTGTTGTTGTTGTTGTTGTTGTTGTTGTTGTTGTTGTTGTTGTTGTTGTTGTTGTTGTTGTTGTTGTTGTTGTTGTTGTTGTTGTTGTTGTTGTTGTTGTTGTTGTTGTTCTTCTTCTTCTTCTTCTTCTTCTTCTTCTTCTTCTTCTTCTTCTTCTTCTTCTTCTTCTTCTTCTTCTTCTTCTTCTTCTTCTTGGTCTTGTTCTTGTTCTTGTTCTTGTTCTTGTCTTTTAATTTATGGAAAAGCACGTCCAGCCACAAAAACTGACTAGAATTAATTGTGCAAAGAATATCATTCTGGTCAATCGAATCACACTAGTTGGTATCAGTCTGGAATTCCAATTTTCGCTGTTTTTTTATTTTCATTTTTGTTCGCTTGTTTGTTTTACTCGACTTTCCGATAATCATGATGAATTGAGGAAAAAAAAGTCAGTCAGGGAATATGACAAAATATCCAGTCACCATGGTACCCTCCTAACAAACTTCATAAGATTACCCAGGTACCCTACCTGTATTTCGCTTCACAAAACAGGCACATAAAGTAACGGATGCTCAACTACACTGGTTAAAGCTTTTATCAACTCACACGGAAGTTGCAACTGACTGACAAATTACCCTACATCGACGTAAATAATTTATCAATCAGTTGCAATGAAAACATCTCGACAGAAGAATTTCATGAATTTGAATAATCACACGGAAGCTATTTCAAAATACATGTACAGGCAACTATGAGCCATTAGGGGTTCTATTATCCAACGTGATTATTAAAGATACATTTGTCACTAGCCGTAAGCTATTATATCTTTTCGGCCTCGTTTATAAGACAATGACTTATGTGTGTGAGTGTAATGTTGTTTGTCTGTCATTGGCTGTGTGCATCTCTCTCCATCAGACTCACATAATGACGCAACAGATGACGTAAAATCGATCAATCTCGATCTCTACGTTCCAGTCGCTTCGAGCGTCATGATGACATCATACCGCTTTGTCTATTTCTGCTGACACAATGACGGATCCAGGTGGGAGCGCACCGGGCGCCCCCCTCCTTACTTTTTTTCGTTAAAACAAACTAAACAAAAGGAATAAATAAGGAAGGGGTGCGTGCGCCACCCCCTTTAAATTTGTAAAGGCGCCCTCTCTTTACGGAATTCCTGGATCCACCCCTGAAACATGCTTGAATTATCTCCTGCTGTTGAACACAAAAATATATACTAGCTGTTAGTTACGGATAATGTGATAACATATAGTGTTGTTTCTGTACAGTATTATTACTGATGGACAATAGGTATTCTACAACCGTGTCAGGGCACACTTCACCAAGTAACGTTATGTTACTGATCATACACGGAAGGAAACTGAACATCATTTACAGCTCACTACACAATTTTGTTTTCTAAAGACATTAGCTTTTAAGTCTAATTAAATATTTACGCTTGTGATTAATTCAGTAGTGATTATGAAGTAAGATGATAAGATGACCTAAAGTAAAGAAATATTACACGGTACTTTGAGTTTGAATTTAAACTTCACGCTGAAACAGAATAGTTGAGTGATAAACATATTTATTTCTGATTTAATAACTTAGTTCATTACATCGTTTAAGTATATTTTGTCATTAGAACTCTTCAAAGTCACAAGTGATTGTTTCTATGGATGCGCTCAACGAACATTTTAGTTGCATGCAAAGAGTAAGTCAGGAAAGTATGAAGGGAGTGTGAGGTCATTCAGAACGCTGAGAAACAAAGACAAAGGTCATAATTGAGGGCGTGCTACTACCAGACTTGGAATCAAGACAAGTTTTTGTATTCGATATGGGTATACACTTGTAGTTTAATAATAATTCATTGGAGTACAATAGTCACGAATACTGATGTGATGAAATAAAAGATCAATGTTCACAGCACGTATTTACATAACAGAAAATACATACAATTCAAAACCAGTGTCAGGAGCATGATGTGAAAACTCCGTACAGTTGGTTTAATTTATTAAAAAAAAAAACAAGTAAATTTGAATATGTACTTGGTTGATTTAGCTGTGTTGTATATCTTGTGAAAAAAACAACAAATAAAAAACAAGCAAACAAACAAAAGAACAATAATATGTTGAGCCATTATAACCAGCATTATCAGTGCGTTGTGCGCGCTGTTGTTGCATAATTTAACACAGATATATGACACGTTAAATAAATGTTTCCGAGACAGATCGGATACGATATTTAAGGATTTTTGTTTTTTACTAACAATTACGCAAACGCCTTCTCTCTTCTTTCACACAACTGGTACTATATTGGCACTCACTGTAACATATGGTTTCTTTAAAATCTTCATCAATCAAATTAAACTTGTCATTTACTTGATTTCACTAAAACAGAAAAGATAACAAATCTAATATACTTTAAAAATGAATAATAAGCTAGAATATCTACATCATGGCAAGTTCATTTTCTCTTCCCGTCCGACAACAGTAAATAGAAACAGGCGGGAAAATATCATATTCTTTTTCTTCTGTATCCACTATCAAAAGTTTCGTGCGCTTTGAAATGTCAGTTCGTAACATACGTCTGTGGATCTCGAGGAAAAACTATCTGTGTCACAGATTAGTACTTCTAGCTCTACTTTTGGCAGACGGCACAATCAAAACCAGATAATCTGGTTAATATCGATAGTGCAAATAAATCTACTACACGAAATCTGCAATAGGAAATTTAGTATTCGATCTTACATGGACCGGAAGTTTAATACACCTGACTTGAAATTTGATTCATTTACTTTACTCTTTATGTCGTATGGGTCATATAAATGACGTCACGTATGACGTCAAATCCATCGATCATCTTAATGTTTGTCATGTGATGAAAGGGATCATTCCTTTGACCTTATCTCGACACTGAAACCGTAAGCATGTATGGAGCAGATAAAAAACGAACTCAAATTTCTACTGAGTGGGTATTCAGAACATTACATTTTTGTGTGTATACTGAGAGCCATAAGATAGAACCCCTATATTTCCTCGTCGAAATAACCTCTCGAGAATTATAACTTCAAGTCGCATATCGGGGAATGATGTTTTCTCAGAATTACCATGAATACAACAGTGTGCTTCCAGGAATCATGAACATTTTAGTCAAAAAAGTAGTTTTCCTCCTTGACCCAGTAACTCTTGATTTATTTATCGAATTTTTCATCATTCACTTTGCGACTCAGATTAAAGGGTTTTTAGTTGAGATCGGGCTTCGGGTTTTCAACTGTTTTTGTGAGACAATTAGAAACCACTTATAAAATATTACAGAGCATACAATTCTAAGAGAAACTCAAGGTTTATTTGATGAAATTTGGTTTTGAAATGGCTGAGATATCAAAAAACAAAAAGGTCCCAATTAAGGGTGGGACCCACCTTTTACAAGGAAAATTTTGTTTTACCTTGCTGTTGTTTTGTGATATCTCAGCCATTTCAAAACTAATTTTCATCAAATAATCTTTGAATTCCTGTAAGAATTGTATGCTTTTAATCACTTCATAAGTGATTTCTAATCATCTCGCAAAAACCCTAAAATCTGAACCCCCCTCTCAACCAAAACTATACCATCCCTTAGAAAAAAAGTACTTTGAAAACTATATTGGAAGAGGAAATGAGCAGTGAAAACGCGAACCAGATATAATAGATTAGTTATCGCTTCCATAGGCACAAGGTAAATGTTGCCAGAAATGTACGTCATAACGTCGTTGCTGCTCAGTTTCTGCGTTCATGTTCGCACCAATGTTTTCATGTCTTTTGAATGTCACCATGACAGAGCAGTCTCTATGAGACTCTGCTATGACGAGAAATGCAGTTTGTCTCATTTCTGCTTTCGAGCATGTATCCATGGCAACAAGCCACATCACTTTTCTCATATAAGGTCCCTCTGTGAAGTTTCCTATCGACAACCACAAGCTTCGACTACCATATCTTCGTACTGTCTGAGTACAACGTTTTCGTTGTTGTCGAAATAAAGCATAGAGATGCCAGAAAGTTTGGTGGGTGCACAGCACACCTTGGGTACGGCTCGGTTGTCGATGGAGTTGACGAGAGTCTGTATGATGGCGTGGTTGGTTCCATTCAGTCTCTCACCCAGCGGGAAGGGACATTCACCATCACAGTAGTAAGCCTGGTACCCCATTGGCGCGATGATCCAGTCCTGCCAACCCACATCGCGGAAACTCACATACAGCCGATGTCGTTGGCAGAGGTTGTTGTGTGTCGTCGTCGTCGGCAGCTCATCGAGGGAATCGGCTTGACGCTTGTTTCTCCGACTGCGACACTGTTGGGTCTCGGCCGAGGTCAAGATTAAATTGGTTGTGCTCTGCTTGCGAATGGCGGTGAAGGCTTCCTTGAGTACTCGCTGTCTCACCTCCGAGTTCCCAGAGTGTACAGGCTCGAGGTGAAGGAGCAGACCAAAATTTCGCGCCTTTCGAGCCCGCCACGAACTCACCACTTCCAAGATGTCCACTGTACCTGCGTAGCCTCGCCAAGCTTTGACGAACACGACGTCAACGAGTTGCAATCGCTTGTCTTTCAGTGACATGATGGAATTGAATTTAGTCCGCCCCACGAGTTGGTAGACTCGGACGCTGAGCTGGAGTGAGGAATACTTTTCTGACGACATGGCGGGAATGTCTAGCCTTAGATCAGCCGCTTTGATGGTTTCAAGGCTGGGAATGGACGATAAGTCGAAGAAAGTAATTTGCTGAAGACTTGAAGAATTACTGGCCTGAAGAGCGCCCCCTGTATATGGACGAGAATGCGGGGAAAAGTGTTATCAATAGACGTATAATATCGTTTCCGTTTTACCCCATCATAGTGAATGTTTACTTTTATGATAATAGTTTCAATGACGAATTTGCACGAAATACCTGAATATCGATGCGGATTTGAAAAGAGCAAATTGGTAGAATCAAACAGCATGTACACACCTCAGCGTAATATACAAACACCAAGGATCATTGATATTCACCACTAGCCTGATACAATAATTGACAGTTCGACTTGTTTCGAGAGATAACTAATTAAACTCTGTTCAAATTGGCCAGAAAACAAACAAAACAAATAAAAAGGTGTCTGCCCTTACATCGTATAATCTGCTGGACTGATAAAAGGGATAAAATTCATAGAAATCGATCACGACCATACTACGCAAGGGGTTTGAACTAGTTTTTTTTTTTCTATCATTGTAATATCTCAGGGTGAATTATTGATGATTCGTTTCGACAAACAAATAAGATTGTCAAAAGGTAAGACTTTGCCAGCTCCCAGACTCATTAAAAGATCAGTACACAATAATCAGGTTTGGTCAAAATAATATTAACGAAGTTTGTCACAACAAAACTTGTTCTTAACATTAACAAAAAGAAGACGACTGCAAACGCCAAAAATATTACAAATCGAACTAAATATTCATCCATTTAAAATTACCCTCAGTTTGCCCTAATATCAGCTTAGTGTATCTGACAAAATGTTCTACTGTTAGCTGTCACTGATATCTTGTGAAGAAGTTGAGGTGACTGGGATGGGGGGGGGGGTAAAGGAGAGAGAGAAACAAAAAAAATAATGACAATTTAGGTTGAGTACAACTTCAGTAGTAGGTATATCTGACATTGGCCTTTTTAATGGTTAACTGCTTGCATGTTATACAAAACGGCAGCATGGAACAAGGTTATATTGCTCGATACTTCGGAGACACAATTTGTAGTAGTGCTCTATTTCTGTCTGCACGGAACTCGGTATTTCTGGTCGATACCAGGCCGCCATGGCTGCTGGCAGGTGTACCCTTTGAAGGCGAGTCAGGCCGCCTCACCTGGCGGGTTCGACACTCCATCGTCACCTGGCGTTCTGCCGCAAAAATCCCTTCAGGGAGCACGTGTAAAAATACACGATGTCAAAACAATGCCATTCATAATCGTTTCATGCCTAGACATTGCAGAAGTGACATCAGATGTATATACACTAACGCGCATTCTTGAATAATTATCGAAGCAGCGAGTTCAAAACCAAAACCAGAAATATGTCGTCAATATTTGCATGAAGATATGAAAAAAACTGAAACACCTCAATAGCTGTTTCTGTTTTTCTTTTCTTGGCACACCGTGTACTCCTTGTTGTTTCACCCGAGGGTCAGTCGCTCATCTCCCGGGGGTAGTACCAAGGTATGCAGGTATGGCATGATGGAACTCGTCTTCCACTCTCCTCCTCTCTCCCCTCTCTTTCTCTCCTCTCCTTCAAACGAACAATGCTCCTATTCGCCCTTCCCCTTCCCAGCATGTCGGAGGCTAGCTGATGTGTTTATTACTCCAATGTGGCCCCCACATCTGTAACGCAGGCTTTTAGGGACCACAAAGATCTTACAAAACACATGCTATACACTTGGCCTCGCACGAAGTTTCTTCCGCATCAGCCCCAGTCACTACTTGGTCCTTGAACATATCCCACAGAATGAAGCGAGTTGCAGTAATACTGAAACATAGTGGGAAGGGCCAGAGATACTCAAGTTTGGAAAACACTGATTGTATACTTCAATGAGACTACAGTTTATAGAAGGCTCTGGATAACTGCCTTCTATATTCTTGTTTGAGGTCATTTCTGAAGTGACTATCTGTGACGACGGGATTAAACGTATAATCCCAAATATCTGTGTAAATCATTACGTGTATTCTGCTGACATAAAAAGACAGACCGAGTGCTGAGCTTCCGACAGGTGAGCTGGGTTATGTTCATCCCACCACTTTGTTACAAATTAGCTCTTTCGAAAATGTGTCTGCTGCCATCTTGAGACAAGTCAACAACAAGCCACAGCGATACAGCGCAAGTTTGGTATACACAAGGAGGTAGCTCATACCTCCTTGGTATACAGTCCCTGGATTGACGAATGGAACGGAACGCATGCTTATCTCCCGCGCTTGCGTATTCAGCTGTATTGAGAACAAAATTAGCCTAATTTTACCACAACTCAAATGTGTGTTCATTTAGAAGTGAGGTATCGCAATTACACCGCTGTTACGCGAATAATGTCCAATTGATATTTATTAAACCACACTGTTCTTACAATGAACTTACAACGCTAAGTCGCTGCTAAACACATTTGTGACAACGTACAAGCCAAGTATCATATCGGTTTTCTTCCTATACACAGAAATGTGATTAGAAAAGTCATTCCATGATACAGAACGAAATTAGCGAGTTACATCAGCGCCCTCAAAAAAAAAATTACATATCTAATATAATTTTTTATTTTATATACGCATGATATCGGTGTATCTTTTTAAATATATCAAGATACAATGTAAATATATCATGTGAATAGTACTATTGACAATGGACTTGATATGTCTGAGTCGTAACTGACGTTCTTTCTCTGTGTATCGCAGAGCATGTACTTTACACCATACCTTCATTAACAGCAAATAACCATCTAGTTTAGAATGTGGAGTGTCAAATAAATGGCCCTTAAACATCAACCAATTATTGGATATTCTTTGCTTTTCCTCACACCTGAAATGCAGTCTCAATCTCCCAGTGGCGCAAACACAAATCTAAACTAAATTTATCTCTAAATGAATCCAGGAATTGTATCTTTCGTCTTAGATTGTTAAACAGCTATAACGATTATGCAATACTGACTCCCAACAAGATAAGAAAGGGTTGATAGAGTGGCGCTCACAACATGTGATCTCTACAATAATCCCCATCATGTAAAATCAAGTTGTAGAGTTGCGAGACGATAACTGATCACTTCATCTAATTTGCATACTGCCAATGCCATCATTTCGTTTTTAGAAGCAGGTAAAACCCTATATTAAAAAAAAAAACACCTATATAATCTTCTTACTTTTAAGTTGCCGTAAACATCTTCACTGTGCGATGATGACTTACTATATCCGTCTCGGATAAAAGGGCAAATTTGTCTGAAGAAGAGTTTTCATCGAACATTCCAGGAGATTCGATCACTGACACAAGCACGGACAGATAGACAGGCAGAAAGACAGACAGACAGACAGACAGACACACACACACACACACACACACACACACACAAACACACCCCAAACATACACGAACACAATAATGCACAATAAAAGGCGGGATTGTAAACTTCGAGCTTCTTCTTGCAATCAGCACGATGCCTTTCACTTCGAACCTGTGAAATGCCGGAAGCAGTGTGCATTTTGGCAGGGTGTGAGATTCTGGAATCAACTGTTTATTTAAGGAGCACAATTTGGGGTTGCCTCATTTTTGCAAAGAGAACTTTGTTCTTCCGAGCGTGTTTGCTAGGCGCATTTCTGACAACTGAACTGGACCATTAACGATTACGTCCATGACTTCAAGATTAAATGTGAGTTGCGGAACAACACTCGCCTTTTACTGTTTCAATATCATTTCAAAAAGGGAGAAGCAAACTAGAGGGACAATTCCTCATTTGGGTAATAAAATAGTGAACACTTCTTTCTTTCACGCATGACGTATTGAACATAATTCACGGTGTTCCTTAGAAAAAAAAAATATATGTATATATGACTGTGATGGGGTAACATAATGCACCAATATCTCCACCCACAAGGGGTATATCTCCCTTCTCTGTCCGGCATTTAAATGATACTTAATCTGTCCATTGTGGAGCAGTTCCATTCGCATCAAGACTTTGCCCAAGGCGTAAGTTTTCTATTGTGAAGTTAAAAGCCCTGGAGGAGAGAGGGGGAGAGGAGAGAGGAAGTCCTCCGGTAAAGATGCTGCTCCATGGTGACACTGATGCATTGCTCCTTCCAGAGATCACCCAGCAAGTATGCCAAGTCGACGTGGGTCAGGAGAAGCGATGCCCGATTCCCGACACATGTTTACCCGTGACCAGACAGAACTAACACAGAATCCGCATCTGGGTCGTCTTACCGACATGAGGCACGGTAGTCACAATCCTCCAAACATTCGACTCAGTCCACTGACCGATATTTACTAGAGGACACTGACACCACAGCCAAACTTTTTCTGACTTCTAGGTAATAAAAATTATGAACGAATACACAGATCAACATAAACTTTACAGTGAATATTTCACATGGTAGAGTCATTTTGAATGAAAACATCGTCATCATTTAATGTACAGTCTGTACAATTATGAAGACCATTAAATCAGTCTTGCTCAGCGTCTTCACGGAAACCGCGAAAAAAAGGTGTCTACAGGTCACATGACACCAAGCATTAAAAAAAAAATAGATAGAATGTTGATTTCCATTTTAGTTTGGTATCGTCTTCAGACCTACAAAGTTAAAGGGATGGTACAGTATTAACATTGGTGGAGATGAGAATTGAGCTTTTAATTTTTTGCGAGATACCAAGAAAACACTTATATGAAATAGTACAGAGCATACCATTTTCAGAGGAATTTAAAGTTTTTTTGATGAAAATTGGGTTTGAAATGACTGAAACATCTAAAAACAAAGTAAAACAAAGCAATTGTAATAAAGTGTGGGTCCCACTATTTCAGCCATTTCAAAACCAATTTTCATCAAATAAACGTTGAATTCCTCATGGAATCACGTGCTCTTTCACAAGAGGTTTCTCATTATCTCACTAAAAGCTGTTAGAAACCTGAAATCAGGTCTCAACCAAAACTATACCTTAAAACCCCCCCTCCCCCCCCCCAAAAAAAAAAAGTTATTCTTTGGTCTTGTTTCAAATCAATCAACAGGTTTTTATATTGTATCTTACTGTACCTTACGTTTTGTACTGGATACTAATACTCCCCGAGTTTCTGACACTCTGACTCAGCCTAATATAAAATTTGTTATTGGTCCACATTCGTTCAACTGTCTTAATCCACTGCTCTCTGGTACTTCCTATATTCAAAACAACTTTTGAAAAGGATTTCTTTGTTCTTCCTTGTTGGAGACGATTGATTTTGTTATGACTAATTGTCCGAGTTTATCCATCCCTGAAAGAGTTTATAGTCATTGTAGAATATTCCCCTATAGCGGGAAGGGATGAACAGCAAGATTTCAGACATCAAGCCTCAATGATAATAGACGACTTTATAAAAACATCAAGGAGATTCACATCTACCACTGCAAAAATTTTCATTTGTATTTGAACAAGAAATCACTGACTATCACCGTATCACTATTAGTAATAGAAATTGTTACTAATTATTACTTAATAGATATTATGACTATAAAAAGAGAATGCAATTAACTTTAAATATTCATCTTTCTAATAATCACAAAAGTGGAGTATTAAGGCCATGATATGTCAATACAGATTTTGTATAGAAAACATAAATCACATAGCGAATGAAAGAGCAACCTTTCCTTCCAATAACAGTTTCTTAACCACATTTATTGGCTGATATTACTTTGATTGATTGAGCAAGAGGAGACTGATGTGGTGCAGTGTAAGAGTGACGGTGTGGACTTCTGCTTTTGGTTATTTCTTTCAGATCATCGCGACTGATCATTATCAATTGAAGGTCGAGTCATTTATGCTGTATTCTACGAATGCAGTAATGATGATGATAAAAAAGGACATCTATACTGCGCAGCTGCCATAACAATATAGCGCAGTCATTGCTCTATATAGTTTGTATCTATTACTTCGGCATCCGCGATAACAAGACAGTAAGATTAAACTTGGTTTATACGAACATTAAATTGTATGTGTCCCCTGCTTTGCATGTCAGACTTCAATGTTCAAACAAAGAATAGACATCAAATGACAATGATTTCATCCGAGCAAGACCAAATAGATTTCAGCCCATGACAGGGAATTGTCTCTTCGGTATTCAACGTGATTTAATTTCCACGACATAAGAACCATCCATTTCCAGACAAGCAAGATTACGCAATGATAATGATACCTCGATTATCTTTGATCACTTAAACATGATGTTCATAAATGAACTAGTATCTATTTGTAGATAAGGTAAAGTTGCTGATTATCAGTGTTGTATATCATTGTAAGAAGTGTGTCGGGGAAAGGGGAAATGTTAGGGAAGGAGACTGAGTAATGAGCTGATGGCCTGATGACGTAACAACAGGCGGAACTCATTTGTTTCGGTCAGTCGGTCGGAAATCAGACGGGAGAGGGGTAGCCTCGAAAGGATGTTAGCATTTTATCGAATCATTAAAGTGATATGGCAACATGTAATAAAGGTCATGTAAAAAAAGCTGTGTGTATATGGCAAATTACCAATGGCCAGTGCTGAAAGTCATTTTTCTTTGTCAGTTTAACATGAAATCAATTTGCTTGTATGTTTCGCAACTCTAAACTAATTACAGGATATTGCCCGCAAAGCTGACCTTAAAGTCGGGAGTCAAATAAAATGGAAAAACTAAAGGGACTGATTGTTCACAAAGTAGGAAGGAAGCTTCCATGACACATACCCGAATAAGTCATGGACAAAGAGATGTCCACACACAGATGGGGGCGTGCAGATGCTTTTTAATGACATAAGTGTATCGACTATATTAGATAAAAAAAACAAAAAAACAATGACAGTAGAGAAATTTTAACAGCGAGACAACGAGGATTCGTATCACTGGTATTCTCAATAGCAACATTTGCCGAGTACAAACATCGAGTACTGTACGTTGATATCTTCTTCATTTGCTTTCTTGGTGATGGTGACGTAAGAATTAACATGATGCAGAGACGAGTGCCCAAACGTGAACACAATCATACTGTCATCTTGCAAACGTGTACTGATTTACGTCAGTGTGTTCTTAAATCTCTAAAATTCTTATAAATCACAAAACTGGAATGGAAACTTACGTCGTGCGACGTTTCGCCGATTAACAATCAGCTTCTTCTGGCGTCATTCAGTGTAAGGAACGTCGCGCGACGTAAGTTTCCATTAAAGTTTTGTGATTTATATGAATTTTGGAGATAATACTTCGACTGGATGAATAATAGTCTACATCAGTTTGTGTTCTTAAATCTTACGTAATTCCTGCCAAGCATAATGTAGGCAGCAGCTTTTTAAGATTCTTCAAGACAGTGTAGCAAAGGCGGCCATATTGTGTGCGTTGAACCTTAGTAGACGATGATGGGATATTAGTTTGACAATGAGGTTCAGTGTCATTGTTGATGGGGAGTCGTGGCTAAAGAAAGCCCCAGTCACCTCGCGGTTTCCTACTAAACTCTTTATTCAGGCCAGCGTGGACACCTATCCAATTAGGTTTGAAAAGCCCCATAATGACTCAGTCCATTGAACCATACGGCCGCTAAAAAAAACGAGCATTCCAGCCAAGAATTGGCATTCTTTTATACCTCAAAGAGCTGGACAAGCCATACTCAGTTTGAGATTACGCGGGATTTCAACGAACCTATCATGAAGAATTGTTTAAGGGCATGATTAATTGCCCGAGTTCCGAACACTCGACTCAATGGAATAATTAACTGGGTATTTTCAAGCCTCGGTGAAGGTTGAATGGAAAACGTGGGATTAAATGGTTAACATCCCGGAGTATACCATAATCACCAACAACGCGAAAATTACCAAGCCTTGTGCAGGACATCACACGCAGTGCCAATGAAGCGATGGAAATAATTAGCGTAAGATTTTTTTTTTTTATTTTAATGTCCAAGCCTACTTTGTCCATGTTTCAAGTTTAATGTATAAATTATCATTACTTTCCTCAAACTATCAAAAAAGTGACATGTGCATATACGGTACATTAGGAAAGTTGGCGAGAATATTAGAGTTCCGCATTCAGTCTGCTTATGTAAGACAAATAACATAAACGCGTACACAACAATGACGTGCACACGAAGCTGGAAACAACACTTTTTATGGATCGGAAATATCTAATTAATCGATATCTAAAAGACCCCCCCCCCAAAAAAAAAAAAAAAAATATATATATTTTTTTACTCATTGCCTTAGGTTAGTCAAATACCTGTTTTGACTAAAATCGTGAAATTGCAGGACAATATCAAACATCTAGATCCATTTTCGGAACTATTCAAAGATGGTGTAGATAAATGACAATCATGGCTCGTGTCAATGATGAACAAGCGCTCGCCAGTCAAAATAAATAATAATGACAAATTGTGAGACGTAACCTTATCTCTGAGCAGACAACCTGTCCTATATGATTCTTTCCACGCGGTGAAATAGTGTCCTAGGCAGGAAAAAAAAATATTTGAAACAAGATATGGTATTAAATGGCGATGAGTCCATCACCCACTGCTACCAGCTGTCATCGTAGGCAACCTTGGCTTGTGAGTAATTGGCGTAACATACGTCGTTATTTCTGCTCGTTAATCATCCCCTACCAGTCAGTGATTTTACCCACCTGTATTTGATAGGCTCCGGATGATGTTACCATGGAGCTCAGGTCCCGAGCACTCTCCCGCCTTGTCCTCATCGCCTTCATCCGCTCTCCTCGGTCCATCGTCTGCACGGCTTGCGGCCGTTTCCTCCGCGGCGGACATTTGCCTGTACAAGTCCCACATGTATTGTGGTGCCGTGGCGTTGGGCCGGGGATGTGGTCGTTCGCTTAACCCCATCACTCGCAGGATTTTGCTCTCCATTCTACGGGTAAGGGTCACGTAGTCGGGTGGGGCTCCCTGGGCTGTGGTCAGCCATATTACAATGATCAGCACGAGTCTTGAGACCTCCATTGACGTTGACTAAACGTACTTTCACCTTCTTCTTCCAGTTGATTACGATACGAGCTCGAAGCGGGATAAGGCTCTGTCCCCCACATCAAACACTTGGCGCTAAATCTCTACTAACTTGTGCGGACGGACAAGGGGGAAAAATCGACGATCTCACGGTCATTTATATCGGTATCGTAAAAACATCGTTGTCTCCTCTTTACAAATACGGTGGCATTATTACATCTCCCCTATTAAGCGGCTCCTTGCACTCATGCCTCGCAGTGATCTCTCAAGCCAACGGTTCGTAGAGTAATGTTATGTCCTTCCTTCGCAGCATTTCCCACGCTCACTCTCCACTTTGCTCCCTACCTCCAGTGGCTGACTCGAGGTTGATCGGATGGAAAGGAGAGAGAAGGAGCAGAGAGAGAAAGAGGCTCAATGCGGTAGGCCTCCCCTCTCAGCAGTCTAGCCAGACTAATTGGCCTACGGAGATGGAGGGATACCACCTCAGCGTGGGCCAGCTATGCTCATTAATTACACAATTAGCATTCGACAATAGCCGTATTATCGGGATAACCGGATAAGGCGTGCTAAAGCTAAAGAGGTTTGACCAAACAATCTCTAGCCCCAAGAAGACCCGATGTAAAAATGAGCAAGGTTAAAGTCGACCTGGTTTACGATCAATATTGTAGAGAATCCTTGAGACTTCCCTCAACTCACAATAATGGGTGCGAACATTATGGCACTACAGTAATACAATGACAAACACGCCAGTGATAGAGGCGAGCCCGCAGTTGCCAACAGTGAATGACGACTTTTTTTTTCTTCACTCCAGTCGTGTCGCATCAAACATGAAATGGAGTGAAAGTAGAGCGTTGGGATACGAAATGCTTTTCTGGATCATATGGATAAGCCAGCGGGCTTTCCGAGTCGTGAGACGGTTCGAGAGAGTGAAGGAAACTGACTACAAAGAGTCGATGGAGAGTGAGAGAAAAGAGAGAGTGAGAGAGACAGATGAAGGGAAAAAAAGAAGGAAAGAGGGGAGAAGGAGACAAAAAAGGAGGAAATGAGGAGGGATGGCAGTTCAAAGGCGTTAGGGAGATGATGGAAGGATGACAAAGCGAAAATAAGAACAGAGTGATGTATCTTGAAATCTACGTTGCTAATTCTGAATGTGAAGTTGATAAAATGATATACGCGATTATACGTCTACTTTCCCGCCAAGTAAGGGCAAGTCGATAAATTTAACAAATATTTTTAAAAAGCAGGTGTGTTGTAAAGCGACAGGTGAATAGAGTGAGAAAGCGTGAAGGGAGAACCTTACACGAGGATGGTTCAAAGACGGAGGTCATGTTAAGGAGGAGGAAAGTTTCCAGGATGAAATCTGACGCTCCAACGAGGACGCTGTCAAAAGCAGACCCTATCGCAGGTGCAGCACCTGTATCAAGTTCTGGTGAAAAAAAAAGACTTTGTTTTCAGCTCCCTTTCGATTGCGCCAAGCTGTATTATGTTTTCCACGGATGACTTTCACTGGGGGTAACCATCAACCGCCTATATCCAGGTGTTGCACAGGTACGAGGTAAAGCTTTATTAAGAGAGTCAAAGGATGAGGTATAGACAAAAATAATAATGGTGAGACTTGTCAAACGAGAGAGAGAGAGAGAGGGAGGGAGAGAGAGAGAGAGAGAGAGAGAAGAAGAAAGAAAGAGAGTGAGGATAGGAGAAGAAAAACACAATATGCATGCATTATTAGGATAGACAGAGACTGAACGAGATGGTGGGGAAATGGGGGTAAATTTGGTTGTGGAAGAAGAGGAGGGAGCGGTTGGGGGTGAAAAGAGACAGGTAGATAGAGCGGTTGTTTGCCGGTGCCACTAGCTGTTGAGAGATGGCTGTATGTGCTTAGGGGATCAGTACTGGAATGTTCTCTGCCAAGGATGTGGAAGCCAGGAGAGAAAGAGAAAGAGAGGAGAGAGGGATAAAAAGACGAAAAGGGGGAGAGGGAGTAAGACTTGGATAAAACTTCCAAAAGAAGACAAGAGGAAAGCTAAAGAGCGGTTTACCCGCCCTATTCACCCTGATGCGTCCTAAACTAACAACCATCAATAATCAATGGCTTGATGCCTACAATAGGTACATGTTTTCTATTGCGATTAAGAATCCATTACCAACAATGGCGTAACTCTATTAGCGAGAGAGTCCCATTTGTTGCTCCACTCCATGTAAACCCGAGGACAGAGAGGTTATATCCGATTAAGTCCCTTTCCCAAGATGTGTTTATGAATAGCTGGTAAACCATGGTCGATAGACCAAAGCAAACACTGGGGTGTTCATTTAGCAGTTCGGCCATTCTTTTGGAAGCCCTTGTCAAACCAACGCCCCATCTCAATAGTTCTTCATTCATCTGGTAACATTCTTTTCGCACCTGGAAAAGTGTATACTCGTGTATTACCAAGACACACCATCGGTCTACAAAGTATCTAAATTTTATGCATACTTCTATAACAAAAGGTGGCAAGAAGGCATCGACAAGGGATTTCTGTGACGTACGCAAACTATTTTGAATTGAATTGAAGTGGTTTACTGATAAAAACATAGGGGCCTATATACATTAAAATATAGCAGTCAACAGGCTGAATTGCTGCTTTACTTTACAATGTTAAACAATTTCACCTTCAATATGAATAAACTGTCTGAATGCTATTTCAGGGTCTAAAAATACAACATCTTACCTATATTTTGCGGAAAGCCCCATTTAATTTGGTTAAGTTTTCGAAGAGAAATGCGGATCGTTGTAAAGCATGCCACGTGTCTTTTTCATTCATGATAAGCACTTGGATGCTCTTGAAACTGTAATGTGCGAATACAAGGGATTCCTGACATGCTCTACAAAGATCTTCAGTTCTCTTTGACCACTGAAGCAAATCGGATTGGGTTTTCTGTAAGATGTGGGCATTAAAATAGAGTCAATGTCAATGTGGGCAATAAGTTATTGTTTCATATCCTGAAATTGTATCTGGATTGATTCATTATTTTTAAAGTTATTGTTGCGGAGGGTCCCGTTGTATTTTTTTTTTTTTTTTTTTTGGGAGGGGGACATATACGGTATTATGTTCAATTGAAATATTTCTGATGAAAACCAGCACAAGGAGCTCCAAAGGACGCTGAACAGGAATTTCACCTAGTCCAATGCTTCATATTTGACGTTTCCCTTAGTTAAGTAGTCCCATACATTAAACTTCGTGTATGTCTTTGCTTAGATCTTGCAGACGATGACAAAGGAAGAGAAAAAGTATATCGGGTAAAAGAAAAAAAAAACACATAACAGCAACGTCAAGATATGATGTAAATTTAAGATGTAACAAGAAAAAGCAAAGCCGCTGGGATGTAGGATCGATGCATGCATGCAAACAAATTGATGAAAATTGGGATCTGGTCCTTTTAAATGACTTTCCCGAACAAATGAAACGTTGCCATAGGACCTATTTGTTTTCATACCTTGATCTCTTCGAAGAATACAATAAAGAGAACGAATAGAGATGACATTCTTGGCTGAAAGAGAGACTAGTTCTACCCATCGTCCTCTATGCGCTCTCCAGCCGAGCGAGGCGAGCGTTGCTGTCGGTCAGGTTATTCGAAAAATATTGCGCCTAGCTTGATATCTCAAATCTAATTCCAGTGCATGTTTCTTGTCTGTACACTGCAATAACTTCATTTGTTGTAGTTTTTCAACATGCGCATAACCAATCAATATTATTAGAAACATCCGTTTTCGGCTTTCTTTATGCTATTTCCAGCAGCGCAAGACATCTGCTGGATTTCTTGGTCCGTGCTGCCGGAAAGAATGCCTTTGCACTTTTGTTCTATATTTCAGTGAAATCTCGAATTGAGGAGGACGAATACCATCTTGTCAAGTGAGTGCCCACAAATAATCATAATAATATGTCTATATATCGGCGCCCTCCCTTTGAAAGTGAGTAATGAGTGGTATCGTTTCAAGTTTTCCCGAAAGCTCCCCCCCCCCCGAACTGAACAGCATGTTCTTCTACGTATACGTGGATTTAGAAGAAGGTCTATACATGTTCGTGTGATGTTTCCGATTTCCACAGAAATAACCTTGTTCCTCAGAACTGTATACGTGTGGTGTCATTCAGTTAAAATGTCTGTTTTACCCACTGACATGGTGTCAGAAACATATCTTCATAGCGGAATAACAAGCTTCATTTAAGAGCAATAATTCGCACATTTAAGTTTTTCATAAAACAGGCATTTCAGTCAGATTTTCTTACATCGACTATTAACAAAGAGAATAGATATCAACGTTTACTACCAAATTAACAACTAACAAACACAAAACAATGTTTATTAGGCTTTCTTAAAGACGGTACATTCTAGACGTTTTCACAAGGCTCGCATAACCCACTTCTGCATAACCCCCCCCCCCCCTCCCCCCAGCAATGAGTATCCGTCAGGAGGATGAATGAACTCTGATGACCCAAGATCATCTCATCTTGACCGGTAGACCAGTGACTGCCTGCGATCTCTGTCGACAGTCTTCAATACAAGTCCCTATAGAGTACTGCCGACTATATTATACGTGTACTTCCGGCTAACAGTGCACTAGTTTCTATCCCGTGTATGACCATGGTCCATGGTATGACCAAGGAGTTAAGACTCCTTGGTATAACCATTCTTATGATAACAGGATTTTTAAGTCCCTTTCTTCACAAATTAGTTAAATGAGAACAAGAGCTTGAGAAGAGGGCTTCAACGCAATAATTTCGTCGCTTATAGTTCAAATCCACTAATCTTTAGTGACGAACTCTTCAATATTCGTGGCTTAGGTGCACATTAGAAATGCGTTCGCGCCCATTGCTATTGAGTAAAGCACATTGTCTCCTTTGTGATCTGTTCTTTGTGTGTGTGTGTGGGTGTGTGTGTGTGTGTGTGTGCTTGTGTGTCCTTTTATATACAAAACTCATATACAAAACTCTTTCTTTTTCATTCGTAATATTTACAATGTGGAATTTCTTTTGTCAAAATGAAATTTGTATTATTTTGCAATTAACTATTGTATATTATTGTTTATATGAAAAAGAAAGAAAATAAAAGATTAACAAAAACATAAAAGTGTGTGTGTGTGTGTGTATGTGTTCCTAATTCCGTGACCTCTGCCCCCTCCCCACCGTATCAGTTGATTGTGTAGGCTTGTGCCGAAAGGGTGGGTTGGGTGGTGGCGCGTCGCGTTAATGGGAACACCACCCTTCGTCCAAAGCCCCCCCCCCCCCCAGTTTTGCCGAAAGGGTGCGTTGGGAGCGTTGGGTCGCGTCGCGTTGACTGGAACCCCACCCTTCTTCCAAAGCCCCCCCCCCCCCCCCGGTTTTGCCGAAAGGGTGCGTTGGTGCCTTTTCTCATGTAATATTAAAAGACGAGTTTTGAATTTATATTTAACCTTCAAACAACCATTTCAAAGAGGCAATCGTCCGGATCGGTTTACACTCTATTACCACTTGGTCTACAGCCAGTTGGTCTAATAGACTGTTTAATATCAGTTGGTCTAGTCATCATTTCGTCCAATTACTGTTTGGTCTAATTGTTATTTGGTTTAATTACTATTTGGTCTACAGTCAATTCGTCTAATAATAGCCATTTGGTCTATTTTTGGTCTATTACGAGTTGGTCTAATTCCATTTCGTCTAATCATCAAATGGTCTAAAATAAAACCAAATTTGTCCAATATAAATTTGGTGTACACATCAATAGAAAGGCCCCGCCCCCCCCCCAAAAAAAAAAAATAGCCCAGTTGGTCATATAGACGAAACGATGATTGGACCAAATGGTACCTGATTAGACCAGGAGGCTGGCTATTAGACCAAATGACAATAAGATCAATGGTTATTAGACTAAATGGGTGTAGACTAAATGATGATAGATAGACAGAGGCTAGACCAACTGGGCAATGAACCAAAATTAATGATGTGTACACCAAATTTATATTGGACATTTTTTTTTAGACCATTTGATGATTAGACAAAATGGAATTACTATAGACCAACTCATAATAGACCAAATCGGTATTTGATGATATAAATTGGTGTTAGACCAAAAATAGACCAAATGGCTATTATTAGACGAATTGACTGTAGACCAAATAGTAATTAAACCAAATAACAATTAGACCAAACAGTAATTTGACGAAATGATGACTAGACCAACTGGTTATTAGACCAACTGATATTAAACAGTCTATTAGACCAACTGGCTGTAGACCAAGTGGTAATAGAGTGTAAACCGATCCGGACGATAGCCTCTTTGAAATGGTTGTTTGAAAGTTAAATATAAATTCAAAACTCGTCTTTTAATATTACATGAGAAAAAGTACCAACGCACCCTTTCGGCAAAACCGGGGGGGGGGGGGGCTTTGGACGAAGGGTGGGGTTCCAGTCAACGCTACGCGACCCAACGCTCCCAACGCACCCTTTCGGCAAAACCGGGGGGGGGGGGGGGGGGCTTTGGACGAAGGGTGGTGTTCCCATTAACGCGACGCGCCACCACCCAACCCACCCTTTCGGCACAAGCCGATTGTGTAACGCTGCGAGGGAGAATGGGTGAACAAGAATGACCATAGGGAGGAGTTACTTTCCACTTTCAAGCTCCAACTTACTACTGTGAGTGTTAAAGGGAAGATAAACCCCAAGAGCAATGTGGATTGAGTGAAAGCAGCAACATTAGTAGAACACATCAGTGAAAGTTTGAGGAAAATCGGACAATCGATGCAAAAGTTATGAATTTTTAAAGTTTTGGTGTTGGAACCGCTGGATGAGGAGACTACTAGAGGATATGACGTATGAGTGGACAACAATACAAAGAAAATATAAAGGAAATTCAACAAAAATTCACTTTTCTAGAATCATGAAAGAGCAATGGACCAACCTCTTTCCGAAAGCAGGGGGAATAATTGCTACCCTTAACATATGTCAATATCAAGTTGATGGAATTTGTAATTTTCATGAAAAATGGATTTTTGTAGAATTTTCTTTATATTTTCTTGGTATTGTTGTCCACTCATACGTCATAACCTCTAGTAGTCTCCTCATCCAGCGGTTCCAACACCAAAACTTTAAAAATTCATAACTTTTGCATCGATTGTCCGATTTTCTTCAAACTTTCACTGATGTGTTCTACTAATGTTGCTGCTTTCACTCAATCCACATTGCTCTTGGGGTTTATCTTCCCTTTAAGATATTATTGGTGCTGTTGTACCATACCATATTTTGAGTTTCTTTCTTGCTCAGTCCATTCCGTGGAATGATTGTGCGGTCATGTGGTTTCAGGTTTGATGTGGACGATATTCTGCCACAAACCAAAAATTTTTCATCACTTCAATCACGTATAGGCACCTGTTTAAGTCGACTGACAGTGACCGACAAGCACTTGGCTCATAGTTTTTCATCCTACGAAATTCGTCACCCTTCAGCTTTCTCAAGAGTTATTGCGTTATTTACTTCCTTTTTTCAATTGGAAAGGGAGAAAAACATAGGTCGGTACTGCTGAGAGGACATACACCTATAATGATGTCATTGGAATGATTTAGTACATAAGAAAAAAATACTCATTCACATTCTTACAACTTAAACTACAGTTCCAGGTGAAATGCATGCGTGGTAGAGTTTAATAGCACTGCACTGACCAGCCAGGGAGATGGTTGCCATTTCTTCACCTCCTGAACCAACCATGCCATGTGCAGTCCATAACGAACAACGATGACTGGATATGACCTCATCTCCCCTATTACGTAACATCGAGAGGTCACCATCCTGCCGCCAGCAAACGCCATCTGTCTTTCGTCACATTGAGGGAAAGTCCCTGGCCGTACAACGACCATAACTAGTCTTATTGCAGACGCTCTATCTTATTTTCGTATTTTTTCACTGTCTTTCGAATTGCAACAGTTTCTCACACAAGGCCGTGATTATATTCCGTTTTTCATATCCGATGACTGCGGAAGAGAATGTTCTTTTTACGGCATTCTTCAAGATGTAAAAAAAAAACATAGTCACATAAAAACACATTACAATATCAATACGAGCGCTAACAAGTGTCATATTGCGCTGAAATATTGTCATCGTCACTATGGAATGACAAGGACAAGTGATGTCAAACACTGGATTCCTGAATCAGAGTAATCGCTCATCCCTCGTCGTGTTGGTTTATATCAATACATACAGGACATGTATTAAAAGATCGCCTGGATTTAGAACATACTATTGCTACATATCTTCTAAACCTTGATAATTAGGGAGGTGAGACGAAACACCTCCCTGCTTTTACAAAAGTCTGGTATTTAGTCCATATTCCACATGGCGTGTCTTATTCGAGACTAACAACGAGACAGGGGTGAGCACGAGGGGGATCGCCATCCGCCACTCCAGTGCCAGACTCGGCCGAACGTGGGAGACTGTCTCCAGTCAGGTAGAAAATCGGCCCTAAAGCCTGGATGACCTTACTCGTGTCCTGACTGAGGTCAGGAGGGGTCCTCCATCCACCGCCACCTTGCACCGTGTCCCTCTCCTTCACCCCACCCCTCCCCCATGATGCTACAGGGAGGCAGACCTCACAGAACTCCGTGGTGCTTTCTCGTCAGTCCTTGTTTATCTCCACCACTGTCTATCCCTCTGTGTGTATATGTCCATATATGAGATCAACGTGGAATACATGCACTGACTGGTTAATTAACCCTCCGTGGACCATGATTTCAATATGCCATTAACATCGTATGCAGTCAAGTTTACCATGGTAATAATGGAGTTAATCCACTGTGTCTCTTGTGTATAAATGGATTCCAGGCAATGTTGATGTCACAAAAGCAACAGGACCTTGTGATGCGACAGTGACTACCATGGGTATAAAACATTATGATGGTGAAAATGATGATGAAGAGGATAACAATGATGATAGAAATAATGATGATGATGATGATGGTAATAATAATAACAATGAAAAAAGAATAATAATAATAATAATAATAGCAATAATAATGATAATGATAATAATAATAATAATAGTGATAATGAAAATAATCATTATTAGTAGTAGTATTAATGTTATCATTATTATTATTATTATTATTATTATTATTATTATTATTATTATGATTATTATTATTATTGTCATCATTATTAGCATTATTATTACTATTATCATGATTATTATTGTTGTTGTTGTTATCATCATTATCATTATTATCTAAACTTTCCGGAGCTGTTCTTCGTCAGTGGACGATTCTATCAGTCATGACGTCTCTGTCTTGAGTGTCCGAGATGCAGCGGTTGTACCACCTATGAATTTATTGTTTAGTCTGAATTCAATTCGAATTTCAGCTCAAATTCAATCTTTATGACTTACCTATACACGTAGTTAAAGCTGTTTGTAATTCCCGCCTTATTGTGTTGCAAATTAAGTGAATTATGTTGCAGTTCGTTTGCACTATCTCGAAAAGTTAATTTTGAATATTAACAGTAACGGGTTATTGCCTTATTTATTGTGCATTTCATTCAATTTCAGTGCATTTATTATTCGTGCATCTTCTTCATCATTTCATGGAGCAAAAAGAAATACACTTTTGTTCCCTTAATCAAGGTACAAGCTGACGCAACTCCTCCAGTAAAATAATCCTGATGTTCTCTATCTTGGGTAGCCTCTTTAATATTACCACTTATTAGGGACCTGCCATTATCATTATTACCATAGTATTACCGGATGTTAACACCTTCGTGAAAAGATCTTATGTCTTAAGGATGAATACCGGGGACTCGAACCCGCAATGGCCATAACTTATGCTTTTCCAGAGGCCGCCATCAAACTCAAGCTTCAGCTTAAGATGACGGTCTCCTGCATTTTGTATGTATTAACTCGATTGAATAATCAATAATTTTCCAATTGTTTTTGTATGATTATAATTCACCTATACAGCATATTATTATTGGTACATTATAACTTGGATGGTATCATCAAAACAATATAGATGATAATACATCAGAAAGTAATGGAATTTAAGAGTTTCATTATGTTTCATCAAAAAGTGGCATATATGGGTCGCAACCACACAGACAGAAGAGACGATGATATGTTAAATTTGGTAAAAAGAAGCTAGGTTATTACCAAACTACAATCAGTTTAAAATGATAGAACTATTCTTATTAATTCACTCTGGTCTCGTTTACATGATTTTCGTAATGTGGTAGACTACTAAAATTTAATGTACGGTCCGTCGTGTCTACGAGATTTGTGAAAAATGTTAGGATTAGCAAATTAAGGGAATGTATTGGCATGTCATGCTGCGTAAGAATGCACTTTCCATATTATACAATTTTTGAAACTGGAGGAAGTAATGTTTTAATGTGTCTAAAAAAAGAAATATTACTGTTCCTCGGAGTGTTTATATCTTACCCTAAAGGAACGGTTTAAAAAGGATTTGTATGGCATGATGCATTTGAGCAAAGTCCAGCTGTTTTCGTATGTGATAATAAGATATGGGTTAGATTGCTTTGTTTTTGCAATTTCCTCATGTGGCGTTACACTATTTTGCGTGTGGTGAATTACAACATTATTAAGAGAAATTTAAGAGAGAATTAAGAGAAATTTAAGAGAAAGTTTGGAAGAGTATGCAAGTTCTTCCATAATTTACCGAAGTTTTATAATTCAAACGCTGATTTCATTAATTGCAATGATACACTGTACCACCACATTTTTTTTTTTGTGTGTGTGCATGTGTGTTTTAATATTGACATAATACTTACATATAACGCTTCCCCCCCCCCTCCCAATTCACATAACTAAAGATCCTAGTAAAGCAATACTGACGATAAATAGAAAAGGAAAACAGGGAAAGACTATGTACTGATTATATCCTCCTACAACAATCAAATTTCACGGTAAATTTATATCCGGTTGTTACAATATTAACTCAATAACGCTTGAGGGAGGAGAGGCTAGTCAAGGTAAGAGGGTCTACGACGAAGACTACGTTGCAGCGTGAAAGCCCCGCGTGAATCGCTACTGTCATGACACCATAGTTGAGAGTTTGTTCACCAATTTTCGGCACGGTGAGGTGCTAATGTCATCAATTATTGACCGATTACGCCGTATCAAAGAGCGACTGCTCCTCTTACACGGTCGGCTGCAAAGGAGTGTCTGTTTGAGGGCGCTATACTAACACCTTCTGACGAAGTCTTGCCTCCCGATCATCTAGTAGGGCCTACACTATTAACTCTAAAGGGTGAATCACAGCCGTTTGAGTGACATGTGTGCCTTCAAATCAGCCCTGTCATTGTTCTACCCCTTCCCTCCTTTACGGGTGATTCACATCTCCGGATATATATCTACCACTCTAGAAATCCAAGCATTGGTTTTTGACAATAAGGCAACAATGGAAGAGAATCATCTTGAACTGGCGAATATAATGGTCATGTTCACGTCCTATTCCTTACAAAATGGCTATCATTATAATGTGCTCTCATCAAATCAACAGACGAGGACAGAGAAATAACATCCAGAAGTTTATGCCATATAATGTTTAATACAGAATTTTATAGTACTCGCTTAAAAGGCTGGTTCGGACCTATTTGAGGGACAATTTTAGGCCATGTTTTCTTTGCCGGGATAGAGAGATCAACAGCACTTTATATCGCATTCCCGGATGTTCCCCGGAGAAAATGCGGGGATTTGGCTGTGACGACAGAGTCCCGGTGAAATCTCGAGGAAAAAAAAATACCATCGAAAACCTAAACCACGTGACAGGTTTACGATTCAGTCTGCGGAGCATATTCCCCCACCCCCTTGGCCCTCTTTTTTTTTTTTCAAACCCTTTTCAGGCTTCCCGCAGTGACATTTCTTTCGATATGAATCGAGATGTCTTCTGATAAGCACGAGTGTCTAATGAATCCATAGAAAACTATCACAAAACACTGCATTCTCCATCTCTGACACTGTAAGCTGATGTTGCCACTTGATGAATTTACCTCTATCAATAATTTCTTTTCCAGTGATTCTGTTGATAATTATGTACTTAGGAACAGCTGCCAGCAAAAACGAAGAAAATGGGGGAACAGCAAAACGAATGTTAAGAATATGGTTACAGTTCGTTATTCCGAAAGTTCGGTATTCCGAAGGTTCTTTAGTCCGAAAATTCGTTATTCCGAAGGCTTGTTATTCCGAAGATCCGTTAATCCGAAAATGTGATAAGGTTTGTTATTCCGAAGGTTCATTAATCCGAAAATGAAATAAAGTTCGTTATTCCGAAGGTTCGTTAAGGGCCCTATTTCATTGTCGGATCAACGAACCTTAAGAATAAAGAACCCTATTTCATTTTCGGATTAACGAACCTTCGGAATAACGAACCCTATTTCATTATCGGATAAACGAGCCTTCGGAATAGCGAACCATATTTCATTTTCGGAATAACGAACCTTCAGAATAACGCCACAAAATAATGTTCGGATAAACGAACCTTTTTTCATTTTCGGATTAACGAACCTCTAGGTATAGGCAATTTGTGTGTTTCGGATTAACGAAACTTCGGAATAACGAACCTTCGGATTAACGAAACTTCGGAATAACGAACCTTCGGAATAACGAACCTTCGGAATAACGAACAGCACCCAAAAAGATTATAAGTTATCATGATATAATTCGTGCTACTAGAGCGCTTCACTGAGAGGTCATGAATACCTTGTGCAAGGTCTAAAAAGGTAGTGTTCACATTAGTTTAGTTCGCCAATTTCTCTCTAGCAGTAACGATGAAATGTTTACATTCTAACCACGTCAAACTTGTGTTCCACTTTCAGATCAGTATAAATATTTTATTTCAAATAAGCAGATGATAAGTAATGAGTTTAGAGATTTATAAAACGCCAACGTATATTCTGCTCCACAAACTAATGAAATAAATTCAGTTGGAGGAAAATGTGGGTATATAGTGCCCACCATTTGTAAATGAATAATTAGATACTGGTTAGAAAAACAACCAACGAAGATAGATTGTGAGATCAGGAAGAATTGTGAAGACATAGAAGATGGGGGAATGAGAAACAGAAACTGAAAAATGATTTGTGACGATTTTCAACGAAGGTCTTTGAGAAACAACAGACAAAATGAAATGACCTACACGATGAATAAACCGTTCAAAGGTTTCGCTCTGGTCTGAAATTATCTCAGAGTTTCAGGAATAATATCTTTCGGAAGAGTACCATCCCACATTAGGAAGGAAGGGAGAAAGCGACAAATATTTAGGCGACCAAAATGATAAATGTGTGACTAGTTGCTTCCAAAACTTGAACTCCTATGCCGAATATTCAGACTTGCCATCAAAAAACACCTCCACAAAGATTATCAATAGACGCCGCCTCTCAGTTTCGAATCCGTTCAGGCGAAAAATATTCCCTGGCGAGCACACCTGAACCTTATAACAGTTCAGCCGTCCTTCTAATAAATAACTCGTTACGAGACAAGCTCCTGACTTGCTTTCTTCCCCCGTCAGGATGATATTTACATCATGTCCTTGGAAACTGACTCTTTATAATGGCTTGCTGCAGAAGTAATCTCATGGTCGTATTATTTGCCTTCGTCCTATTAAATAATAAATGCTAGAGTAGAGTCAAGTTTTAGCGGAGCGGATGGTTCTCAAACGTAAATTACAGTCGCAAATTACAGGCGGTCGTGTAGAGCGGTATTGAGCGATGACCCCGTAAGGTCACACGCGTCAATTGGGACTGGAATCCAGGTGTATCCTTTCGAATTGCCGCTCTGAAACGAGCAGAAAATTGCTCGGGTGCGCAAAACTATTTGCCTACCTGTCAGCCAGCGTAGAGGATGTTCGTTTCCATGGTGATGGGGTTGAAAGCTCCGATGTCATCTTGATAGAGACGTGCCCCTCTGAGGAGTGAAGAACGTGGGATCTTGGCATAGCTTGGAAGCGCTTGGAAGCATGTCGGACCATGAAACGTTTATTCTCAAGAAACAAAGTGATCGTGTGTGCATTCAGAGCACGGTCTCTACTCATGGAGGCAAAACACGTGATTGATGGTTGGTGGTATCATTCTATTCTTTGCTTGCTCCATGGTTGTTTATGAAAAGAGTGTCACAATAGACTGTAATGGGTTGATTTCTTTTCTCATTATTATTCGAAGCTTATTTCTGGTATGTTAGCTATGGAATATAGCTAATCTACTATAAGTTGTGATCATTATTGACCTCACTCAAATTAATGTGTCGGCATACAACTGACCTCTTTATTCCATAACTAGGTGGATTACTAATTGATAAACTAGCCAAAATCATTGTCCATCCCGCACTCTAACCAACGAACCATCGCTTGACAATTTGAATCTCCAGTCATTTCTCTTTTCGTTCTATCCGTCAATCAATCCTTTTTTTTTCTTGATCTCTCCCTCCTGCTAAGACTCCTCTCGTAAATTTCAAGTCCAATGTTATCAGGTATTAAACGCGACAGTAATTGTACACACCTGTACAATATCAATTCGGGCTGACAGACAGGCTGGGTGCGGGTCAAACCTTGGGCGAGACCGCGACCGTCTCTACCATGCCAATCACCCTAAGCTGAGGCAAGCTGACAGGCCGTGTGTGGCAGTAACCTGTCTCTCAGCTTGGTCCGTAGTCTTTTGCCTAGAGCTGGATACCAAGAACCACGTGACCTACTACAGTATACGTGATTTATGACACGACAGGTGTATTCACCCACATTCATACATACTTGTAAATATATACACACATGCAATTCAACTTGATCGAATTTTACTTTACATTCAACAGCTTTCATATTGACTATAATAGTAGATTCAAGATCTATCATATCTCTTACCTACTTTCGTTTGTGAAAACGTCTGGTTCAGTCTGGTTCAGGTCTATTATGCAAAACTATACTTTCTCATGTTGTCGTTTTTCGTTTTATTTCTTCTCGAAGAACTCACTCCACGTAAAAAGTTATAGATGTGACCACACCCTTTGTGATTTCTTTACAAAGTTCGACATAAATACATTGTGACAACATGATTATACATAACTGCAGATAAGAAGACAAACATTTCAGGCATATTTCGAATGACTGCGATTTTTTCGAGACAAGAAATAATTAACTCTCTTGAAGACTTGGGTCACGGTACGGTCCGTGAAACCATGCTGGAACGGTCATCCATATGAGACGAATATGAATCACATGAATGGTATTAATATCAAACTGAAATCAACCCTCAGAATTAAAAATACCGTATACACCTTATAGAAGTGTAACTCCATCTTACGTCTTTGTGTATCAAGGTAAAGGTTCTGCCGAAGCATCAGTTTGTAATAGGTATCGTTGGGATAGAGAGAACAGAAGATCATCACAAAATTATCATCTTTACAACTTTTTTTTTGAATAGCACATGAGGGATTAACGAGGACGTGAACACTGTCAGAGTAACTTATCAGAACAATAGTCACATATTTGGACATTGGATGTGTGTCGAACAGGAATAGGATTGCTGGAACGCAGTCCCATTGAATTATCACAAAACGAATGATATTTGACAGAATAATATGAAAATAGGTGGATACCTGAGAGTCGTCACGTCTCATGTCACATAAAGGAGATAATGTTCTTTGATCTACACCTTTACAGTTTCACATACACTTACCAAATGTATATCAAGTGAAATGAAGACACGTTGAGAAATATATGTCCCTTTCAGTCGTGTTACATTGGAAATTCTTGCAGCGATGTAATTTTGGCTCATATTCATTTATGCATTCAAATAGTGAAACATTAGTAAGACATTCTGGGCAATATCACTTATATTTTGATAATAAGTATCCACTCTCTAGAAGAAAGAGATATACATGTAATGACCAGTTTCTGGACTTCCTTCCGTCTTCATATCTCTGACTGAGCCATACTTGTCTGGCTTAAAGGGATGGTACAGTATTGGTGGAGATGAGAACTGGGCTTTTAACTTTTTGCGAGATACCAAGAAAACACTTATGATATAGTACAGGGCATAACATTTAAGAGGAATTCAAAGTTTATTTGATGAAAATCGGGTTTGGAATGACTGAAACATCCAAAAACAAAGTAAAACAAAGCAATCGTAATGAAGGTGGGTCCCACACTTATTAGAATCGCTCTGTTTAAGATATCTCTGCCATTTCAAAACCAATTTTCATCAAATAAACGTTGAATTCCTCATGGAATATCATGCTCTTTCATATTTCATAAGAAATTTCTCATTATCTCACCAAAAAAATGTTAGAAACCTGAAATTAGGGCTCAACCAAAACTATACGATCCCTTTAACCTTATGTAAGTCTTCTTTTAAAGTACCTTCATTTGCTTTAATTGAATAAAAAGATAGGACCGTAAAATGTATCGGTCTGGAAGATTTGTTGGTTTTTTTTCTTCAACTAAAATTGGTGTATATTTCACTTGAGATGATGAGCATACATGATAATATAGAGAGATATTGAGAAATCTGTCTGTAAGAGAGGAGGGGGAGATATGTGAGAGAAAACGAGAACTAATGGCGGTAAAAAGAAGGAAAATGAGGGTAAAAGAAAGTCAGATAAATGATAGATGAAATTGTGAATTGGTAGAGTGATGGATATATCTATAAGAAAACGAACAGATAAAAAGATGCAGATCTACGATAGAAAGTATTTTGGATGAGAAACCGTGCTGAGATGGAGGGTGGGGGTAATTTATGACTAACGTACAGGTGGGAGCTCGCCTGTCTCATTGTCAACTTTCATTCCTGACAAACAAGATTAAAGTTAGCGAACCCTGATGGCAAGATAATGTCTCTTTCTCGGAGGCATCGCACTGCTGTCTGGTTTCGAAATGCAGTTTGGTCTGGAAAACAGCCAAGAGTTTTGTTGATTTCACAACGGACCAACGGCTTCCGTGGACATCGCGAATTCCTAAAGTCTTTCAGTCTTTTTAACCAGCTAAGCGTGCAACAATAAATAGTAGGCATGAGGCAACACCTAAATGATCGAAATGATGGGGAGAGAGAGGTTGAGGGAAGCGAAAACACTTTATCTGTCACGATGATACCGATCCAGTCATCTGTTATCATCTGATATTACCCCCGCTGACGATGGAACGTTGGGGTTCAGCATCTCTCCAACTAGTCAAGATCGACAACGAATGGATGAATGGTTAATGCATTCTTGGGTAGCTACTATACATACAACAAAATGTGACTGTGATATTCTTTCAAGCATGTGTAGCTTTAATTGTCATTATGGAAACCCTCACTAGCAACCCGAATGAGCTGATGTAGAACATTCTTCTACAGGTGGTGTGGTATATAAACCATGAACCTATGATTTGTATGCATCATTAAACATATTCTTCATAATAGACATTTTAACAACAAATTAACATCCGTGTCCAGTGACCTCTAAGAAAAATAAGAAATCCATAATTTGAATGTCACACTTGACAAGGAATCATATTTCTTCAAAATCAAGCAGCTGACGAGGAAATCCTGAGTCATGTGTAATGTTTTCTATATGACGTCATAAGAAAGTCTTCATGCCGACCAAACGCTTCCTTTTTCTTGTACAGGTGAGGGTTTAATACGTAGCTATGTGATCTGTAATCGCGGATAATGAATGGAAATGAAATGAGGAGTCAAATGTCATGAAATGTAGGTCTGTCTTTTGGAGTTCACTACTTCGCGAGCCAAGATCCAGGAGTAATATTTCCTCTCTTGCTGAATGAATTGAGACAAGTTACAAATTGAGAGACAAGGCATGTAACTAGAGAAAAATGTCACCATATTGATCCTGCGAGTCGTGATCAACTCATAACGACACGATGATAATCAGCGCAATGTGAGGGATTTTTTTTGGTACTCTAAAGTTTCAGAGCAGGCAGTTTGCATCGTAGTTTACAACATGTCATTAACATTTCATATCAAATCAATTTCATCTAATAATCATAATTCTGACGTATTCACCCTTTCAGAACATCGAATATCAAGATTCTTCCATGTAGAGACACTGGGTCGAAAAAGTACCAAGGGTACATGACAGCTATAGGTCTACATGGATTTGTATTTGTTTGTGCCCGTTCTGTTTAAACGTTAGAACTATAATCATCATATTACAAAATGAATGAGGAAAACTTGCGAAGACACAAATATAACACTGTCTTTTCAAAGAAGCAAAACCTCCATCACGGAATTCGATATTTTACGAATTATCGAACTGATCATCAGCGAACAAAAATTTCTTTCGAATTTCCTTTGATTTGTTTTATCTTGTCTGACGTCATACCCAGTCGTTTTCACATGAAATTATATTAGATCTCATTTGTACATGTATACCTCTATACTAGTACTTGTTAGTTGTACAGAGTAAACAGATAGCGGTGATCACATGATCCATTCCCGGCCGCTGGTCACCTGACTACTTCGGCAAAGCTGGGATCGGAATGTGGCCATGTATCGATAGTCAGACCACCCACACTATCCTCAGTCTGAAGGGCGAACACTAATGATGAAAGGGTTGATAAATCAAGGTAAGGATACACCACGTGACTATTGACTGAATCAACTCGGTCATAATCATACCAGGGAAATGTGGAAAATCCTACACGGACAGTGATAGATACCGTGCTCCACTGGAAATAAAGTGCAGTAAATAGTTTATGAAGGTATTGCTCGAAGTTACAGCATTGTTTTGGAAAGAAGGTAAGACCAATGACAACTTGATAACAATCAACTTTTTCTTTTTTTTTTTTTTTTGGGGGGGGGGGGGTTAGGGTTTATTTTCAATTTAGATGGATATTCCTAACTTTAAACGATGCTTCCACGTGACGTTTAATCGTTCTGGCTTAATACAGTCACAGTGCACTTAGATATGGGGTATGTATCTTTACTGATACTTGCTCTAAACGTTGTATAGTTACCAAAAAAAAAAAAATCATCGAGAGATATTGTTTGCATCCTTACTTCGATTAAAAGATCTGATCGGGAGAACTTTGGGCAAAATAAAGTAAATAACCTAGAAAGATATCGTCATTCAACTATCATCTGAAAAAGCGTTAATTTATTATTAACAAAAACTATTTGCACTGACATTAAAAGTTTGAAGTATTTTTGTCACAGGCAACAAGCCCGTAGAAAGGTTTTCAAGATTTCTCTCTTGTAAAGACGAGAGGGAGTGAGACAAGTTTTGTAAAATGTAAGTTGCTGTCGTGGCTATAGTGTCTAATGCTCTCACTAAGCATGGCGCACTACAGATTTGCAAGCATAACGTATCTGTTATCAATCCCCACTTGGTTATTGTCACCTGCTTATATCTTGGTCCCTGAATCTATGATAAAACCCGCATGCATAATACTCGCGTGCTAGTGGTTCAATTTGGATGTAGTTGGCGTAATACTGACGGTTCTTGACTCCCATCCCTTATAGCTTCTTTGATAAAGAGAAGAGAACAATCATTTCATTTCCTCGTCACTAGAAACGGATATCGTGTTGCATAGACAGGTTTACTAACAAATTTCATGTATTCGTTCAATATAAAGATTGCTCCTACCAACCAGAAAAAATTGCACCCGCATAGCAAGATCCAACTCAAGCAAACTGGAATTGTTGTATTGAAACTCATTCAGTAAAGAGAGGTATATTGGGCTGGGTTAGGCCCTACAGTTGGTTATTCTGAAGATAAGTTATTCCGAAGGTTCGTTAATCCGAGAATGAAACGAGGTGGATTCGTTATTCCGAAGGTTTGTTAATCCAAAAATGAAATAAGATTCGTAATTCCGAAGATTCGTTAGTACGCACAGTCTTTACATTTTTCGAATTAAGAAATCTGATTTCCTTTTTGGATGAACGAGCATTCGGAATAACAAACCAGATTTCATTTTCAAATAGACGAACCTTCGGAATAAAGAACCTTATTTCATTTCGGGAATTATGAACCTTCGGAATAACGTCACAAATGCTCGGATAACAAGCCCCCTGGTATACGGAATTTGTACGTTTCGGAATAATGAACCTTCAGAATAACGAACATTATATGGCAAGGCATAAGAAAAGCCAGGAAGAATACAACTTAATACGAACAAATTAAGATTAACAGCTTAATGCAACAAACTTGCACAAATTCTGGAAGGCGATTTTCTTAGATGGTACAGCACGTGACTTGATACAAGATTTTGGTTCCCGTCCGCGCCTCCGGTCAAGTTAACGAGAACTATAGGCCTAATTATTGTTTCAACCGTGCGCGGGTACTGGCAAACTGGTGAGTATTTAGCCAAAAACTTCTAAAGCGCTCTTTCGCGTCCCGGGCAAAAGCTGGGCTTTAAACCTTTCCACCTTGGTTTAACCGGTTTTGAATTCAGGAAAATAAAATTGAGTCCTTCATATCAAATTTCTTCAGAGGTCCAACGATTCTGTAGAGATGACTTGGTAAAGTTAATAGAGCTTCATATAGTTCCTGAATTATTAATCTCAAAAAGTTATGTCATGGTCTTGACATTAAAAAGAAATATAATGGAGAATTTAGAATGGATGATAATCAATTATCACCACAATGACTGAGTCACAAGTCTGCGAACGGTTTTCCAAGAAAGCATGCTGAACTTGATATATCTGACTTTATTTGTATCTGTCTAACTTTGTATGCGTCTGTTTACAGAATGTAACTTGTACTTCACCAAAACGGTGTTTTACGGGCACATTTTTGGATTGAATTTAATTGTTTGACTCTTCCAGGAAAATTTTCTAGGTCATAAAGTCAATGATTTTTTTTAAAATGTTTACTATAAAGTATCTCAAAAGGAAACAAGTAATTCTACCTTGATAAACGTAATTCAAGCTTCTAGTTTCAATCATTCATTTCGTGAAAAATGCGTGTCTTTAATGGTACGCGAGTAAGGTCTGCAATAAAAACCGATAAGCAATCTTATTCAAATAGTAAAGCGGTATTGCTTGATTTGATTTATCAAATCCAACGATTTGATCAAAACACTGGTCAGATCTTATCAACCAACCAAACTAGGAATCGAAATATCAGATATTCAGATTTGTCCCGTAACAATTTGTTTTGTTTTTGTTTTAGGTAAGAGATCGATTAAAATGTAAATAAAAGGGTGACGTCACAAAATGACCGTCTCGTTTACGAAATTATCATGTCATGGACGAAAATGTTCATTTAATTACAAAATTTTGTCATTTCGATACAAAATAATC
Organism: Diadema setosum; assembly: GCF_964275005.1. NCBI lineage: Eukaryota > Metazoa > Echinodermata > Echinoidea > Diadematoida > Diadematidae > Diadema > Diadema setosum. The sequence continues at coordinate 1,142,767 of NC_092685.1, forward strand.
ATTTCAACGACGAAATGACTGAACTCGTAATGAAATATTCCATGCGACACTTGGCGCTCCATGGTTTTTGTCCATGGTTTAAACCATGATTTCATTTGTACCACCTTCGTGAATTCGGGCCATGGAGTCTAGGAGAGACAGACAACATGGATATATATGTGCGTATTACACACACACACACACATGCATTGATATAATTTATAAACCATAGGGCCTACATAAAATAGATATGAGAGGCATTATTAGATGAATACAGTGTGGGTTTTTTATGCTGGATAAGATTGGTTCTGGATTCTAACCTGAAAAAGTCATTATGATAATGCTAATGCTATGTTGAGTGTGTGTGTGTTTGTGTGTGTGTGTGTGGGTGTGTGTGTAAGTTGTATGTATCGGGTTTCGGAGCTGAAGAGACTAGAGTACACAGAAACGATGGGGGAGGGGGATGTAAGACAACATGTGATGGCGCTGTTTTCATGCACACTTCTGTGTGTTTAACATTTACAGGCAGCTGAGCACCAAAAAGCAGCAGGTCAGACAAATCGAATTTTGATTTCGTCGATTTCTAGTTTTGAAGAGAAAACCACCTCTGTAGATTATGTTGATATATTTCACTTTACAATAATACCAGGAAACTGATCTTTCCTACTTCTCTCTTTGTCAGTTCTTTTTATTTGTCTGTCTGTCCGTCTGTCTCTGTATCTCTCTTCACTTTCTCTCCTGTTCTAAAGGTCTCTTTTACCAAACAATGAGAAACACATGGTAGCGATAAAGCAATCTGAATACACTTTTGCTGGATTTATTTGGTTACAAAAAATGGAAACAAATTAACACCACATCCATGGATGACTGAGTACATATTAGGCTAAAAGGAATTATACTTTTCTTTCAAAGATTGTCAAAAAAATAAAACTTCTGTGATTACATATTTGATATATTGCACATTTTAATTATGATGATTCTGAACTTCCAACTACAGGCAAGATTTGGGGGAAAAACCTACATTTATATGAGCAGGAATGCTCTATTAATTATAAAGAAATTAAATTAGACATTGACACAAAGTATAAGCAGCAACACCAACTCTGCAGGTTAACATATTCTTACTGTCAATGACAAACCATAATTATTTGTAATTTTTGTTAGAGATGACATCAAGTATGCCCTGCTGTAACATTGGCTACACCCTGAATATCTGATACAGTTCTTTAAAATTGTATCGGAATTACATACTAAGTTCACAAATTATACTTTGTGATGGAAGAGTTTACTATTCTGGCTTTCTTAAATTGAAAAAAGAATTCTACATAAATATTGCTATTTTGCCAAGCACTATTGTAGTCTAGGATTCACAACTTTTGTGCCTTTCTTTACATCTGTATGTATTTGCTTATCTGAAAAATACATATATCCCTGTGAAACTTGTTTTTCCATTTATGCTTTATTTTCACCCAACATAAACTGGGATATTTTGTAATAATCCTCAGTAAATATGAGAAACATCTAACTTTTAATTGAAAGAAATTTTTCATTATGTTTTCCAAGTGTTATTTCTTCTCATGGTATACAAATATCATAATGGATTCAAGAGTTATTAGAGAAAGAATTATTATTTATTGATATTTGATTTTTTTTTTTTCATTTTATGTTCACTCCTTTCAGCTGATAATGGCTACCATATCATGTACTGACAGATCAGGAATGTGTTTTACAGCTTTTGAGAGTATTGTAGACAATATTATACATACATGTATTCTGTAGACAATACATGTATTATACATACATGTATTCATAAAACATGTTCACATAGGACAAAATAATAGAATACACAGATAATTTCACCTGTAGAGTGAGAAGACAAAAAAGTACCCATGAAAACACTGTTTTGTTTTGTGACATCAATTATTGCACTTGTGCCTTTTGTCTGTTTTTTTTTTTCCTTTTTGTTTTTGTTTTTTGTTGACAAAACTGAGGAAACATATGGACAAAGCAACACTTTAAACATCAACTTGACTACTGGAACACTGGTATCAACCACACAATTTTTACATTTTGGGGAAAATCATTCGGTCAAACAATCACAAATGAAGGAAGCATCACAGTATTCTGTCCACAACTACAACTATCACGACAAGAAACATTTTTTCCTTCTAAACTCAAGATAACAAACAAAATACATGCAATTAATGAAGTGGCTCACAAATATACAAACAAAATCTTCCAACCATATAAACTAAAATGACAGTGATAAATCTCATACATTTACATACATTCTACATTCACTTTTCCTAGAGAGTATACTGTTTGTATAATTACCAAAATATGATCCCTTTGCAGAAAATGTGATTTACATTAACAGCCATAACACTTAGACATAATACTTACAAGGTGGTACATTGGAACAAATCTATTTCACTAGATATCTATCTGTACATGGTTTATAAAATGCTAAAATTCCTCTGTGATAAAGTTATCAACTTGACATATCTCTCACATTTCATTCTTTGCACAAGTACTACGTGTTCTGATCAATTTATGCAAATTATCATTACACATGCATTCATATAACATTGCTTTTGACAGCTGTTCTGTATATGACAAATTTGAAACACAAATTGGAAAGTTTGTTACAGTGCTTTATGTAAACAAAATTAAAGAAAATTCTATATGAGCCCAGTATGGTAGGCTCTTGGTGCAACAAATTTCATAGTCTCACCTCATAACATGACCTCTGATATTGGTGTTACAGTGATATTCTGCCCAGTTATCATTAATAGAACAGCACAATTGATAAACAAATCCTTCAAATATTGCAGATAAAACAGAAAAAAAAAACACCTTTGCACATCTACCTTGTTTCATACGAAGGGCCGTCATACCAAAAACCTTTCTGAATGACAAAGATACAACTGTGTTTTAAAGGAAAGCAAGAAAAATATATCAATTTGCAAGAGAGCTGCAAGGCTCCCAATGGTTCCACATGGCAAGTTCATATTGACAAATTTGTGGAGTCAATAATGTAGCAGGTAATAGTTTGACAGAAAAAAAAAAATGAGCTCAGTTCATAGAACATTTTCATAATCCAACCTACTTTGAATATTACTGCAAAATATTGATGAGCATTACAGTCTCATTGTCTGTGTTATCTTGAATAAAGATGATTATAATTTCATCAATAAAGTGATGCAGAAGATATTAAGTGGGAATTCCATCCTTATAATCACTTTGTATGAATAGAAGAAGAAAAATCTGAGGAACAGGACAGTGAATGTTTGAGCAATTTCTGATAAATTTGAGAAAGATATGTTTTGGTTTTTTTTCTGTCATAGCTTTTTTGTTGTACATTCATTTCATTGCCATCATAAGGTTGCAATTATGACCACCCAACATCTCTACTGTGAATTATATATAACATGATATATTACAGCTACTCCCACATCCTCCACCACGACAGTCTCACATCTCAAGTCCTACAAGAGAATCAGACACGTACAGACATCAGCTTTCTACACCTTGATCCTTCGACATCACCATGGCAATTTACATGTTCATATCATAGTTGAAATACATCATTCATAAATATTTTTTGACTGACTCACATTCATTTCATTATGTCTAAAATATATTCATATCTTGATATGATGAAGTCATTGTGGAATCACAAAGTGCTCTGAAACTCAGGAAATATAATGTCCTCTCTGTCAGCTGCTCTGCGACATTACGTCAAACATTTTTGTAGTATCTCCAACTGGGTTGTGCTGTACCACACCTCATTGACTCATCTCAGTGGATGAACCATGATAGATGAACTGTGAGAATTCACAGATGATCACTATAACAAAAAGCATTGGAGGTTATCATTGTCACCTGGAGTCACAATATTTGGTTACAATGCCACATGGAACTTTGACCAGTACACATATCAACAGTCTTCTGAAACTGATGCAAACTACCCAACAAAGTGGCAGTGCTTACTTGGCAAGAAAACAAGTATACAGCTGTATGTATTGGTTGATGTGGCTAAAGTGCCTATGAATATGGACCAGAAACATATATTGTGGTTTATCACACAAATAAGAACTTGTACTACAACACACACATTCTCCTGCTGCCTTGTAAGCTGACTGTCTAACACCATCTAACAACTGCTAGAATTACTTTAATGTCCTTGGATAGGAATGTTTGACTTTATAGTAAAAAAAAAAACCCAACAACAATTCATAACTTTTACAACAAAACTGAATACTTCTGCCTTCTGAAACCAGATATGAAAGACATTTGCTCATTTTACTTACCTGAATACCATCTACAATTTTCATCTAAAACTCCTCACTATAACCACGAGTACTGTGCCATGCAGAAACAGGATAAATGTAAATACCCAAATCTACTCAGTCATCTAATATCACATGCATGAGACAAAATCAATGACTTTGTCATGTTGACTGATGGCTTGATAGTGACTCCAGAAATGGGACATTGCCTACCTCTCGCCAATCCTACACAGTTGTACAAATGATTCATTGAGTCATGTCAACTTACATCAATAGAGAATTACAAACTTTGCATTCCTTTTCATTCTCAACATGGCATCAATGACACTACTGACAGTATATTTACCATTTGTCTGAGGAGAAGAAAATACTTTTCAAGGAATATCTAATATCTTCACATTTGATTTAATTTGTTTGGTGTATTGATAACAGACTTCAGTATGTGAGCCTTCTTTATTCAGGATGTGATAAGCATCTGTCACTCTGATTGTATACAGTAGTCTTTGCCTCATCAGCTATAGGATTGTGGGGTGGCTCAGTGGGTAGCATGTCTGAATTGCTGAATTGCAATTAAACTTCAATTCCTCACAAAGAGCAGAGTGCAAACCCAGCAAAATGGTCTGCCCATAATACAAACAGGAAAATGAGCATGAGATGCCAACACCTCACGGTTCGGCCCAAGTGACTAGCAATACTCAGCAAATGGTATCAACCAGGCACATTGTGCCACATGTAGAAGAACCTAACCAGCTCTGATCTAAAAAAAAAAAAAAAAAACCAGACTGCCTACCATAGTCCTACAAGTGTAGGTGTTGTTTTGTGAGCATACATATGTGGAGCTACAGAAAGTCAGAATCAAATTACTTGTTCACTTGTAAATGTGCAGGATGCATAAACAGACAGACAGTTATACTGATGAATGCTCGTGCTATTTATCTTCTCCAACGAATGGAGCAGATAAAGGCATGTTTGAACAATTGCATGGTAAAACATAATTTCCTGTCATTGCAGAGACCATTTAAAATAAATATATGCCCAATGTATGCTCTGAAGGTAGCTGAATATTGGTATTCTTTGAACAGGGTTGGACATGGGAAGAGACATTCAATAATATGTCATATTTTGTTGGAATCATATATGACAAAAAAGCATAAACATATGCAGAGTTCTGACATTTACTCATGGGGTTACAGAAACCTGTGTCCATATGATTGTTATATGACGTTCCTCACGTCAGCTCACACGGTCGAGTCTGCTAGTGAAGTGGGATGTACTTCCATACAAGCATCCATCATCAGCTTGCTTGTTGCCATGTCACATGACACCCCAGAATCCAGACTGGTAGGGCTAATGAGCTCCTTACCTTCATCGCGGTGTTTGAGCGCAATGAGTGGAGGGTACTGGATACACTGGACATCATCAGGTGACATGTCACACGAATCAAAGAGGTCTCCTTCTTCAACAAAGTCCTTGATCATGTGATGATGTTCCTCATCGGATGAATTCTCGTCTCCGATGCAGGAATCACTGTCCTGACTGCTCTCCCCACTGCTGTGCGGATGTTCCTCTGGTGAACCATCTCTGGACTGCAAGCTTCCTGCCTGCATCTGGGCAAATATTGGTACACTGTGACCATGTACACCCTCCAGTGACCCAATGACCCCAGTATAAGGATTCTCACTGCTCTGATCTTCCCCTTGTATGTGTGCAGAATTTTGTGCCATTGCATTGTCCGATGTGCTTAGGTGTCCAGCGTAGTAAGCGCGATTGTCAATGTTGCGGCCAAATGTGACGGTATCTGATGGTAGCCAGGGTAGTTCGGTTTGCTTGGAGTGGTCCAGGCTGTTGAGACTAATGCTCACGACGGCACTGGGCTTACAAGGACTCATGTGACTTAGGTTAAGAGTACTGCGACTCTGTAGAGCACTGGCACATCCCGAGGGTATCTTCAGCATTGGTGTTGCTAGATGACCGTCTCTCATCATCTCAAGCTTGGCTGATTCCAGCATCGGGCTCTCCTCTGCCTCCACCTCCAAACCTTCAATGATGGAATCTTCCTCATCAGAGGAGGAGGAGCTGGATGAGCTGTAGTAAAAACACTGCTGCTTGTCGGAATCAAACTCCATGTAACACACATTCTGCTCCATCATTTCCTCCAGGCGGTTGCGGAGTTGGGTGAAACCTTCCCGAGCCTCCGGGTCGTCTCGCCAGCATGACTGCATGATGCTGAAACTGAAGCCGATTCAGTACAAGGATATGAATAAATCAAGTACGTATGATGTTAAAATTTTGATATTTTCTGAAGCACAATTGATGACCCATCATGATGCTATAATCATATCATGTTCTATGTTCTGATGTTATAATTCACTTACTTCCAATGCACTTCACAATAAAACTAAATTTGCAGGCCTATTATGCTATATGTAGGCCTATCACAGATTCAGAGATAATACACTTCCACTTGTCTGGGCATGATACATTGTTCACTGACAATACTCTCAAGTTGTTTTTGAATGATCAAAATGAAAATGTTCAATTTCCTTTAATTTTCTTGATTGGACATAGTTTGTTGGAAAAGAGCAATCTTCTTTGCATCTCCAGCAATAATTTAATATGACAATCATTGTCAGTGTGATGTTTTACTTCTTTTACACTAAACCAAACAAAGAATTTTCTACAAGCTTACATGAACAGTCATACACATAGACATAGGCCTAATCAGAAGGAAGACTATTGTTTATGAAATCTGAATAAATTTGATATTTGAATTCATCCAACATCAACAAATTGCAAAGAAAGTCTCCTTCTGTTAGCCCCATCCTTGTTGGCCTCACTTGGTAAGTCCTCTGATTTTAGGTCTCATACAACACTTTTTAAATAATTGATACAATATTCATGTACATCCTTCTACTTTGATGACACTTTCAGAATTTAAAATGCTTTATCTTCAAGTGAAAGTGACTCACATTTCTGGTGAGCAGTTTTCAGGTTTCTCCATGCGGTAGCCCCCCTTGAGAAGTTTAGGCATGTCTTTGTTTGGGATGCCAGGATACGGTGCTGCACCTAGTGTCATGATCTCAAACAGCACCACACCATATGACCACCTGTGGAGAATTGGACAATGCACATTGGTAGGTTGAACAAAGTTACAGAATACTGGCAATATTGCCAATTTGATGATCAAGGAAAAGGGTGGCACTTATATTCATGTAAGGAATCTGGATCATGCCATCAAAAGAGGCAGATACAAGAAAGCACTGAGAGCAATATTGCATCATTATTATCAACAAAACTAGTTACTCTATATCTATCTGGCTAAATGAATATAAACTTAAAAAGATGATTTATACTGAGATGGTACTCTATAAAGGCATTTCCACTTCCTCTTCACTATTCATAATACCTTGCAGGAACAAGCTTTCCATTCCATATAAATATTTTGAATATAACTTTTTCAGCCATGGCTGTGTAATCATGTTTGCAATATCTTTATTCCATGCAAACTACATGTAAAAAGATGGCTCTGCAAGAAATGAAAGCAATATAACAAGTGTCACTTTTTAAGGACAAAACGGTATGATTCAGGACTAATGCCTGCTTTCTTTACTTTATTAAAGTGCCATGAATCCAACTAAAGAGGGCAGTATTTACTCTTGTATCATTCTCAGACTCCACTTACACATCTCCCTTGGTGGTGAAGACTTGGTCATAGATGGCTTCTATGGACATCCACTTTACCGGTAACTTGCCACCCCGTCTGTTTACATACACCTTATCGTCGTAGACATAACGCGTCAATCCAAAATCGCCGATCTTCACGTTTTTATCGTCTGCGACCATTACATTTCTGGCTGCTAGATCCCGGTGAACAAAACCTTTCTGAGATATGTATTCCTATATCAGAGGCAGACAGGAAAATGAGAGAAAGTTACATTTATCCCATCAAACTTTACAAAGCAGTAAGCAAACAGAATTCTATCGAGACTGAACAATTATTGGTACAGTAAAGATGGACAGTTTCTGATGTCCAGCTTGCCTAAATGACCAGCAAAACAACAACGAGGAACTAATGACAATGACATTTTGCAATAATATGAAACATCAAAAAGTTGATATTCTGTTGCTATTTATCTTTTAATGTATATCAGAACAATTAAAATTTCATCATGGTGTATATCTTGACATATCTTGACATACCATCCTGATACAAATGTCTACACTATCAAAAGACAAAGTGACAGAGTAAATATTTCTTACCCCAAAATCAGTAATATTATAAAAATATTGAGAACAAAAGAACAACACAATATGATTCTGCCAGAGAGCACTGTCCATAATTATGTAATAATGATATTGAATACAAAAGGCTACCTACCATTCCCATGGCTATCTGTCTTGCAAATGAAAGAAGATCCAGCGGGCGGAGAGTGTCCTTGCATGGAGTGCGTGGCGCCCTCCCTGTCTTGAATTGGTCAAATATCTGTATCAAAATCACAACAAAACAGAAACATAAATTCAGTTTGAATTTAGGACTGCAAGTTATGATATTTAATGGATGTTGTAATCTAGTGTTGGTATTTTGAAAAGATATTATAATGCTGTGAATGCCATGTTTCTTTAAATATATCTGCATTATTTAGTCACAAATATTATGAAATTTAATAGAATTATGAGTACAATTAATGTTGCGTGGGAAGGTCAGTGTGAAGGTCCTAATCCTGCTGAAAATGACAGGGAGACATTTGAACTTCATGTAAAGAACCAAGTTTTCAAAAAAGGTGATACTTCATGACATCATGAACAAAGAAAAATATGCAATATATTCAATGTGCCACATGTATATTCTTTTTTAACCATCATTCGCGGTTTGTTACTCTAAGGCACATACTTTCATCACCGGAAGAAATACATGTACAGGAAATACACCAAATAGACAACAAGTACTACAAAATAGTTTTAGACAGCAGGTGAAAAGAAACATTTATCTTTAGCTGATTTGCCAAATAAAAGTTTAAAACACACAGTGTGAAATAATCAAATATGTATTCACCTCAGATCGTCTGTTCCTGAGATAGTGTAAAAGGTCTCCATAATAACAATGCTCCACCAACAGACATATAGGATCTTGGATGGTACAGCAGCCGATGAGACTAACGACATTAGGGTGGTAACCTAGCTCCTTCATTAACTCAATCTCTCTCAGAAATTCCTGCTTCTGTGTGTCCTCAGCATATTCTGTCAAGAGATACAGTCAAAATACATACGAAATATCAATTACTCAATTACTTTTTAGCACAACATTAGAAGTGGTATGATTGCTTGAAAAAAAAAGAAAGAAGCAAATGTAATATCAATAGAAAGAAAGAGACAGATGAAAAACAGGCAATGTAGTGTTGCACATGGAAAATAGATACACCTGAAAGATGGAAGGAGATTTCAAGAAAAGAGAGGGATTAGAAAAATGAATCAAAATTATAAACAAAGAGACAGAAGTAAAGGACAGTTAGATGGGTAGATATATTCATTCTTTAAGATTATCACCAAAAAAAAAATCACTTCGATACATGCTAAAATCTACTTTTAAGACAACAAAAAGAATAAAGGTAGGAGACAGTGGGAACATTCTTGATTCACATAGTATTCCACTTCTTCGTACTCTTAACTGATGTCGGAACAATTTGTCCTGCTTATCAGACAATTCAACAAGAGTTTATTGCTTATTTGTCTTGGCTTTGTATAAAATCACATATCTTATATGTGATAGAAATCAGACATTACGTCCGTTCTATTGTAAGATGCAACATAGAGAGTTCATACAGTATACACAGTTATAAAACTCTTGATGCCTTGTATCATGTATTACACCAACCTGTTCCCCTGGTCACCAAACTATCTGGTAGAATGTTCTTGTTACTAACCTTCCTATCATCCAGTCTAAGCCCATATTGGGTCTACAATGATCATCCTCAGTCACATGACATACTTTAATCCTTGTTAATCATATTATGTCATTTTATCTTTTCATATTCACATAACATTTCTGCCTATCACATTGTAGCAGGAATTCATTTTCCTCTCGACTCATGACACCACCACATCATCCAAGCATCCTTTTTCCACTCTCTCTCTCTCTCCTCTACTCTCTCCTCTTAATCTGTAACAGCCCAAACATTTCTGCATCATCTAATCTCCACATATGTTCCTCTTCAAAAAGAGTACCTCTGCATTTCAGCCAGGGTCATTGCACTTCAGAAGGCATCACACATTTCATACTTACTATGCAGCATCTTGACAGCGACCACGGTGTGTTCTCCATGGGCCGCCTCCCGGGGTACGATGGCAGAGAGGGAGGACTGGTGGCTCCAGATGCGCCCCACCACCAGCCCCTTCAGGACCTGTCCAAAAGCCCCCTCCCCCAACACATCACCAACCTTGATGCGGGCGGGGCTTATCTCCCACCGGTCCATCACATCTGGCTTCACCTGGCACCTGGAGAAGGAAGAGGAGGAAGAGGAGGAGGAGGAGGAGGGGAGGAGAAAGGAAAGTAGGTGGAGGAGAAGGAGGAGGAAGAGGAAGAGGAAGAGGAGGAGGGGGTGGAGGAGGAAGAGGAGGAGAAACAGGAGGAGGAGGAGGAGGAGGAGGAGGAGGAGGAGGGAAGGAGGAGGAGGAGAAGGAGAAACAGGAAAAGGAGGAGGAGGACGGAGGAGGAGGACGGAGGAGGAGGAGGAGGAGGGGAGGAGGAGGAGAAGGAGGAGGTGGAGGAGGAGAAAGGGGAGGAAGTGGAGGAAGAGGAGGAAAAGACATTATGAGAATGAAGAATCTGGATATTTTAGCGAATCACCTGTTTAAATCTTGACTGTTGGAGTTCTCTACTGACTAGCACGAATCAGAGAGATAGATTGTGAAGCTATGCATGACCTGAGCAGTGCAGCTTGATACAAGGACACAAGTGGTCAGATCAGAATGTCTTTTTTTTTTCGTATCATAAGTAAAAGTGTTTTTTTTTTTCTTGATGCATTACACTCATGGCAAAAACTTTAAAGGGACTGTACAGTACTGGTTGAGGTGGGGATTCATGTTTTGAACATTCCTAAGTGAGATAATGAGAAACCTCATATGAAATATGAAAGAGCATGTAATTCTAAGAAGGATTCAATGTTTATTTGATGAAGATTGGTTTTCAAATGGCTGAGATATCTAAAAAAGTGATAATAACAAAAGGCAACAGGCCACGCCTTTTATTAGGATCTCTTTGTTTCACCTTGTTTTTGGATATTTCAGCCATTTCAAAACCGATTTTCATCAAATCAACTTTTGATACCCCTTAGAATCACATGCTCTTTGATATCTCATAGAGTGGTTTCTGAATATCTCGTAAAACGTTAAAAGCTAAATCTTCACCTCGACCAGAACTGTACACACCCTTTAAACTTGTGTATCAAAAACAATGTTAAAAAAAAAATCTTGCCATTGCTTGAATCATTTTGGTCATGCATGTAAGAAACAAATTTTGACTCACGAGCTGAGAAGTGCTGGATAGGACGGAGAGGAATAAATGTTTGGAATACTCTCTTCATCACGAGAGAGACTGGCCTTGCTGGAGTTGCTATGGCGACGGTAGATGCCTACCAGACAGAAGGTAAGGAAGGCCAGAACCAAACCTACAGCCACAGGCACCACAATGTAGATACTGAGCTTGTGGTTACGGAGGAATAGTCCTTGGTTATCAATCAGGATGGTGGGGCGAGTCCTGGTAGCTGATGTGGTGGTTGGCATCTTTATTTCACCTGTTCTCATTGACACAAATAAATAAAATATATCTGCTTCAGACAAACTCATATAATTTGAATCAATGTACACAAAATTTTACTTAGTCTAGTGTTTCTGAAAAAAGGCAACAATCTTGGTGTAAAAGCAACAGAATATTAATCAGAGGGGTGAAGGTTGAGGTGTGAATTTTCTTCAATTTGTGTCCCTCTACAAATGAAATTTGTAAGATCACAACTACCTGATCAGTAATTTAACAAAAATGTAAGAAAAAAGGAACCCCGGAATTTGAACCTTTCATCTACTGCTTTCCAGGCAGTGACACTACCACCAGGCTATCCCTGGTTGCCGGCAGTGACACAATTAACTTGGAACAAATACCCAAGCTCCAAAATTCTGACATTGTTATCTTAAGTAGTCCAAAGCAGACAAGGCATTAATGAAAGCAAGAGAATATTAATCAGAGGGGTGAAGAAATGTAGAGGGAGACAAACTGAAGAAAACTCACACCTCAATCTTTGTGTAGTCTCCATATGCATTTACAGCACTAATCATGTACATTCAATCTTCTGGTGAATTGAAATTCATATCATGAAAATAAGGACTGTATTAGTGTTGAATCTCCTGGTACTATAATTAACAATAACTACCCAAGATTTCACACTAAGATCACAGGTTTTGACGGAATTTGATCTCATGCACGTGATAATGGAGAAATTCTCTTTTGAATCTACAACTAAAATCTATTAGTAAAGGAGTGCATATCTACCTCACTGAAAAGGAAAGATTCATCCACAAAGAGCGTACTGAAATGAATTCACAGACACTCACCTGTAGTGAAAGCTTTCTTAGTGTGTAGGCCTCTATGGAAGACTCTGCCAGACATCCCCTTCACTACTTTGGGAAAAGCGGCAAACAACTGGGTAGGAGATAGGATCGAGGACCGGAACACAGATGTTTCAGAAATTTTTCAGTCTAGGAAGTATGAGCTACATAATGTATGCTTGCTTCATCTGGTCATATCATTTGGGCTGTGATAATCTACACACATGCAGGAATCAGTCTCCTGTAACCATGACAACCAATAATTACTAGGCAACAACAGCATATGTACATCCCTGCATACAAGAAATAGGTGTGGGATCTCTCTGGTGATTACAAGCAAGGAGTTTTCAGAAAAACACAAGATACCATAGACAAAAAGATATGGTAATTTTCACTTGATAGTAGCTGAGAGACATATGATTATCAAAACACATTAGGAACCTGCCTTACATTTATTCTATCATCATCATGGATGTAGCTTAATTTAGCTCATAGGGTGAAGGGTGAAGAATATATAATTTGACAGACTAATGAAATCTTGAATGCAACACATTGCCCACTGTGGCAGCAAGGTGCATATTGACCATGCAAGCCATAGATTCTGCACAATCTTACCTCAACTCCATACATTGATTCTGGTTTCAGTGAGGTAATCATGAAGCTGGTTGCATTCTGGGAGAAAGAGAAAAGAGTATGAAAAATGTTACCTTCCTGTTTAATTACACAACACAGCCCCAACTATGCAAAATACAAACACATACATACACACACACACACACAACAAAAACAAAACAAGATAAAGCAACCCCTACTCCCCTCCCCTCCCCCCCCCCAAAAGAAAAAACCCAACAACAACACACACACACATATTCACAGATCTCATGTTCGCAGACTCAGATAATATTTTGGAAGTATGGTTGATTAAAAATCTCATAATTCAAACTATGTATCACAAAGTTAAAGATCACCTTTCGTAAATCATAAACTGCATGTTATGTGTCCACGATGTGCTACTGTTTATTCTCTATATTTTTATGACCCTCCCAGAAGCCATTTTGAAGGACTTCTCTCACACTCCTAGAGACCTGCGTGGAAGTATTGATAATAATAATGATAATAATAATAATGTCTTATTTACCCAGGGTAGCCTCTTCAGTTATACACCTGGGTCAAGAGGGACACAGTGGGTAAAAACATCTTGTCCAAGGACGTAAGCACTGGGCTGGATTTGAACTCGGGTCCTCCGATCGGGAGTTGGGAGTCTTATCCACTATGCCACATTGATAAAATTTGCAGCTCTCAATGCTGCAGCTGCTGTAAAAGTGGATATTTCCACATGATAATTTTTTTGCGCTCGGTTGGGTAAGATGAGTTTTGAGTGTATTTAATTCTGCAGAATCAAAACATTGACTACAGGAACATATAGTAAGTAAAAATAATCATAGGCTCTTATTTTTGTGCTATTATTCGGTTGCATGAAACTGCTCAAAAATTTCAACACTGTGAAAATTTCCACTTTTACAGTACCATGACAACAGCTGAGTTACAAGACCAATCAGTCAAAAGTATTTAGTTCTTGTTATGCTAGCAGAAATATTTGCATGAATCATTTATTGTGTGTGTCATTATAAGCAGGGTTTCCTAGTCCTCTCTGTCCACTGACCAGGGGCAGGGTGAGGTTTCGGACGGTGTTCTTCTGGAAGGTGTACAATCTTGGAAAGTTGGATTTTACTGCCTCCCCCCAGAAGAGCATGAGTGAAGCCATTCCAGAAAACGTCAGGTCGCCCCAGGCAACCATAGCGGCATACGATCCCGGGTGAGATGATGATGGGTAAGACTCAATGAAGAAACTGATGGTCAGATTCTCAGGAGGCAGTCGGTACCACACTACCTCTGGAAGGACCAAACATTACAGGCACTGTGTAAGCAGAGAGGTATTTTATTCACTGCCAATAACATGCAATTAACTGTGAAAAGGTACCACTTCAATATAGAAAACATATTGAAATTTAAAGTAATGCAGTTTTCTGCTTTCCACTGACATAATAGCTTAAGACAGGAGACAAAAATTAGCCTGTAACAATGAATATAGTTGTGATACTGAAGACACAAATCATTCAGCACAGTACCAGAATCAGACAATCTGTGGTAAACTTGCAGTTGCACATTGATTCAGAATGAAGCGATACAATATGTATTAAGAGAAAATATGTCAAACATTACATAGCACTGATGAAAAAAAAAAATTGTGAGAGTCCAACCCTGAACACCTTTTGATCTGTGGATTTTCCCACTGACATTTCAACCTAGAAATTCTACCACCTGTGTACTTTCCATACTAGAGATTTACTAAATAATTATAGTAAAATAAGTAAAGTATAACATGCATTGTGGTTGGTTAGATTGCATCACATGATTGTGGAAAAATTTAGGTATAGAAGCATGGTTGTACCACTATTGTGAATGCTTACAGCATAAATTATCTGTCATGCAGTTCTATTCACCTCGGCCTATGGCCTCTGTGTAACAAAACAGCTTTACTATTTGTCATTGTCTAATCCACTATAGTGCATAATAGAGCATGTCCTGTTTGTATAATATACCAACGCTGCAAGCATGAAACTGATAAGTGGGAGACTGATGGTACGGTATCTTCTGATGCAGTCATATGTGTAACTGTGCAGCATCTACGACTGTACTTGTGAATAGCGTATACATGATGCAGCAACATACCATACAGTCACCATCAGTGGTTCACGGGAACTGTCACATTGCTGCTTTATTTGTTTTGTATTTTGAATATTTACAGCCAAATTTCAAGCATGGGAAATGATTTTTAGTAGACACTTTTCTTTTCTTTTCTTCTTATTTTTTTCGGGAGGGGGGGGGGTGCATTTGGTGGGACATCTCCCATTGAAAGTGGGAGGATTTGAGTCTCTAAGTTTGTGAATATTTCCTAACTTCAGCTGTACACTGTATTCAATATGTATGAAATGGATCGGCACTCTGTTCCCTGATGTCTTCTTCAGGAAAAACAGAACAATTTTCATCACAAACTCAATTTGATAATTGTAGAAGAAAGAATAAAAAAAATAAATGAACCTCACGCATTATATAGGCTAAGCATATAATCAATTATCTCTTTGAACAGAATTGGAGACCTGCTTTATTTATTACAACAAAGACAAAAAACAAAACAAAACAAAAACAGAAACAGCCTCAACACAATCCAAACACAGCTGGAATAGGAATACCAAAAGCACATATTTTTCTTTAGTACCATGTGTACAAATACAAGGAATGTATGACAATATCGACTAACTTTAAAACAGTAATGAATAATATCCTGTAAACTTGTTTTGTGGTATAAACTTACCAGGTCTAGAGTTCATGAGAGTGATATGTTTGGTCACACTTTGGCTCTCAACACAGTTGACGGTAGTTTTAACCTAGGATACAAATAATGGAAGATACATTGGGAGGAAAGAAAGGAAAAAGTACTTTGAGCAATTTTTTCATATGTTCTCATAACGGAACATACGACAACCATACAACAAACTACAAATTACAAGCTAAATAAAAATGGGGAGAAGGATATCACGAGGCAGAAAGGAAAAGTGGAAAATTCAGATATTTACAGTAAACTCATACAAAAGCAGAAAAAAAGAAAGAAGAAGACAAGACAAAGTGGAAAGAAAAATAATGACAAAAGGGATATGTCAAGAGAACCAACATGCTATATCTGGGAACATCTCTCTTAAGGTGCCAAACTTAGTGTCCACTCCTAATCTGTACTTAACATCAGCATAGACGGGTTAAATGCATGGACACTTTGTCTGTTTACTCTGTCATTAGGAAAGCAAAAGTCCTGTCTGTGTACCCTTCTCACCTCTTACTTAGTACAAGCATTAATAACACTCTGTCCAACAAGAGGTGAAGACTGAAGGTAAACCAACACATTTTGGTCATCAACTCTGTGCCCTCAACATCATAAAAGGGTCATTTATATCCCAGAAACAAGGATAGTCATGGTTTTAAACACATCATGGAATGGCTGAGGATCCTCTAATATCAGTGTGATAAAGGGAGATTTTTTATCCTTGGTATCCCGCCCCAGCACTCAGTCTCAATGTGACAACCCTATTTACTAGCTATAATTCCCCAAACTTTGATATGATCTAAATTCCACAGAGCGACAAAGGCATAGCAAACAAACAAACAAACAAACGAAACACACAGTCTGCCATAAAGGCCATGGTTACATGATAGGGATTCTAGGATTACATAATGGCTTTGTTGACAATCAGTTTCCATGACAACTGTGCTAATCATCATCAAAGAAAGTACGCCAGTGAAGAATGGACAAAGCACAGTAAGACTTAAAGGAACATATCCAACAGAGTTATCGTAATCCACTGCATGCTAAACATTGTTACACCACTGAGTTATAAAAGGAGCTGATGGTAGACAATCTAAGGAAGTTTCCACGGCAACATGAATACAGTGATTCATTCATTCATTTTTTTTAATCTCGAACAAACCTGTAAATACAGTTTTTTTTTTCACATAAGATAAGTACATATGTGAACATTACAAAATATGAAAAATGAAATTTATGGATGTACAATTGATAGGGTGAAAAGGAAAAAGCACAAGAAAACATTTTGAAATTTAGAAAATGCAGGAGATGAATGCCATAAAGGTTAACCCACTGAGGACAGACTGATTTTGCTATAACACGCATTTCCCATACACACCTGCCTGAGTATACTCGGGACTCGTCTTCAACGGGTTAAAACTCAGACTTGAGTGAAACTGCACTCAGGAAAATGTCATAATATCTAGTCATAATATCTGACAACGATACGAATGTGACATATTTCACACAGTGCAAGACATGCCACTGAGTTCATTTCAACTCTAAAAGAGATGTTTTATACTCACACTTAAGGTGACTGCAGCATCTGTTCTGTCAAGAGGAACTCTGATTGCTGTTGATGTTCCATTTACCTTCAGAAAAAACAGAAATAATCCAGCAAGTCAGTTGATGTTTTACAGTATCTGAGTGGACATGTGGGTAGTAACTGCTGTAGCTGGATCAAAACAAACTACAATTAATCGATAATTCTTCTTGTGGTGATTTCTGTCTAAAGGTAAAGAAGGCATCACTAAGGAAGAGGTGAATCAGTAATGTGTTTACAATGTAATCTGTAATCTGCCTACACATTTCAACACCTTCTGCATTTTGTTTTACAAGTTATTTGTACACTTCACCACCGGCGCCACATTTTCAAAAGTGGGGGGGCACTTCCGGGTTTCATGAGCTAACAAGCAAAAAAATAAAAATAAAAGAGAGAGAAGATCTTCTGTGCAAAAACACTCACACTTCAAGCTTTCCAGCTATTTCTTTCTAGTGCCACTTATGCACTTCCAGGGTAAAAAAAGTGTGTGGGGGGGGGGGGGTTCCCAAAGTGGTGACAACTTATGTATTCCTTTGTATGGTGCAAAAAAAGTGGGAGGGCCCTTCCAATTCCTCCATTGTCCTTAGATTATCAACTTGATCATCTTAAGACAGCTTTTATCTTGGTGGAATAGACATGAAACAAAAGGCAAGAATCAGAACTAAATGAAGGATATTTACGAGGAGAGCATACCTCCTTGATAATGTCCCAATGATGAAAGGATCTAGCCCCAGACCGAGGATGAGCAGAAGCAGAGACGGAGTATGTCTTGACAACTTTCTCCCAACCTGTTCCAGACAAAGAAATGTGCTTGAGATATCAGAAAAATACCTCACCAATTTCAGCTTAAACTCAAACAAATGCACAAACACACACACACGCACAAACACACACACAAGCACACACACACAAATTAATGTATTCTATATGCTTTCTTATTTTTTTGTACCTGACTTATTTGTTCAACTTGTTTTGAGACAATAAGATTACCTTAATCTGATGTCATGTAAAGCATAGGTACCATGTGTGGCAAACTTTTGATATACATGTACCTGTATGATGCACTCTAACTTTCAGCTCTGATCAGCCAGTTTTGAGCATTACACCCTGAAATTTCCTTTTTTGGCTCCTTTGAAAAACAAGAATGAAGATTTGAGAGTGAAGCTGCCACAGGGAGGAGCTGTCATTAATACCACACAGAGAAACTAGAGAAGCACTCTGAGAGCGCAGACCTCCGTTAAGCAGCTCATTTCCACCACTGATCTTGTTCTTCCTTAGAGATTTTTCGACCAATACATACAAATGTGTGCTGAAAGTCACCCGATTACCCAATACAGAAGCCTTTTGTTACATCATCAACTTCTAGCTGCGCTGCGCACCTCACCCTAGCAGAAACTGGGGCATGCACTTTAGTGCATATATCCAAACCTCAAAAAATGTAGAGCTTGAAATCCCAAGTCCACTGACCCTACCTGCCACAATATCAGAAATCCTTCCTGAAATCCATAAATATTCCTGGATCACTACCAAAATTTAGTCACCTGTTTCTTGTGTCATTTTCAACCTTTCCTGAAAGTTTCATTTAAATCTGTTAACAACTTTTGGAGTAATTTTGCACAAACAAACAAACAAACAAACAAACAAACCAACAACTAAACAAACAAATGCCGACAAAAACATTATCTGCTCACTTGGCAGAGGTAATTATGATAAAAGACAAATATCTTGTTACTTTCATACTTGCCACAATGTTATGACTGCAATCCAAACATACTGACAAAATAGAAGCTGAGTTGGTTTGGACAAGTAATTTTAAGGAGTGAATAAAAAAGACCAATATTTCATAAAAACTCCATTATTCTTCTTGTCATCATGAGATAGGAAAATCAAACAATATGCAGGTAGGTAAGAAAAAGAAAAGAAAGAAGGACAGAGAGAGAAAGAAAGACAGATAGACAGATTAATAGATAGATAGGTGGATAGATAGATAGATAGATAGACAGACTTTAATAACCATGTACAGATTTAGCATTTGGTGTGCTGAAAAAAAGCACATGAAGTGTGAAAATTGCCTGAAAATTGTTTTATTCAATTTTGGCTGGCCCACAATTTCTACCATGTAATTGATTAGTATGATAAGCCATATAGAAGAAATTTCATGTAGGATCTCTCAAAAACATTGTCAAATTGCAAAATAATATTAGGGTTTAACCACTGGCACCAATGGTAATTTCATTAGCAGAATGGACATCTGAAAGAAATAAGAAATTTAGCTGCCCCTGAAAGCTTGCAGGCTAGGATATAATGATAAATTCCATGTATTACTTTGATTAGTCTTGATGGATCCACTTACTTTCTGGGGCCCGCCAGGAAAGGTTAACTACCACCTCTCGGGAACCTTTGGAATAATTCTCAGACACAATCTGGACCGCTGGCAGACGTAGCTTGTCTGTGATTGAGAAGGATAAGCAAGTTTCAACATGCATTGCCATGAAATAATCAAACTCTTTTCATATCTTGTCACAAAATTTGCTAGGTAATCAACACAAATAATGCAGATACTGAATCGTTTATGTGTCTGTTGACAGAATAAGAGAAAAATCACTGTTATTTCCTTAAAGTTGGGCTGTGGATAACAAGGAAGATTTTCACTCATGGTAATTTGTCTAAGAGCTACAACAAATCATGATGCTTTAAATGTCCTCATTACAAAATGACTCACAATTTGATGACACAGAGTGGAAACAAAAATCCTATAAACTGACAAGTTTTACAGCAAATCAAGAATACAATGCTTCATTGTGTTGAAACAGTCAGTAAGTTGAGATCTACTCTAGACAGTAGACATCACCCTATGGTTTCTTGCCCATAGTAAAAAAAAAAAAAAGAGCTTTGTAACTAAGTAAACACACACACATAGAAACTAGGACATCACACCCACTAAACCATACACTTGGGGTAAGCCGGGTTTGAGAAGAAATGGAATCCCTTGAGAAAATGTACTTTGTCGACTACTGACTGTTTTGCTCTCTTTTTGTTTTATCTAATATCTTGTCACATAGGATTTCACTCCGCATTGAGTCTCATGACTATCTCTGGGAGATTCTTCAGTTCTGTCATTTTACACAACATCAACACATTTCGGTTTGATTTCCTAACATTGGATCTTCAAGAGGGTCTGAATCATCTTGGGTGCAAGATCTTATGTGTACATTGTCAGAACAATCAAATCTCACACTATTTGCATAAGGAATAGACTGTCACATATAAATTGATCCGTTTCCTGCTTTGCTAAACTGGAACACTCACGGGTGGTCTTTTCAAAGGAGCTTTCATTGACCATTGCCTGAAGTCGGGGTTAATCTCAAATCTCAGTTCAGATATTTCATATTATGTGGATTTGTCTTTTTCAAAAGCATGCTATTCAAAGAAGGATGGTGCCATAACATGATGACGATGACAACAACAACAACAACAACAACAACAACAACAACAACAACAACAACAACAAATTACAGGGCAGTTAGAAACTGAGGTACAGCAAGAACTTGGAATGTGACTTGCACTTTTTACAAATATCTTATGCATTGCTTGACAAACAAAGACAGGAGGAGAAGCACACACATTGAGGAGGGCCTTCTCACTCGTTAGTATTGGTTTCCAGACAGTACCGACTCCGCCTCCATTGACGGCCGAGATTCTCAACTGATCCCTGCAGAAGTCCAGGTTAGACAGGCTTAGGGAGGATTTGGGGGTCTGAGGAGGAAACAAGATCAAAGTTGAACTTCGACTGGAGGTGGTTTATTCCTATCTCAGTTTGACTAGCCGTCAATGGATCATATGGCTCAGTCAAGGAGGGATGGTGAGGTGGGCAGTCAGTACAGAGAGAATAAAGGACTGGACAACAGCCTTTGAAATGAAAGACTTAAGTAAACCTTATCTTGTGCCCAGTGATGCTATGTGGATATATATAACATCTATAGAGTAATCACATGGACTGAATCAAATTTCAATATTATCATATTCTATGTTTGCAGAATTAGACAAAATTATTTAGACTTCTAATGATGAGTCCTCAAGAACTGAAGACTCTGCTGTACTAAGCCAAATAGAGGTATTTCTGGGAATTTTATCTGACTTACTCATGAAAAATATCTTTTAGAAAGAGAGTTAATGACATATTACATTTTTTGATGATGATACACACCTAAAAATGAAAAACATGATAACTATAAAGGCACTGTTTAACCTGTAATCTATACTTTTATCAGTCTTTAATGATTCAATTTCTTAACTAGCCAAGGAAATGAATCAATATGAGTGGATATGAAACATGCTGCCACAAGGGAAACAGAATAATGCAGAAATAAGTGGCATTATGATAAACTTGTTCTACTGGGCTATCTGCTCTCAGTCCGAGAAACAACCAACTTGCTAAATCTATCTTGTTAATGATGTTAACAGTGAGGGAGTGGATATGGGTTGTTTGAAGTCTTTGCTGAAAACATGTGCACTGAGATACTTCAAGAATAATTCATCACTGACTGCCATTATCTGCTTGAGGCTCAGTAATAAACAGCCATTACCAACACACAAGAGAGTGCAGTAAACATACACAACATCAATTCTATAATCCATCATATTTCCTCTATTCAAAAATAATGTAAATGGCTACTACACACTGCCAACAGCTGTAGCTCATTATACTTTTGACCAAAAAATAATGTCTCTCTTTCATAAGTTCATGTTTCTGAAAAAAATAAAATAAAACAAAACCAAGACACAGCTCATTCAAAGTCCCACATTTGCCTATTTGGGCCATTACTCATCATGGCATTAAATTGGTACCTTATTTGAACCAAAACTTGGCTTTAATTTAAGTATGTAAAGGAACAGAACAGTTAAATTCAAAGGTCACTGTCATATGAACAGAGTAAACACAATTTTTTAAATCTCTTTTCATTGACAGTGCATCTCAGAACATCTGTGCCTATAAATGAGAAAAGCTTGCCAGTGAATTAGGAAACATTTCTCAGTATGGGTGCAGGTTCCCTGTATATTTTATGCAATAAAGCACTTTTTGAACATTCTTTGAAGGCACATTACATTTAACAGATATGAATGAAATGAGGGGTTACCATGGCAACGGTATGCCAGGAAGGACTGGAAGAAGACATCTTCTGTAGAATGTGGATGGAATAGTTCTGTGTTGTCCATTCTAGCTGTAGTGGACCGAGATGAACAATGTCCCTGGCCCAGGATACCGTCTCTGAGTCTGTGATAAAACAAACGAAACAGTGAGAGAGTTGAATGCAGGAAACTTGAACACTGTGCACTCTGAAGTCTCACATTAACCCTGCTGTTACTATTGGTGATCACTCTGGATACAATGTCTATGGATGTTGGGCCTGGGAGGGATAATAACAAACCTTGGAAGTGGGCGTTTAGTGAAACCACTCATTTGCCCCGATGTTCCCACTAATGAGCCATAGCCCGTTATTTGCTTCAAACACTAACATCTGTGTTATCCCTAGTTTGAATACACACAGAAACATGTCTTTGGCATGACGTAATACACTAGATGTCATTATAGTGCAGTGGCCCTCGTTTTATGCTGTGATGTGGTGCATGTTGAAATGTGATGAGTCTGAGTACATTGTTGCCAGCGATACAGAAACAATTCAATGAAGCTAGACCTTAATTTAGAAATGAAAATAATGCCCCATGATGGAATCTCTTCAATGTTTTAAGTGTACACTATTCTAATTAATGAGTTATGATAATTCTACGAAACTTACCATCTTAGATGTAAAGTCAATATATTTGTACATGGCTAGTAAGCATGAAATGAAGAAATTCATGTCTGAAAAAGAGTGTCCCCAGGGAGAGAAAGAGAGAGGAAGAGAGCAAGAGAAGGAGCAATCCAAGTCTAGTGCTTCAGAGGATGACCTCAATGAAAAGAAAATCAACATCCATTACCATGGGAACAAGTCCCATTTGAACGTAAAGGACACTTTCTCTACTATCAAAAAGAATACATGGCGAATTGTCTTGAATGGTGTGGATGGTATCTATCCACTCCATCACGTGTTGCTAGGATACCAAGTTCACATGGTGGGATGTCTGTTGGGCATCAGTCTACTGGGGCTGGCAGGGCAATGTCAGCTCCCTCACAAGCATACGGGAGGTTTGGGTCTACCTGATATCTGTGATTTCACACCTGTCCACTACAATTATATAGTGGTCTCAGCCAGGAGGAGCAAGGCTAATATGTAGTGTGTGAGTGTAGAAGGAGTAGCCTTGTGTGCTGTTAAAGTGTCACACAAGTATTAGCATAGAGACAAGAAGGGTATTAATTACAAGGCTCCCACACAAAGTCTTGACCTATATCTATTCCTATTCTCATCTGAATCTCTCTGTTTCCTTGTGACTGAAGGTAATGCTCAAAATGCACATAATAAGATGATACAAAAGAATGCAGTAGAATTATCATCACTGGATGATATAACAATGACAAAATGACACACTATAAAATGATGTGTCTTCAAATAAATGATACTTGCGTCAAGTTATTTTTGGTGCAACTGATTTGACAAATTGTCTTTCATCGACATAATTAAGAAACAGATTATTAGGTGTTTGAGTAGTAGCCATGATAAAAATCCTGGGCATACATGCTTGAGTGGGAGATAGAGCGATTGTTCTCTTATAGCAGTGGGCACAGAATATTCAAATTAATGATTTTTGCATCAAGTTATTTCTATTGCAACTAACAAGGCTACTAACTGGTACTCAAACATTGGATAATCACTGTTTATTTCTGTCAATGAAGGACAATTTGTCAATCAATGACAAAGTGATTGTAATTTCAATTAATATCACTTTTATTGGAGATATTTCATACTAACTTGACTGAATGATGATACAGGGCTTGGAACAGTTGATCTGTAAGAGTGAAAAGAGGAGATGTTTAGACATATATTTGGTTGTATAACTATTGGGAGAAAGTGAGTATAATGAGAGATTAAAATTTTCAAAAGAAATAGCACATGCTGTAAATATGTTAAGCTCGCCTAAAATATTCAAGCACACATCAACAGAATACGATGAAAGGAAGCTGCAGCAATAATGATGAAGTTGGTCATCTTGAGTTTGTCTGTGACTTTAAACAGTTTTCTTTGCCTATAATCAAACTGTCTGGAAATGACATTGAGGTAAAAAGGTGAAGTGTATCACAAGTGATGTACAAACATGCCCTGTTAGTATTGATTCCTGCAGTGCTAGATTGGGTCAGAATCAGACAGTCCAATCCCTTCTTTCATTGCTGCTATTTATCAGAATCAATCTGTGACTACATCTATTTCTCCAGTGTCCCTCACTCCCAAGTGAGGCAACAAACATGCAAATATCATACATTTTACATACTCTTATCAACTTTCTCCTTCCTTTCCCTAATTGTTTAAAGTCTACGAAGCTCAGAAAATCACCTATGAGGCAAGTAATCTACCAGTTTTCATGTGCACTGAAATGTTGTCATATCAAATGAGGATCTCAAAAGTAAATTTTCAAAAGGGAGTGAGTGCATTTTTTAAACCACTTGTTGAAATAACTGGGTAGATATGATTGTGATGTGTCTGGCCTCATTTAACACCTATTCTTCAAGTTATCCTGTTTATCAAATACTTTGTGATGAGCAGATTACTATCTCTAACAATATGAATAACATGCAGAGTGAGACATAAACAGACAAATATAAAGTGAGGAGGAATAAGAACTTACACAGCCTGTTGTGTTGGCACAAGTATCACGGCAACTCTCATTCCATGATCCCTGAGCATAGGAGATAAATGAAAAAATTTCTTTTGAAGAATGCATGATACAAGTACTTATAACTTAAAAAAAAACAGACAATCCATACAAAAGTTTTTTGTACTGTTTCAGTGCAGTCATGTATGGAAAATTATTTATAGTAAATATAAAGAGAATTCTACAAATTTTCATTTTTTAAAGAAAAGCACACATTCCCTCGACTTGTAGCTAACATATGTTAAGGGTAAAATTACCCCCCCCCCTCCCCGCTTTCTGAAAGAGATAAGCTGAATGCTCTTCCATTATACTAGAAAAGTGAAAATATGTTAATTTGTTTTGATATATTTTCTCTATATCGTTTTCATATGTGATATTACAAAGAGTTGAAGTTCTCATCTAGCCATGGCTGCACCAAAAATTAAAAAAATTCATAGCTTTTGAACAGATTCTTTGAATTGGGTCAAACTTTGCTGATGCATTGTACTAAAATTGCTGCATTTCCTCAATTCACATATTTATTCAGATTTCATTCTCTATTAATGCTATAGACATTGCATACCAGCAGCCACACCACATGACCCTATTGTACTTGGGGACTGAAAATAGGTGAATGGATCAAAGTATTAATTTTTATTTCCTGAAAGAGCAATTATTCTCCTGTATAATTCATAACTTTTGGATCATAATACAAACTGACTATATTATTTATTGCAGCTTTTCTAGAACACTTTTTTTTTTCAATCTGACTTATGCTTTCTTTGATTTGCAGATTCTGAGCACGAGAAACCCAATCTCTTCACTTTCAACTCTAATAACTTTTGAAAGGATGATGCCAGCGCATTGAAAGTTAATATTAGTCACGAACAGTACTCACTAAGTGCTCAATTTCAGCTTAATCTGATAATTCCTTCATAGTGGGTGCTGTGGAGTTTTATATCGTGTTCTTTGTCCCATTCACTGCACAAATTGTTGCTGGGTGGTGAGATTATACACTTGAATAGACCTTAACCTTCAAAGGCTCTTTTCTCAGATAACACTTTGCCAGAGGGTGTACTTTCTGTCTATTATTTAGATAAGTTGGGAAAGTCCATCTGTATTGTGTAATACATGATATTAAAGCTGACAGTTGGCTCTTTTAGAATCTACACTTGGCTGAAAATCTATGTCTGGTGATTTCTTGATTTCTTGATTTTGTATGCATCTTGGTTGCCATGACAACACATCTCTGACTGGTAGACTGTGTTAGATACTAGGTCTTGTAAGAGTCCCTAAACACTTTCTGCAGTCTTACAGGAGGCCTTAGTAAAGACATGTGATATGGGCCAAGGACTAAGGTGGCTGATGGTAGGTTTTCTATCTCATAAGTCTTCACGTTATCTCTTGTCTGTCCTCATAGTCCTTTCACTGCCATCCATCGGGCATGAGACCTCCGGGGCATCACTACCTGGGAGCATCAAGTGTCATCATCAATATCAAGCTGTGGAAACGTCTCAAGCAGCCTTGGTAATATCATGCATGATGATACTTCGTCGGGATCAGGCTCTCTACTTTGAGCACAAAGTCCCTGTTGCACATTCTTTTGCTTGACCCTAATGAGGACTTTGCTTATAAACAAACAAAAAAGTCAATCAGGGACTCAAAATGCAACATCTGAGCATTCTTAGAATCAAGATAAAGGGGAGGGTGATGCCTACATACATAAAAACAGATACATTACGAACATGTGAATATTCAATCTCAGATGAATGTTGGCATCTCTTAAAGGTATCCCAAACCAACTCTCCTCCCATAGAAATAGTATATTGGTTTCAGATGATACATAGCATTCATGAGCAAGGTAAAAACAGGATATGCCTTTACAGATCAACACAATATGAGTCTGCATTTTGCCAAGTAATCATTGGTTTAGCATGCAGAATGAAATTCATTTTATTTGCAGACAGAAATAAAAGTGGACACTCGATATGGAGACCTTAATGCATCAACTAAGAATGTTATTGCAGTTTTATGTTATGTGCTGGTGGTTGGATACACATAGCTGTCGGACAAGGAGCCAATAACAGGTGATAGGAAAAAGAGATCCACAATAACCTTTGATTGGCGAGGGACTAGAACCCATGACCATTGATAGCAGGACTAGATTGGAATTTAAAAATGCCAGCTATAGGATTATGAGACAAAAACATCTTTAGCAAAAACATGATGCTTCACTCCTCAATTTTTGCAATATACATCTACAAAAATCACTGCTCAAGGTGGTTTTTTTTTATAGAGAATAATCCTTTCATTTGCAGAGGGATGGTTAGCAATTTCAACTATCGAAAAATAGATTATCGAACTATGAAAA
Organism: Diadema setosum; assembly: GCF_964275005.1. Lineage (NCBI taxonomy): Eukaryota > Metazoa > Echinodermata > Echinoidea > Diadematoida > Diadematidae > Diadema > Diadema setosum. Next base: position 1,170,750 of record NC_092685.1, read on the forward strand.
ACTAGAAATGTCGCTTTGGCGACTGGTATGCCTCCGCCATAATGCATGATTTTCCCAATAGGTCTAGATAGTACATGTGGACAATGTGCGATTACATTTTCACAAAATTGGCAAAATATTGAAGTGACAAGTTTGTCACAAATGTGTTGAATGTTCACCTTCCTTGACGTAGGTTTAATTGGATGAATAGGAGAGCATGTATCTAGGGATTTAAGGACTTTAACTTGACTTTGACCCATTCATACATTTAGGCATTGAGTAATTTTCAAGGTACAGGTGTGGAGAAAAAGTGCAATTTCTGAATTGAATAGTAAATTGTTACCATTTTCAACTGGCCCTTGACCCTAAAATTCATAAGATAATCACTTTCAAGTAGAACATGCATAATATGTACTAAGTTTCAAGATAACTTGAGCCACTTCCGAGATATGGAGGAAAAAGTTAGTTCAGCACTTTCACTTGATCTTTGACCTTTTGACCTTTGAGGCAAAAAAAGAAGAAAAAAAAAACTTTCCAGAGAATTTCTATTAGGTTACACATGTATGCATACACCAAGTGTAAAAAAAAAATAACCCTGCTGGCATTGCATGATAGGAGGGAAATAGTAAAATTTTGAAGTGTTGCACTTGACCTTTGACCCCTGACCTTTGACCCCATGAACCCTACATTCTCTAGATAATCACTTCCAGTCAGTATATGTATATACTATGTTCCATGAAGATACCTTGAACAATTTTTCCAAGGTATGGAGAAAAAAAAGAAGTTTTAATATTTTTACTTGACCTTTTGACCTTTGACCTTTGACCTCATGACCCAAACTTTCACCAGAGAATCTTAACTGGGTAATACATGTATACACTAAGTTTCAAGAAAATCTCTTCAGGCATTCAATAGATATGGTGGAAATAGTGAAATTTTATGTATTTGACCCTGACATTTTGACCTTTGACCTCATGACCCAAACTTTCACCAGAGAATCTTAATTGGGTAATACATGTATACACTAAGTTTCAAGAAAATATCTTCAGGCATTCAATAGATATGGTGGAAATAGTGAAATTTTATGTATTTGACCTTGACCTTTTGACCTTTGACCTTGAGCATGTGCACCCAAAAGTTGATAGGCACAACTTCACCCCCTAATACACATACATGCCAAGTTTCATTAGGATACCTCAACAGGTTTTGATAGTTACCTTGTCCACAAAATTCATTACGGACGGACGGAAGGACGGACGGACGGACGGACGGACAACCCGAAAACATAATGCCTCCGGCACCACTTCGTGGCGGAGGCATAAAAAATTCTCTAATAAATAGAGAAGACATGAAAGGACATGACCTCTGCCAATAAAAAAGAAAATAGATTTGTCACATTTTTATCAATTGTCTTTAACTGGACTTCATGCAAATCCATAAACAGTCACTAATCTCATCACTCTAGAATGAAGGACATACAGTGAAGAAATATAGAGTGACAAAAATAGACCAGACTGCAATTGATTTCATTTTTTTCTACTTTCGCTTGAGAAACACATCAAATACTACCGCAAATCTTAATATAATTGTAATCAGTGAAGTGTACACACTAAGTAATTTGTTTGCTTCATTTTTAATCTTTTCTTTATTCTACAAATTATGCAGATATTTAGCATGCTTATATTTCTTAAATGTAAATGGCTGTCATGCTTTAAAGGGACTGTACAGTACTGGTTGAGGTGGGAATTCATGTTTTGAACATTCCTAAGTGAGATAATGAAAAGCCTCTTATGAAATATGAAAGAGCTTGTAATTTTAAGACGGATTCAACATTTATTTGATGAAAATTGGTTTTCAAATGGCTGAGATATCCAAAAAAGTGCTAATAATAAAAGGCGACATGCCACAAGTTTATCAGGATCTCTTTGTTTCACCTTGTTTTTGGATATCTCAGCCATTTCAAAACCGATTTTCATCAAATAAACTTTTGATACCCCTTAGAACTGCATGCTCTTTGACATCTCATAGAGTGGTTTCTGAATATCTCGCAAAACGTTAAAAGCTAAATCCTCACCTCGACCAGAACTGTACACACCCTTTAAGGTCTTGATAAAAATGAATGAAAAATAGGTTACCAGCTTATCAACTATAGACAAAAATCAACAACAATTCTCCTTACACTTAATCAACCATACAGAGAATGCTTCAGCAGGGGTTGGAAGTCTTCTAAACAGTTCTCTAGAAGCCCTAGAGAAGGAAGTATGTGTGGTACCACTGATATATGGGTGCTTTCTGTTTCCCTGAGCAATCTGATGAATAGTCAAACATGGTCAGTGACACAGGTGGGCATGTGATTCAAGTCAGAGGTTCTCATCTCATGAGATAGAAGAGTTGGAGTAGACAGCAAGGTCAGGATTCTATCAATAACAGATCCATTAGAAATGTCTGAAGGAACTTTGAAGTGGGGAGGGACTGGGTGCTGGAAGATACAATGTCTACAGCAAAGCCCTAAGGTCATGTGATCTTAATACAATCAAAAGAATGGTGCCATAGTGTCATCATTAATGTAGGGCTTTTCCTGTCTAGCCTTGTAGACGGTCATTGTGAATAGATCCTTCAGGGATATTCAATGAAGTGCATACAATTGATGTGTCATAGACTGGTAACATTGTATCATGACATGTAATATGGGCAAGGCAGTGATAGTAAGGTTTGTTGGCTTTCTCTTACATCATACATCTATCGTTCAGCTTAGCGTGATGACCAATTTATGAATCAGAGAGAATGCACTCTTTTTCACATGCTTTCTTGTTCTCATCACTCAGATTATTATTCTTAAATGAAAATAACACACCACTAGGCCAAAGAAAGTGTGTGTAAGATTGCTACCTTACATTCAGCAACCAAAAACTTATCTTTTTAAAAAAATAATGACATTTAGACATCTTCAGGTTTATTTGGGTAAAGGGGAGGAATGTGGTCTAGGGTATAGATAGGACCTGAAATGAAATAGTCATGTTCATTTCTCTTCAGTTTTGTTTGAGTCACATGACTTAGAGTGTAAGTATGTACATTATATGCAAGAATAAACATACTGACAAATGTCACAGGGCATGAGGAGAAAACTTCTGTCATACAGTTACAATCCATCTTCAGTTTGTAACTTTCCTTTTCGGCTTTGGTGGATGGAGTAAGGCAGTATGATATGAAACATGATGGTTATGTAAGGTGACTATTTCTGCTGAATGGGTTTTATGACACCATCCCTTGGGTCTGCATCGTGGGCTGTCAAAGGGGCTAGAGTGATGTAAGTGGGCAATTGACCCAAAAAAAGAAATACTTCTCTTCATCTACGTGCTGAGCTTAGGTCAGGTGCCACCCACTCATCTTTTATTTCTTAGAAGTTTGTCATTATCTCTTGTTTCATTTGCTCTCTGTTGCCTGTGCTGTTCCTTGACTAACAGATTAGCTTATTTCATGATGGTTTGGAGCTAGTGAAAAATGTCTTCTACTTACATTAGAAATAGCAAATGGTAATGTATTTACTACAATGATAAAAAAGAATGATTCAAATTTTGTTTGCAGCCCCTGCATGCATCTAAAATGTGAAACTATGAGCAAGGATACTCTAAAAACAATTTGTACTCTTTTCAAGCTGAGTGGGCTAAATCTTAACTCATCACCTAGCCATGAATACCTGGCGCAAGGTTAATGAAACTTATTTTGTGTATCAGTGTGTCATTGATGAACTTCTCATCAAATTTCCAGAGGATTTTAGAAAGGTATCTACAAACTTTAAGCTTTGCGGTCACCTCATTCCAGTGGGATCAAGCTGGATGAAACCAACCCCCATCAAGGGCTTAACAGGTTGGTCCTATTTTCCTATCACATTAGCTGGCTCTTCTCTGTCTCAGAAAGCTTAGTCTCTCATCCTAGCTTTTTGATGGGATGCACAAAGACACTTGGGATATCATGATTGAAAATAAGAATTGAAATGAAATGACATTAATTTGGGATCCACTAAAAGTGTTATTGAATCATGATCATTAAACAATGTCCTCATTAGATCCTTAGTTTATTAAGTTAAGATAGGTGGAAGGAAACCATTCTTGGCAGTACAGACACAAAGTGTCTTGAAATCAGGCTAACCACTGTCTTGGAAAATAAGGTCTTTGCTGCCGAAGGGTAACAGGCTAAGATATATAATTACCTTTTTGTAGTCTATTCTGAATAACAGTAAAATGTCAATGAAAGAAAACATGATGGAGGATTGTACATTTTTATAGTACAAAGTGGAACAGAATTGTATTTATGATACGTGTAGGTGGATAAAATAAGAACAATTTATCCACTGTTTGCAATAAATGACTATTCAATTTATTGTAAAGAACACAGGAAAATTTGCAGGTGATATTTTCTGCCTTTGCCTATCTTCAATGACAATGAAAAATTATAGACTACACACAGAAGTATGGTAATGATAACATTGATAGCATTTTTATTTCATTCATTAAACCACTGTAAGAGCTGTTATTTCAATGTACAGATATTTTTGCAAATGAGAAAGTCACAGACGTTATCGCGAGATGTCGTTTTTCACAATTCGCCACCAAGGCTAATGTAAAATGTAATGTAAAACGCCCGTCCATTCGCAGTATTTTTGCCTGTTGTCAAACAGTGATTCACAAAATTTAAGAAAATTAAACCCTTGCAAAAATAACAGTTTTTACAGTACAGTAATCTATACAGTGAGGATTTGCTTCAGAGCTCTTTAAAAATTGAAAATATTATAAATTTGCTGTTCTGTCCATCAAAGATACATCTGTCCCATTCCCTCTATATTGTACTGATTATTTACCTCATTTTCATAATCATTGTTGTTTTTTCTCATAAAAGAGTGATTTTATTGTCTATAACAAAGTTTTACTCCATTGCTATTAATGACAAGAGAGAAAACATTCAAACAACTATCAATATATCATGTGTCTCTACAAACAAAAACCTAAGGCAATAACACTCTTATATTCAACATACCAGTGTGTGAGCCAGAACTTGCATTATGTGGTAAGTCGCTATGTCAAACAACAGTCTTGGTGTATAAAAGAATTTAAGATAAAAAACTGGAGATAAGACACGCTCTGATTCTGTAACATGAGACATGATTTGATGCACTCTCAAACACGAGAATGGTCTTGCCCAATACCGGTAGTTCTTCCTTTGTTGATATGAGTAAATGTGCAAATAAATAATCGGCTTAAAGCAGAGTCAAATTTCACACAGGTTGATGTACTTTCTTTATCTAAAAGCATTCATCCACACAATGCAAGGCTTACTGTGTAGGTCTATGTTCTTAAACCTATCTTAATGGTCTTATATATGTCTGAAATGGATAATTTATCATGGGAGGGAGAACTGGCATGATTGACTGTGTATATCATTTGTGCCTTCAAATGGAAATGAATGAATGAATGATTACATACATAAATGCAAGCACAAACACACATACATATGATGTACATTACAATACACAAGACAAAATTCAGACATACATCCATACACACATCTCGTATCACCCTACTGGATCCTCTTCTTTCATATTCAAAACACCTGCTGTAGGGGAAAATAGGCAAAAAACAACAACAACAAAAACACACCTCCTAACCCTAGTCTGAATGAAGACATATACACCAAGTATTCATAATATATACACAGCAAACCCACTTCACAGCCATCTTTGGTTATCACTGATACTACACTCAGCAGTGTTTTGGAAACCTTTCCAATAAGGCTGGCTGTTTTTCCTGTTTTTGTTTTCATTTTTGTCCATTTAGTGGGTAAAGGGCATGAAGATGATCTGTCCTCACAGTATCACTTTCACTGCTTACTCCAGCTCCACACATTAAGAACTTTCAGCATCTCTTCAAACTCTCCTGGAAAATGCTATCCATCTACCATGGCAACAGAATAGCAATTTATACTTGTAGTGCTCCCTACCGATTTGTGCTACTGGCTCGTAATGAACAGGTTACACTGAATTTAATAAAGTGTCTTGATGTAATCAAGGATGTAATCAAAACTCAGATCCTCAACAAATGACAATAGAAAGTTGTTTGGACGAAAGCTTCATAGGAGAAGAGTTCCAAGGTCCTTCAGACACTCTCAGCAAACATCCCATTTTATGATCAATATCACTTCCGCAGCACTGGAACACTACCAGCACTTTCCTGAAAACAGCTTTGTTTACAAACAGTCTTTGCTAGCCAGTGACCATGGACAGAGATTATGTCACCATTTTCAAAAGGTCAAGGAAATCTGATGATGTGGCTTTGAGACAAAATCAGCACACACAGGAAAGAATGAAAAGAAACAATGTCTGTCTGATCTTCTTGGGTTAAACTTATTTTTTTTTTCTTTTTTTTGTGTTGAAAAGCATTGAGCAAATGCACTATCCCGTTAAATGCCAGGGTTGAGATTAAATCAACTTACTTTGTTTCTTACAGTTTTAGGTATAAAAGATAGCTAATTTTCTCTCATATTTTAGACACACTATAGCTATGAAATATGTCTCTAGGGGGAAAAACCAACTGAGAAAAAACGTTAACAGACCTTTCAATGGAAAATCAGTAATTTCTTCTTGCAGCTTCTCACCAATTAGAATAATAAATCACTGATAAAAAGTTGGAAATTACAATTGGTTGCAAGTAATATTGCCTTAACAAACACAACAGAGAAAGTTTCTTCAAAGCAATCTTGAAATGGATCACCGCTCCCCTCCATGATTCCCCTAGTTTTTCTATCAGTTGCCTTTTCCTCTCATATTATACGAGAGAAATCCACAGAAATAGCTCTCTTGAGGAGTCTCATGTTCTCAGCTTTCTAGACGTCACAAGCTGTCTACTAATTAAGAGCCCTCACAACCTTCCAACCCTCAGAACCCTGCCCATGCAGCACACCACAAATCGCTTCACTTCAGAATGATGGATAGTCTTACAACAAGACTTCTCCATTATTATGCATGTCCTGTAGCTTGTATATGTGTGTGTGTGTGTCTGTGTCTCTGTACAACACTTTTCACTGTACAGAAATAACTGAAATGATGAAGTTAATATAGTGAAACTTTCTCAGTATGATCTTGTACTATCATGTTTTCTTGATCCACTTGTTCAAGTTTATTATGCTCGCAACTCAACTTATAAAAGAAACATATTTCAAAAAAACAAATTGTTCAAGTTACTTATCATGAAATACCCATAAGATAAATTGATAATGATTGTCCTCTGATAAGGCTGTTACAAGCAACAATGAAAAAATGATAATGACATGATAAACATACCAATGTGGCTATTTTCAAACCAGATGATATTTCTTGCATTTCAACCAGAGTGGTGGCTAAATCAATCTGATCCATAAATTTAGTAAGAATGACTCAGACTAACATGAAGGGAAACTTTTCAACCTTGCTTCAGAAGATTTATCATCCAGGAACAAAACATAGTGGTTGTGCTTTTATAGTAAACTTACACCTTTATCAGCCCTACATTGTCCAAAAGCTTATTGTTATTTCACATCTAAGGGAGATTGACAGGAACCTTTGTCCATACATGCTCCAATTTAAACTGAAATATTCCATGGAGTCCATTACTGCTTCAGAGAATCAAAGTATGTGTAGAGTCTTCAACTTAAAACTGATCAAACATTCACACAAGTGAGGGAGATAGGATCTTACTTTTCAAGGGGGGGGGGGGGAGTGAGAAAGACTAGGCCCCTTGGGGTCAGTTGATGCAGTGTGGTGAGCGGAGACAGAGATAAATCCTCAGCTGAGATTGGTCGCTCTGCCTCTCACTTGAGTGGTGTTCATTTCATGTGACAATGAGGCTGTTTGCGGGTGAGTACCAAACACTTGAGATATAATTACAGTCTAGGTATTACAGTCAAGGGGGTGTGGGGCTGGAAACCAGATAGGGTTGGGATGAGGGCTGGAAGGGGAGTACAGGTTAAAATGGGTGTGTTGGGAGGAGAAAAGGAAACCTTTTAACCTTAATGGTGATAATTCCACTTTACTAATGTGAACAGAAATTGGCTTTGACTCGGAGATACAAAGACATTCACATCATACCACTATTACAAGTGGTGAAAGCTAGAGGAAGCTTAATGATCTGTCAAGAGCATAATCTCTCCCTCTCTCTCTCTCATCTCACCGTCACAATACTGGACTTGGCATTTATTCTTTCAAAGTCAAACAATGAGTGATACTGAATTCGCTGTGTATTTTCTCATATTACTTTCAAAGATTTATCAGTTTGCCCACATTTATTTTGCTACACTACTTTATCTGTCATGTTGTAGAGTTATAGGTGAGTTTAAAGTCAAATTAATGACAAGACATTTCCAACAATGTATACTGAAGAGAAGTAGTGCGACTTTAGTATTGATCACATCTATCTTGCAATCCTCATACACACAGGCAAGGAATGTCTTAACAGGGGAAAAGGTGTAGCACTAGGAGCTGCCTGGTTTCCACACTAACAGGGTCCCAAAGTAGCCTTCACATGCTCTAGTTTTGATGGTTTATGATATCTTAAATACTTACCTTGTGAGATAATCCAGTATATGGAACCATTGAATGAATGGTAAGGTTTGAGTTTTTTGGACTGTGGAATGTTTATGGCTATTTCCTTCAAGCTTTTTTTTTTAGAGTTGTTTGATGTTTTTTGGCTCCTTTTTGATGGTTCTAAATCTATCAGTCCTCATACATCTTAACTTTCCCTTGATAGTCTTCAATGGATATAACTGTTAACATGTTACACACTGTGCAATATGACCACTATAACAAACTTCTCTTCTTCATGCTGTTTATAAGGTATGCAGCATTGTAGTGTGCTGAGAGCTAAAAAGGCGTATTTTGGTGGAAAACACAGGGTTTTTTAACCTCCTGCAATGCCATGTTTAGTCATACAATCTAGGGAAACACAGTATTTTCTGTGAAACTTGCAGTATTTTTTGCCAAAAAACCCCAACAAAATACTGCAAAAAAAAAGAGTATCAGTATCTCTGTAAATGCTATATACTCAGTGGGTTCCTCAACAGTTGACTGTTGTTGTTATACTTATTTTTTTTTGTTACATACAAAAGAACTAATGGTAGTTATCCACTCAATGAGTCCATCAGTGTAATTAGGAGTCAAGGGGTTAAGGGAGGTTGGGTAGATTGGTAAGTCAATGAGTCACAGGTGGATGATGTAGTCTGAAGGCCAGATTCTGGTATCAACCGTGATTTGCACAAAGTCCCAGATGAGCCACGCAACATCTCTGCCTTTACTGATCAGACCACTAGCCTTGCCCAAATAGGGGACCCATCACCTTGTTGTATCCATTACTGTCAGAAGGTCTTTATGTTGCTTCAGAAACGATGGACGATGTCTTATCTTGTTTCGTCTACCAGGCAAAGAAAACTTCTGTGTTTGAAGGATTTAAGTTGGGATTAATGGTACACACTACAAAACAAAACAACAGAAAGATCACTTGCCTGTCCAGTACCTTGGGACTACCAATTATGAGAGTATCAGAGTTGGCTTTGAAGCCTGGAGCAAGATAGACTAAATTCTAGTTGTCATCTTAATCACTTACAATAAACATGGTAAAGATTTTCAGATTAAACACATTATTCTTCCCAAGAAGCTGAGGGATATAGGAGTGCCGACTAAAGATTGACCAATCAGAGAAAAGATTTGCTCCCTAATTGGTAAGAGTTAACTCAATCCCTTTTTCTAGCAGAAGTCAGACTTTGTCAAGTGAAAAGCAATTATGGAAAGAGGCTGCAACTTTCTGCCGCTACATGTAATGAAAAGATTTCTCCCCAAGAGACGGAAACACTCCTAATAGTTGTGTGAGAGGAGATACTCTATTTAACATCACTTATATCAGCCATCAAATCTGTACTTGAATGCAGAGAGCTTTCAAGGAAAACGGTGCGAAATAGGGGGATCAGATTTCAGGTTAGAAATTGTCAACAGTAGGTGGAACAAGAAGACTTGCTCCCATTCTTGGATATGTGAAATCATACACTGGGCAAACCTTGCCTGGATAGGCCTACCCTACTAGTGAGATAATAGAACCCTAGATTTTGCCTCAGGCCAGGTAAGAGATATGAGGTAACATGAATTAGCCTATGTGGACACGCACCCAGGCTCACCAGCACTTACCAGACCAATGCCCACTATAAAGGATGCAGAGAGACAGATGTGTTTACAATCATGCAGACCCAAGATGCAAATACTGAGAACTTTAAATCACTTTTATTGTTTACTTTTCAACATATCAGGTTAAAATCTGTCCAATCCTTATTCATACCCTCTGCTATTGCCCTTAAATTTTTAAAGGCAAAGAGTTAGCATAGATGCCAAGTTCAAAATATTTTTATGAGTGAAATTTTCATGACTCGGCGTCTCGGCGCACGCGCATGTGCCTGAGCGAAGCGACTGAGCGAGGGGAGGGGGTGTCTGCCCTCCCATGGTAGGGAGCTTTTTCAATTTTTAGCTCTTAACGGAGCAAGCTGGTGCATTCCTAAGTTACTATTTTTTACTTATTTTGAAAGACAAAAGGGAAATATGCCTTCAATTGCAACTCTCACTTTAATCATTTAAGCTCTGCTCCTGATGCGTGAGAAAAATGCGTGTTATGCATGAGATCGTGAGACGGACCCTAAATGCTTGAGTCTCACGCAGAATGCAGGAGACTTGGTAGCTCTGAGTTAGTAGCTATTCCGTTACATCGGATGGCTGACTGATAAAGAAAATGACTTGTGTACTGTTCTCACACTAGTTCATGCTACAGCTGACAATACATAAGAACAAATGTATAAGAAGGTGTGATGTCATGCAACACTCCACTAGAGAAGACAATTGCTGTAGTGATGGTAGTCCTCCTTTAAAGGTTCTATGACAATATTGGTGTTAATAGAAAACACTAGGAGAGATGGCATCTCTGGTCTCCTGCAGAAACAAAGCTATAGTATACCTTTGGTCATCCTGTCTATGAGCATTCCCAATGTGGACCAACCCAAAGTTCAATACTGATATTGTATTTGATGAATAAGTGAGTTATGAATCTTGACAGCATCCCTATTCTACTATGCTTTTCACTTCATATCAAGGGTATGTTGTTACCTTAAACAATATTGCCTGTAGATATCATCTTTGAAATGCAATACATCACTCGAATATTTTATTCATTAGGACAGTGTAATGTCTTCACCAAAAAGACACAATGTAATAAAATTTGATGGTAAAGGGTGAGAGTTGAGGTTTTTTAAATTTATCAAAAGCAATAAATGTTTTTTCCCATTTTTCATAGAACAACAAGCTTCATAATGGTATCATGATCTACAGGCAAAAGAAAATAAAAAAAAACTTACTTCATAAGATAATCCCCTTACAATGACCTAGCTGAAGGACAAGGGGACAATTTTATGAAAGGAGGATGTTACACCAGCATAGAAAGCAAACATCTTTTGGAATGAGACACGTACTATGAAGAGACACTTCCCCGTTGCCGATTGCTCAAGAGAGTGCATGGCCACGTCTCTCTCTGAAGAGAGCCTTCACTGACGACACCGTCATTATGTGCTTTCTAGATCAAGCGTGTCACAATCTCAGACGTTCAAACATGCTCAGCCCAGACGGCTTGCAGGAAGCAGCCGAGGTATCACCATACCCCAGTGTTTGCCTCTTGTCAAATCACCACACAGGCAGGCTAACGCCACAGAGGAGGTCGCACAAATAACATTTGTTGTCAGCGGTACTTTTCGTGGTCCCAACACCTCTCACTTAAGTGGCTCCTTTCTTGCCAAGGCAGACAGCTCTAAGATATCAATACAAATGAGTAAATATGTCAGCCACACAAGAAGGTTAAACATTCTGTTTTTGTCTTTGAATGAAAGAAAGCGGAATAAGGGTCTTCCTTGCAGGATGTTGACATAAATGAGACTTAAGGTCAAGGAAACTCCATTTCACAAAGTACACTTGGCATTCATTTGGAGGAGACACTGTTCCTCTACCTACTCTGTCTTTGTGTATGTTTATAGACTGCACTTCATGGCTCCATGAATGACCAAGGCAAATAATAGACACTTGCAGATTCAAGGAAATTTTCAATTTTTTCTTGATATATCATTGCTTCCCCTGACTCTAACATTGGCCCTCTTCCAGCTGAGAAATGCAGAGGTATTTATACAACAGGGTTACAGGGTTAGAATTGAAAGTGAATATGTTTAGGGATCAGAGTCAAAGCTTAAACACACAATTTGGCTGTGGGGCAATTCAGAATAGGTACAATATTTTCTATCAAACAATAAAGAATGTATAGCTCATTGAATCATATTCACATCTATATTTTTATGTCGTCATCAAATTTCAGGGGATGAATAAAAAAAACAACAATCATCACATATTGTGATTTCTTTCCTTCTAATGCCTGTCACTGACTGGGCTTTGACAACCTGGAAGTGATGTTCCACTTATATTCATATTTTTTTAACACATGGTGTGTCTCAGTACAAATCACGTGCATAATCCATGACGGTAATATGCAGCAAGGCTTGTATGCTAGGCATGCAAACATTGAAATATAGCTTATTGGATGTGGCAATTTTAACAACCATTAGCTTTTAACAGACAATGTAAAGAATCTATCAACTCTGTAAGGACAGAATTCTGGTTTCAGTGATCTCTGACTGGGCTTAAGTTAAAATGCATCAAACTAAAAGATTGATGAAAACAAGAGATTATTATGGAGAGGGGTGTCTCCCTCTACAAATGAATTTTGGAGACTGGGTATGTAGTCCAGTTCATTGTGTCACTGCAAGCAACCAGGAATAGTCTGGTGGTAGAGTCACTGCCTGGAAAGTAGATGACAGGTTCAAGTCCCATGGTTCCTTTTTTCCGACATGTTTGTTAGAATTACAGAACAGCAGTTGCAATCTTACAAATTTTATTTGTAGAGTGAGACAAATTCAACAAAACTCACACATCTTTGAAATTGATCTTAGAGATAATGAGAAACTGAAATGGCAGGCCTACAGCACAATAGCACTTCAAATTTATGAAAATTACACGAATGTTACAAGGCATAACTGATAGCAATGTGTCTAGGATTTCAACACAAATTGGGAAAGGCTGCATTTTTCCTATGCTATATCAATGATAACTGAGGCTGTGTACATCTAACCTTAAAATATATAACCTCAAAGTGTTAGTTCCTCTCCAATGTTCATGATTCTTCAGTCCTTACAATTTTCTCTCACACTCTAGCTAATCAAGGGGGTCTTTCTGCCTCATCCTAACAAATCTTGCCTGATATGGAGTGTCTCAGAAACCTGGGCAGCCTTGGGATCCTGCTCATAAGACTAGCATGCTAATGTTGGCATTCTCCTGAAAGGCCAAAAAAAGACAACAGAAAAAGATCTCTCTTTCATCGCGGTCAGGTTTCAGCTCGTGGACCCATAAAGGATCAGATACTTGTCCTCAATTTCCCTCCTGTGCATTGCTCAAGGTTTGGGGTTAGATTTTACTGTCAAAAACATGTCTTGCCCTTGTATTCTAGCTATTCATCTTGGCAAATCCTCTATTAAAGGCAGTGATTGGTTGGGTCGAGTTTTTTCTCTTTTTTTTGGGGGGGGGGGGAGGGATGAATTATTTCTTTCTCAAGTCCCTTCTGACAGTAACATGACGGTATCTCCACTTGGAAGAGCCTCTAAAAAATAAAACAAAATTATTCTGGCTCTATCAAATGAAAATCTTCCCATAAATTCTTAAAATGCAACAATCTATAATTTCTATTCTATAGAATAATCTATAAACTCTATAATCTCTATGATAATTGGTGTTTGAGTTGATTACTCAAACTATGTATACCTACATGTGTGTGCAGTCTTGCAATTCAAGACAGCAATTTATAAAATTTATAGGATGATTTTTTTTAAATATGCATTAAATGAAATGAAAGCCCTAATATACATGAAGACTGAGTAAAAGCTGAAATATTAGTAGAAAATGTCAGTGAAAGTTCAAAGTGTGTGTGTGTGTGTGTGTGTGTGTGTGTGTGTGTGTGTGATGCATGCTTTAGGGAGATTGGAATCATCACTTCCGATATAGAACTATTCGGTTTCGGAACATTGTTGACTTATGTCAGCCATAAGAGGAGGGGGGGGGGGGGGGGGGCTTGCAATGGGTTATGCACTGAGTTCGGTGCATTCCTTTGCCAGTGCATAAATCAGCTGTTGTTAGGCACATGAATGTCCCCCCCAGTTATGGCTGAAATAGACATCCACATAAAAAACCTCACCCAAACCGAACAGGTCTGCATAAAGCAAGCATCCTATTGTCACATAAATGAAAATGATTGATGGGCTTACTGATTATGGATCATGAGGTGTATTACTGTTTTTACAACTAAAGCTGCTAAGACGGAAGATACTATGTTTGGTAAAATGATTGAACTATTGAACTCAGGACCTATGTCAAAAACCTGTACTCTAGACTTGACGGGGAGGTACGGGGACCCCAGTGGTCAACCTCTAAGTTTGAGTTTCACAGAGGTGTGTTCCAAGGTGATCCTCTGTCCCCCATCATATTCCTGCTGGTATTTAATCCCATGCTAAATTATCTTCAGTCAGTAGAAGATAAATTTGGTTACAACATGAACGGAACACGGTATATCAGTGCGCCATTCGCAGATGATTTTAATCTAATCACAGGTCATAAACGTACGCATCAACGTGTGATGAATGAAATTGCTTCTTTAACTGGTAGTATGAATTTAACTCTCAAGCAATCCAAATGCCGTTGTTTTTCAATCTGTCGTGGATCGCCATGCGATGTCGAGTTTTCGATTAATGGCACTCCAATTCATAACGTGAAAGAAAAACCTGAAAAGTTCTTGGGCTCATTGTTAACATTTTGGATGAAGACTAGTGAAGCTTTCATGTTTATCAAAGAGAAACTGTCACATATCTTGAACAATGTTGATGAAAGTCATGTCCGAAATGAATACAAAGTAGCCGTGCTGACCAGATACTCTTTGCCTTCTTTGCGTTATGCCCTTACCGTACATGATATGACAAACACTCAGTTATCTATTCTTGACGGAATGGTAACTAAGCAACTAAAACTATGGCTGAAGATACCAACACACGGCGCTACCCCGGATTCTCCACAGCCGAGACGGTCTCCAATTCAAAACCATATCTGAGATGTACAAAGAGTGTCATGTACTAGCACATGCAACCTCCCGTTTAGGAGCTGACACTAAGGTTCAAAATGCTCTGGATAACAAAGTATCACGGGAGTCAGAATGGTCAAAGAAAATGTCATTATGCAATGCTGCAGTCTGTGAAAGTTATGTACATCAAACACAAGATGTAACTATTGGAAAGACGAAGACTAAGATCAGGGGGATACTCAAAGAAGAACAGAAAGATTATTGGAGATCTAAAGTCGCTCCTTTGGTCTTTCAAGGTGACTTTCTGAAGTTGGTGGAGTTAGAAAAGGGTGACCTTACATGGCGATCACTCGTATTCAACCTCCCTAAGGGCGTGTTGAGCTTTATAACTCGTGCGGCTATCAACGCCCTCCCAACGGCAGACAACCTCAGCAGATGGGGCAAAAGGCTAAACACCCGCTGCACATTATGCGGAAATCACGAAACCCTGTTGCACATTCTGAATAATTGCAAAAGTGCACTGGAACAGGGTAGATACAATTATCGACATGATAGCATCTTGCAGTACTTGGTTTCTTTCATAGGCAAAGTGAAGCCAGACAAAGTTATCTGTCATGCAGACCTCCCGGGGCATGACATCAATGGAGGTACGGTCCCGTCTGATCTCACACCCACCTCAGAAAGACCAGACATAGTCTTAGTCAATCAAAGTAACAAATCAGTAGTAATTGGCGAGCTCACCGTCCCTTTTGAATCAAATATTGACTCCGCTCACAACAGAAAATCAGAAAAATACGCCTCATTGGTGCTTGACATTGAGAACCAAGGATACTCATGTGAGTTAATCTGTTTCGAGGTAGGATCCAGGGGACTGTTGACCAAGGAAAACAAACGTCAACTCACTAAGCTGTTCAAGTTTGTTAGTGACACCCGGAGAATTCGGGAACACATAAGAACCATATCGAAGATTGCTATTCTTACCTCGTTTGCCATTTATAATGCCCGCAACGAACCCTCTTGGACAAAACCGGCATATCTCCAGCCTGCAACGAAAGATTCTTGGTGTTTCTAACTAGTTCTATGTACACACATACATAAACACCCATAAAGTAATACACACACCCACACTCACACACAAACACACACACATCCACACACACATGCACATACACCACGCACACTCATCTTTCACACTCACACATGATTATGAACACACAAAACGCGTACACATACACACACGAACGGGCTCATGTGCGGACCTATATATGCAGGCCTTTATATTCATGTTTCTTTTTGGCGAGTATTGTAGATTGATCATTACAGGTCAATGATATTGATTATCATCGATAATATGTACCCCTCATCTGTGCTGCACATTCTGCGCTCCATATCAGTATATTATTCTGTCATGAATGTGTTTTATATCTGTAATGAATAACGAATGGATTTTGTTTTGTATAGGTAGTGTGAAAAGATCTTAAATTCTCAGTGATGAATTGTTTTTGGTATAAATTGTCAGAGAAAATTAATTAGTTAAGTGTTGTTTTGTTTTATGTATTGTATTTGGGGAAGTTTTCAGAACTGGATCTTTTTTTTCTGATTTTTGGTACTTTGTATTAAGAATTTAAAGGGTTTTTTTCAGGCACTTTAACAGTGCATGACCCAGCTCCTCCACAAGGCTCAAAGAATTGTTTTTACATATATTTTAGTGACAAGTAGAAGGAAGGCGCACTTTGTTCTGTAAAACTGAACATATTTATTTATAATGATATTCCCCTGTTAAATATGCCAAATAGAAATAACAAAACAGAGGCAAAAGTTTAAAAGGGTTGAAATGAGATTGCCAAGGTTAAGAATTGATGAACTGCTATGGCATCTTAGACTTATCATTCTCTTCCTTATCGCCACTATCATAACTATCATCAACATCATCCTCACCATCATAATCATCATCACCATCATCTCTATCAATATTGTCATCATCATCATAATCATCATCATCATTATCATCACCATCATCATCGCCATCATTATGAATTATACCAGTGAGGTGGGACCAATATGATTATGTATATCATATGTTTATATACAGTCATTATTTACGGGCCGGTTTTGTCCATTTTGATTTCCCCCTTTGTATTGTTGAATATGTATATTTATAGGATTTATATCTTTGCATATGTATTTATCATTATGTATATTTTGTCGTTTTTTCTGCAACAATGGTTGTGAAATAATTATTTCATTTTATTGGGCGGATTTAATGTAATTTATTGGTAATGAATTTCGCGAATGAGTTATTTTTGTGTGTTTCTTAGGTTAAGTATATGCTGATATAAGTTCATTTTTTTGTGAGTTTTTTTTTTTTTTCGTCTTGAAACAGCTGCTCATGTATCATGTTTGTGTGTAAATGTACTTGTATACTTGTATATACTTGTGTAACTGTCAATAACCATTATTGCGGTGTGATGGACTGGGTCCACTGTATTTTTTTTTTCCTTGTACGTACCTGCCTGTGGGCAGGTAGTATCCTAGGATTATTTATCACATGCTTTAATTTGCAATGGAAATAAAGTATGCTATACACAGATAAGCAAACGTATAACTTAATCTACTGTAAATGTGAATATTTTAGCTGTGTGGAAATTTTCATGTGACATAAAACTAGTGTAAAGGGACTGTACAGCACTGGTTGAGGTGAGGATTCAGCTTGTAATGTTTTGCAAGATATTTAGAAACAACTATGAAATGTTTAAGGGCATACAATTCTAAGGGGAATCAATCATTTATTTGATGAAAAATCGGTTTTGAAATGACAAAAACAAGGGGAAAAAAAGAAATACTAATAAAAGTTGTGACCTGTCAATTTTATTAGGATTGCTTTTCTGGATATCTCAGCCATTTCAAGACAAATTTTCATCAAATAAACGTTGAATCCTTCTTGGAATTACATGCTCTTTCACATTTCATAAGAGATTTCTCATTATCTCACACACACACAAAAAAAAAATGTTACAAACCTGATATTAGGTCTTGACCAAAACTTTATGATCCCTTTAGAAATAAAAGCACACAATTTTTTTTGTTTGAAATATGTGATAACATTTTATCTGTTGTCTGATGCTGCAGAATTAAAACATGCAAAATTCATTTTACCCAACTGAGCACAAAAACTTACCTTCACAAAAAAAATCCACTTTAAAGTTTTTCTTTTAGCAGATCTAAAGTGCCACTAGATGGAAATGAATTATACTAAAACAGTATCAAGAAGTAATGAATGATCTTGACAAACTATACATCAGTACAAGATGAAAATAATTAATGTGATATGGCTGGATGAGTGTGCATAAAATGAAGACAAGCTGCCTCACTATGAAAGTGATACATCAAATGATTTTTAATATTATGTGCTTTCTCTTCATTGACTGCGAATTGGTAAATTTCTTGCTTGCAAACACTAGCCTGCTGAAAAGTCAGGGTTCTGATCAGCCTGGTGTTGTTGTGTTATGTAACCTAATGCATTCCACAAGAATATGTGATTTGTCCAGCACTTGATTACATGTAAGGTTCACAACTGTTCCACTGCTGGCCACTGCATCTTGTTCTAAAGGTCCTCATTCAAAGGCATGTATGCATGTGTACCCCTTCAAACATGTACAGGTTATTTATAGTGGGGGGCGCAAGGGATTTTTGGTTCAAATTTTTCCAAAAGCACCCAAATTTGGCACACATGTAGCCCAAACCATACTATTTCGATTTTTGATGGGCGCCAAGAAGGGCGCCCTCTGGGGCGGCCATATTGGCAAAATCCAATATGGCCGCCATATAGGTTTAAAGGTCACTTGCATTTGAAAACATAAAAGGGTTACAATCATTTAAAAAGTCAGGTTAAAAG
Organism: Diadema setosum; assembly: GCF_964275005.1. Lineage (NCBI taxonomy): Eukaryota > Metazoa > Echinodermata > Echinoidea > Diadematoida > Diadematidae > Diadema > Diadema setosum. Next base: position 1,189,839 of record NC_092685.1, read on the forward strand.
GTTTTCTGGGTCAAGGAATTCGAATCTGAAGTTGTTTTTATGGTCTGAAGTCAATTTTTCCTTATAAGGTCACCTTAAGGTCATTTAGGGGTTAAGCCATTGTATTCATAACAGTTTATTGAAAAATTGGCTTGCCCATGGTCAATATTCCAGGAATGCCAGCCTTAGTAATAGAATTGCAGTTGTCGACGGCTGAAAAAAAAAGGCGTATTTCTTGTAAAGGGCGCCCTCCGGGGCGGCATATTTGCAAAATCCAATATGGCTGCCACCTACGTTTAAAGGCCAATCCATAACAATAATTTGAAAAGTCAGCTTTAGAGGTTTTATGGGTCAAGGAATTCGATTCTGAAGTTGTTTTAATGGTCTGATGTCAACTTTTCCTTATAAGGTCTCCCTAGAGGTCATTTGGGGTGAAACCATTATATTCACAATATGTAATTTAGAAAATGGCTTGCCTATAGTCAATATAGGAGGAATGCCAGCCCTGCTAATAGAATTGCAGTTGTTGAGGGCTGTGGGAGAGGGAGAGGTGGGCTTTTTCATGAGTAACATCAATATATCTGCTTTCGTGTTAAGATTTCAAACACTAGGTATACACACATAAATTATAATTACAACCCCTTTCTGAGAGTAATTAGGTCTAAGGGATCTTACTCAGATCCTTATTTCACAATCAAATTTGAAGACTTGGTAACCCTTCAATTTCACTTTTAATGATTACGGTAATTTTTTTCTGCGTCATTTCAATTATGGCCTGTTATAATGTGGCTACACAAGCTTTTAAGTGATGTTCTGTCCAAAGCTATGGAATATGATAGTTCATGTCACAATCATTCCATTAATTATTTTTGCATTACAGGCGCTAAGAGGAAATGTCCTCACCGAGTGGTCATATTTGCGGAATTCAATATATTTGCATTTGCTTTAACGACAGCCAAAAGAGCTAGTTAGAATTATGGGTAATGCCCTTTAAAAGAGTTTTCAAGATTTGATTATTGGATTATCATTTTCATCTTCATCTGCAACGAATGCAATAAAAACATACATATAATTCATGAGAAATAGAATCCTATCGCTACCTAATATATCAATCGTTTAGCAATAAGGGGGGGGGGGGGGGCTACTCTCTATATTACCAGCGTCCTTGACGTTGCCACTAAAAAGAGAAGTGCTTTTATTTGTCTGTTGCAGTTCAGGGATCATCAATCACAATAGATATGTATTCATAATTCAGATTTAAATTAAATGGAATGATGATTATGAAGATCACTCCTAATCTGGATAAAAAAAGAAAAAAATCTGTCGTGTTTAAGAGAGTTTTTAGTACATCAGGTTGGCATCAATTTGCTATTTTTGAACTTGTGTAAGAAAGTTCGATTCTAAAGTCTTTATAGGAAATTTATGTGCCTCCACAGCTAAATATGCCGTTCAGAGAACGCCATGTAGGGAACAAGCATATTTCACAGGTGCCACAGTGACACCATTAACAGGGTACAGATTAGATATGCTATAGTACAACTTTCATGACACCTTCTAGGGTATATTAAGATTCTACCAAAGTGCTTGGACACAAATTGGTATGATATCACAAGACTTTATAAGTTGGTATCTCGTTGGTCTGAAGACTATAGGTTGCAACTCTACTCTCCGCAACATTTCTACGACCACGTCTCCTGGAGACGAGCGCAATCTCCAGGATTCGCAGGAGAATCGAACATTTCCGATTTTTGGAGAGACTATTTCCGTCTTCCAGCTTGTCTCTCTGCGAAGTCTCCATCACTGTGGCCATGTCGTGGGGACTAAATTTGCAACATCTTTGAGATGTCCCCGCATCTTGTGGAGACCGTAATAACATAATGGCGATGAAAGGGAGAAGTCGCTGAGAAAAGACGTCTCTGATAAGTCCCTGCGACTGCAAAAGCCGTGCCAACATCCCCGTGACTTCCAAGCAAATAAGTTGTCCCTTTGTTTGAAGACGTCTTGGACGTCGCCCTGGAAATCGCGCTAGTTGTGGCAGCGAAAATAATTTCTTCGAGACGCTGGCATTGCGACAATGTCTCCTCCCGTCAGATAGGCCCTCAATCCCCTCCCCCCCCCCCCCACTTTAAGTTTGCAGCAATATCAAACTACTGACCATGGCTCGTCTGACACCTGCTCTACATTGTGCATTTTCACCTTCATTCATTCCTTCATTCATTCATTTCATTTTTTTTTTTCATTTCCATGTTTTCCACCTCCCAATGCATGCCTTAAAACAGCTGTGGTGCAAAAGAATGAAATTTGGTACTGAAGCATTGCGGCGAGTGGCTGATAGTACAAGTAATTGCCATGTACCTGTGCCATCTTTCCTCCAACTCCACTCCCTGAAATCAGGGATCACATCAGATAGGGTGGTTTCTGATGATCTGCTCCCACGTTATGACGAGATGATGCCTACCCTCGTTGACGCAGGCTGCCCCAAAAACCTTATTGCTCATCAGTCCTTGCTGGACATGAGCACGATTATTAAAGTATAATGCGCCAGTGAGCTCTGGTTTGCTGACCCAATTTTGCATGCCACATCAAAGCAAGTCTGAAGTAATGTCGTACCCTGTCAGTACCTGATGTTGGGCTCTGGAAGAGAGGTATGCTGTACAGGAAAGAGCTGAAAATGCCTTTATCTTTTAAATACCACGACCCAACCGTAACTCCCTCAGATCAAAGGGATTAAAAAAAAGCACACTAACGAAAATGTGATGTTATGCTCATCCGTGCGATTGTATAATGTTTTTAGAAAATGCTTTCAGAAAACATTATGTCATCCTTTGTAAGGATATCTTTGCGTAGATCGCATCTAAGTTGTTGGAAAGCTGAAAGGTTGTGAGATCACAATTCCTGTTGGATATTTCGGTCTCGAATCAGGTGCTCAGAATGAGTTGTCCGTCCCATTTATTCTTGGATATCTGTGCGCTGATAAATGAGGGCAGTTCTTCATTGTTCAATCTTAATTTTCAGGAAGCCGCTACGCTCTTCCAATCATAATTTGAGATTTGAGTGGTGCCATCACCATCTCTTGTCAGAGGACTGTACAGTGTTGCTGCGCAAAAATGTTAAGATTATTTTCTGCAGGATCAGTATCCCATACAACATCAAAAGGTGGTCAGTTTCCCTATAATAGTCATTTGCGCTTTCAGTAAAGAAACGGTTTCGTTTGATAAAAAGAGAATGAAAAAGATAAGAAAAAACCTTCAGCTGAATTGTCTTCACCTACTCTGATACGATACTGCCATTAAAGACTTTAATGATCGAATTTAGTTAACTGCCCCTAGAATACTGGTCTGACCTGGATTGAGGAGCTTGATTCCCCGGAAGCAAGGGAGAGCAGGCATACACCATTTTCAGCAGGAGGAGAATCATATCGCTTGCCAGCTGGAAATAATTGACCATGAAAGGTGACGAGGTGGCTCAGTCGGTAGTGTATGGCTTACGGTCTAAAGACTTGTGTTCCGGCGCGGGTTCGAATCCCACATATCTCAAGTCTAGCTGAGCAATGGTGTGTGTTGTCATACCGTCCCCTCTAGTAGAGGCACAACACTTTGCACCTCATCACTTGGATATAAAAAGTGGAAGTCCCTTTTGTGAAAGAATCACAAACCCAGACACGTGAAAAGATCCCGAATCGGCATTCCGTTATCGGAAAACTCAAAGTACATAAACCGGTAAAGTGGTTCACCCCACGTATAACTGACCAGCTAGTTGCATACGGGTTATCCAGCTATCTCGTCAGAAGGAAAAACGAAGACAAAATAAGATTAGGCGTATTTATCACCCTCTTTGCCATTGCACCCTGATTCGGCACCTTGGAATAGGATGGCGGCCGTATTTAAGCATGTATATATATATATATATATATATATATATATATATATATATATATATATATATATGTATAAACAAAGAAAGGAAAAACTGACCAGAAACAATTGATGAATATTGAAAACTTTGGGCAAAGACAATGAGAAAAGAAAACGAAACCGATGGAAGCCCATTTTCTGTGCTCAAAATTTCAATATATATATATATATATATATATATATATATGTATCTTGAATATAATTTTTTTCATTTATTTGTCAAAATCATTATTGATATGTAGGAGAATGGACCCGCTCTTGGCCCTAATTGACCATTGAAGGAGTATGGAAGAGATGACAAATGGGACAAAATAGGAGTACCGGTGAATTGCAGTTGAATGCTCACAGACGCCATTTCGAAAAATGCACAAAATGCCTGATTTGACCCTTATTAGACCTTGAAAGTGACCTTGAGAGGTGATAGTGACCTTGAATTGCAGAAATGATATTTAGAATCACATTCTCTAACCCCGTAAAATCTTCCACATGGGATTCATAACATTAATCCACCTTTTCAATTTGTAACTGCAGTTGACCTTTAACCCGGATGGCGGCCATATTGGATTCCACCAATATGGCGGCCCCAAGGGTTTTTAGTCTTGGCGCCCATCAAAAATCGAAAGAGTATGGTACAAGGGACCTATGAGCCAAATTTGGTGCTTTTGGAAGAATTTGAACCAAACAACCCATTTTGAGCCCTTAGGCCCCCAACTATTAATGATATGACACATTTCATGTTCCATAAATGGAACAATGACAATCATGCCCCTTTATTGCTTGCATTGCACCAAGGGCAAAATGGTGGTTCTTTTTTCATGGATTTCTCAAGGTAAAATCTATAAGACATAAGGCAAAATGTGGTTCTTTTTTCATGGGTTTCTCATGGTAAAATATATAGACCATTTAATCATCACATCAGCATGGTGCGGCAAGGTTCTTCAGCAAGATCCCAGCATTTATCAATTGAGAATTTGTTTTCAGAAAAAGGCGAGATGACGTCAATAGGAACTGACAAAATGGTAACAGATGATTAAAATACTACAGGAAAGAAGAGAGCTTGAACCATTAATCACAAAGCCAGGTTCTTTTTCACCCTTGAATTAGAAATGAGATGACACCCACAATGGCTTTAAGAGCAAGGTGAAGGGTCTGATATCCACAGGCCGGCGGGGCTCCACAAAATACAGCATCTTCCTCTAGACATCAGCATTTTTCTGGCAACCTACTGGAGGCTGCATACTGTCAAGTGTAGAAAGAATAAATCTTGACAAGGTTTGTCTTTACAGTATAAGTGAGTCATTGCTTCTCACGGGAGACACCTAAACTTCACAGCATGCCAAACCCAGAGCTCTTCCTTAATCTTAGCTTCATTAACTTCTAATCTCCACTAAGTCACATCCAGTTATATATATTTGGAATGGAATGCAGCAATTGGTCAAACCATGTATAGACTACAGAAAGGGGTAATTGCTGGATTTGAAATGGGAATAAGGACTGGAGGAAAACCAAGCTTGGGGAAGATTAATAACAGGTGGTGGTAGGGAGTGAAGGAGTACACATTCCTCACAGCCAAAAATCATGAATATTTTAAAATATGTAATGTATGAAAATCAGCAGAGTTTAATATCCGTAGGCATTTCCACATCAGCCTGATAACAATCCAAGCTCGAGATATTTTTCGCGATCGCAAATTAGCACGCTATTTCATTTCCTATTCACATTAGCCCGAACATTATCAAGTAGCGCGCTAGTTCGCATTGATTATCCTGCTATTTCGGAAATTTCCCGAGTTGGACTCGAGAAATTTTCTCGATCAATTTGCGTGCTAATTTGTATTCACATTATCAAATAGCGCTCTATTTCGTGATCGGGTTAATTTCCCAAGTCAGAAAATAGCGTGCTATTTCGAAACTCGGGCTGATGTGAAAATGCCTATTGACAGCTTAGTTATTAAGTCTTATTAAATCAATTTCCTGCTGCATCATTTTATTTTATGTGATGATTAATAATTAGCATCAGAATGCCATATATGTTAGTTGCTGATAAAAAAGAAGAAGAAGAGAAGCAGAGGTGATTTCCCTCACATTCCTCTTATTTCATTTGCCCAGGATGAAATTGTTGGACTGTATGGTCGTGAGCACAATGTATATAATATACATACAGCACCTTGAGCACATTGGTCTTGTGGAATTGGTGAATTTTATGTATCCTGTGTTATCATTATCATCATTACTTTTTTAATATACATATCATCCTGATGAGATCTCAATTTAAGGGGTAGAGAAGACTTTTGTATATCTGTATTTATCTGTATTTGCTGCAAAAAAAATGCCAATGAAAAATTGATTTCAGCACAGAGAAAACAAAGATATGATTAATGGCATTTGAAGAATTTATCACTTTTACACAAATTGTTTGTGCATTTTGACAATATGCATACATTCAATGCTTATTGCTTTTAAATCATTGGGTACAATGTATCAATAACAGCAGAGCATCAGCCGCATGTACAATGGGTATAGACTAGCTATGTCATCATGTATGCAGGGGCCAGCAGCATATTGCTCTATGTCACATCAATTACATTAAGTGGTGTGTCATTACAGAGGGTCAACCTTACCAAAGGCTGCACAAATGTTGTCCCTTTGAGGTGTCAGTAAGAAGTTTTGAGATGAAAAAAGTTGTATAATACTGTATCAGCTGTTATTAATGCGCACAGATATTTTCTCGAATGAAGAGGTCACAGACATTTTCGCCAGAAATTGTTTTCATGATTTGACATCTAGGCTATCGTAAGTGGACTAGCATTTTAGTGTGGGTTGTTAAATTCAAGACCCAACAGTAATTAGCGAAATTTATGAAAATCACACCCTCGCGAAAATATCAGCTTTTACAGTATATGTTCATGGGTGGTGCCTCTCATACAGCAAGAATAAAGCCCTTGTCTAGCAGAACTCTTTAAAGCCACCATCAGTCATTTTTTGTTAATAAGTACTGTGATTTTTTTGCAATGTGGCTTCTGTCTCACAGAATGTCTGTCTGCCATGCAAGATTTTGGTAAATGTAATAATGACCTTTTAAATACAGCAAGTGAAGCATTTTTGTGTATCCTAAGAAGATACATGAATTACACAGACATTGAATTATCACCTGTATAGTGCCAGAGTTCTTTTTGTATTTTGATCACATCTTCTTTGATAGTAAACTAAAAATCTCTTTTTGAAAGAAATAGCTACCATCCTGATTAGATACTTAAAGGGACTGTACAGTACTGGTTGAGGTGGGGATTCAGATTCATAACATTCCAAAGTGAGCTAATGAGAAACCTCTTATGAAATATGAAAGAGCATGTAAGTTTAAGAAGGATTCAACATTTATTTGATGAAAATTGGCTTCCAAATGGCTGAGATATCCAAAAAATTGATAATAATAACAGGCAACTGGTCACGCCTTTTATTAGGATCTCTTTGTTTCACCTTGTATTTGGATATCTCAGCCATTTCAAAACCGATTTTCATCAAATAAACTTTTCATAGAGTGGTTTCTGAACATCTCGCAAAATGTTAAAAGCTAAATCCTCACCTCAACCAGAACTGTACAGTCCCTTTCATATATTTATACTTATACTTAAATATTTACACTATATATTTATACATATACTAAAATATTTACACAAAAGTATACATAACTAATGGGCAGTGTTTAGAAATGTTTTCAATGAATACATGTAAGAATGTAGCTGAGAAATGCTTACTTGGTCAGAGAAGACAGAGTTTGGTAACACAGTCCGAGCTTCAAACACTGTACAGCAGGGGTCTTGAAGGACATTAGTGAACATTGATTTTACCGCTTTTCCCCCCTTCCCTACCCCTTTGCACCAAGAGAAGGAAACAGGATGTCATTGGTAAACATAGATCAGTCCCAAAGAGAACACCAACCAACTCATAGCAAACATCTCACCTCACTTCTCAAACGGCAAGGGGGTGTTTCAATGAGTGCTTACATAAACATGAACATCCAGAAAAAACCAGATGGACAAATACTGACCACATCCTAGCTCGCCCTCGGGAGACAAGTAATAGCAAGGTATACAGGTAACAACCACAAACATCATGTCTCAGATTCTTAAATGTAAGCAATAAGAATCCTTCGTTTGCATTTGTGAGCTGCTATGTGCCATTTATATTACAATTAAATGCATACCTCCTGCAAACACCAGTAATTCTATAGCATTACAAGCCACACAAGGAAAGCTAATATTCCCAGTGCTTGATGATTAACAAAAATCAGGGAAAAAGACCTCTATTTTCAAAGATCTGTCATGAATTAAAGGTAGCAGTCCTCTTTTGCAAACCAGTCCAAAAATCATAAAATTCTTACTGGAAAATGCATTTCCTCTAATCCTCTTAAGATAGATTTTTAAAGATGCATAATACAGTTACCCTGAAATATAACATAGAAAAAACAAACAAACAAACAAACAAACAAACAAACACTGAAACTATATTTGAGACACATTTTATCCTTGATACATGTATATCAATGTATATCCATGTATATCAACGTATATCCATGTATATAATGTTCCATATAAACATCTACCGCATGTTTTCAACACATCAATATCATTTTTCTGCTTATGCATTCCTACAATTTTGAGCCTGGTCTCTATTAACTTCTTAGGAAAAATCAAATTAGACAATTTTTTTTTCCATCTAAGTTCAAGAGGGGAATAGCTGCTACCTTGATCCATGCCATTAGACCAGAGGGGCAGAGAGTCACACATGAAAGATGACAGGATATAATAACTTTAGCAGTGTGTGAGTTGAGAGTGATTATAGAATAAAAGGGACTGGTATCACTTGATTACAATGGCAAAAACAAAATACAAAAAACACAAAGGAATGTGAAAAAATACATACATAACAATATAAACAACAACAATGCATGAAATATAATAATGTTTAAATGAGCAAATACCTATTACATACAAACATCTCTATCAGTTGCAATACCTCTATCTCTCTCTATTTGTCCATTTATACATGTGTAAATATATATATATATATATATATATATATATATATATATATATATATATATATATATATATATATACATACATATATATGATATTTGTAGTCCACCTGTCGGTACCAGTACAGAAAAGATGATGAAGTAGTGTAGTAATGCACTGTTGGACTAAAATGCATTACAACCCTACTTCGTCATCTTTTATATATATGGTGTGTATGTGTACATATCTGGGGGAAAGAAAGCAAAAATTGTGAGAAAAGGTTTTGGTGAGAGGTGATTCTATATTTAAAATCAGATTTTGAGGAAATCTGATGATAAAGAAACAATGGCTCTGAGGTAGAGTATCTCGTAAGAGGAGAGTTGGTAACTGGAAACGATCGACTAGCGAATGTTGCTAAATCCCAACGAATCTGATTCTACACGCTGCTGGTCAATACTTGCTTCCTGTAAGAGAAGAAACTGTAAAGTAATACTAACTTGTTTCATCATATCGGACTCATAGTCTCACCTAACCTGTCTGCCTGATATGGAGTGGTATTGATACTGTCACACAAAGGACAAGTCAACAAGTTAGAGCCAACACTTCCTCCTCCCTAGATTCTATAAACATACGGCATAGACTCAGATATCTGACACATCAATTGGTGTGGATTGAAATATCACAGACAGTCACTGTGTATCCAAGGAGTTTTCACTGCTTCTAGGGAAAGCTTATGTCTCTAGAGATCCAGTGGAGGTTTTCACTAATATCCTGACACAACATTTAAAAGCTGGAATCAAGACTTCTGCCAGAAAGTTTTGAGTTATAACTCAGTAACTACTTAAGAGAGGGAGAAAGGTTTGCGGTGACACCATGTGTATGTAGTCCTAACCGGATCGTTGCTTGGCAGAAGAAGAGCCTAGAAAGAGGAGAATTGAAGAGGGAAACGACATATGGGGGTTGTAAGGAGGGCAAAAAGTGAAAAGTGGGGGACAGTAATGGGCTCGAAGTTGAAGTTGCACTAGTGGAGACGGTAGAGAAGGGAACAGAGAGAGTATTTAAGAGAGTATCAGCACAGATAATGGATTTGTGGAACTTGTATTCACCTTTCTGATAAAAAAAAAAACAAACAAACCCCAGAGTAATAGAGTAATTCAAGTGCAATAGTTTGAGCCCTATGTAGGTAATTGTTTTTTCCCCCTGCTTAAACCTAACTACACATACTTCCAATTATGCATTCTTTGACAGAGTGAAGGGAAAAAGTCATGCAGTAAAACATTCTTGTTTATTGATTCCTGTCAACTATTCTTCACCTTCAACACCATATATCTCTTTCCTTTTTTCTCTTTCTTTCGTTTTTTCAGCAAAAGAAATGAATGCTCAAAAAACTTGCGTTTTGAAAGACAAAATTGTATTGTGGAAACTCATTTTTTTTTTGTCAAAAATGCATTGCCCTTCACATTACCACACACACAAAAAAAAATCCTATCTATTAATGATTTTATTTTCACTTTTATATGATATTGACATGTTATATCAGAACCTTATCTTTTCATACAAGTACTTATCAACAAGGGTTGAAATCATGCCACTTACATTTGTTCATGTAATATTGAACAACTGGAAAGAATCAACCTGCTTGAATTTGTCACTCTTTGATAGATAGACAGAAAAGGTTCATGTCTACTACAGATTGAGAAAAACAAGAGAAAGATGCTAGCCTGAAGACTAGCAAGTAAGAGGGAAAAAATGTGTCATCCCAAGAAGAAACCTAGATCTGCCATGCTGGAAATAAAAGGAATTTAAAAAAAGAAGAGAGGAGTAAGATTGGCATCAGCTTGGAAGAACTGTCCATGTTTGTAAATCACTTAATCGGATTTAGTCTTTGTTTAATGTATGTTATGCCAGAGGGAAAGGCATATTTTGACACTGCATTGTAAAATCAAAGCCCCTGTAGAGTCAGTGATTGTGAATTTTATTTCACCTATTCTAAAATCATAGCAACAACTCCATTCTTTTATACCTACATTGGGAAGTCATGCTGTTTGCTTAAATGTCCCCTTTTTCATCACAAAATTTGACCAGAAATCTGAAACATATCTTTCTTTGCTAACCAGAAACTGGAACAAAATCTAAATAAGAATGTTTATTATTTTAACATCCTTTAGTATAATTTGTACTTATGCTGTTTTACAAGGAAACTAAAGCAGACAGGCATTTTCTCCACAAATATCTGACATATTTCAAAATTTGGAACATTATGTAAGAAGTTTGTAGTGAGTCTGTGCTTCTTTAATCAATATTTCTTTTTTTTTTCATCATGTATATCCTCTATCTTTCATTATGTATACTTTCTGAACAAATGTTCACAATGGAAGATTGAAATCATGGACAGAAATGATTGAGATTAGCCCAACAAAGCAACAAATAAAGCATCAAAATTACATTTGACCAACAGGAATATGCATAGCCAACCCATGGTGAACAAGTAAAAGAAATCAAATAGTCAAGTCAGATAAACCAGGGAGGTGTTAGTGGCAACTCATAATCCACGCAAACACACATTTGAGTTTTAAAGCATTGTAATGGGATATCTAACATTCCTCTATGCTTTGAAAAAAATACATTTAATGAAATTACAAGCTGTGTTTCAACATGAAATTTTGAATAAATAATATTAAAATTTGTTCAGAACAATCTGGGGAAATAAGTCAAAGTTTTACACAAGTAAAATGCAAAATTGAAAATGATGTGAAAATTAGGTCACTCTTACAAACTTTACATTTTCCATGATGCACACTTTTGCACATGTTAGTTTCCAATCTTTTCATCTGGCACATTTGATATTTTGAATGAAGTACTCTGAAGGTGTCTTTCAACATGTGTTTCTACCTTTTGCAGGTAAAAGTGTAATTTGGTTCTAGGGCAATTACCCCTTGGACAATTACCACTGACCCTTCCCCGACCCTAACCCTAATCCTAATCCTTGACCTAATCCCAAACTCTAACCCTAACCCTAACCATAATCTTTACTCTAACCTTATCACTAACCAGTATTTAGCTGGGGGATAATTGTCCCGGGGGGGGGGGGGGGGGGGGGGGTAATTGCCCTGATAGGGTGTAATCTTTATGCTACATTATAATTTGCTGCTCCAATTCACAGTATACACAACAATTGTTTCCAGTACATTGAAAGAGATTGAAAGAGAGAGCGAACTGCAGCAGACAGAAGTCTTTTCTGCTGTGAGAGCACTTGTCCTGAGTACTGATGCGCTCTTTTCTTAAAGCATCTTAGTCCCACTTCTAGTTAAGCCCATAATGTCTTGGCGGTGTCGAGCATGACTTCAAAGGTGAGCAATAGTTCCTTCTCCATCGGTAACACCTCCGTGAATAAACAAAACCACATTGTAAAGGAATCTATTGCTACCATAAAAAAGGTCATTCATCCTAAATAATACTATTTGCTATGGTGCCAAAGGCATTGATTCATTTATCTTGGAAAAAACAAACAAACGAAAGAGGAAATACCTGGAGGAGGTAAAGACATAGGTTAACTTTAGATATGAGAGAAGGAGAAAACTAACTGGATAGGAGTATTGATTGAAACTAGACAGTTTGGGGTTGCTTTACACCATCAGTAGGCAAACCTACTTCTGAACATACAACAGGTGTACATTAATAGTCACCTGAGATGCTTTAGTTTACGTAGGATGTAGAAATATCTTCCACTGCAACCCAACCTGGCTCAGCCTCAAACCATCTCATTCCACCTGTTGTTGCATTGCCTATTCTAAGAATCTAGCAAGATCAATACAAGTTTACTTGCTTAAATCAAATTGAATGCACAGAATGTTTGAAAACAGATAGCAGGGATCTTTAATTATGATAAAACCATTCTATCTGAAGGCCAGGTCTATATTGATGAGAGAACAAGCGAATTCTGTCCTGGAAAAACTGACTGATTGGGCATGGTCGTTTCAGCCGATTTGTTGCATTCTGTAATCTGCTGTTTAAAAACACATTTCCTTGTCAAGAGTAAGTTATAGTAAAGTTCTGATTTTGAGCCTGATTCCAGTAAAAACCTTTCTTGCATTTATACCAAGTAATGCAAAGCAAAACACAACATAATAATAACTTCCCCCAAACCATAGCCAACGTCAGGCTTTCTGCACTAAGAATTCATAATGACAGAAGCAAAGATTACAGTTAACATTGTCTTAAAAGAAACTGAAGATCAAGCTTTGTAAATGTGAATTGAGTAAAATCAGCAATATTAGCACAACACATCAGTGAAAGCTTGATAAAAAAAACAGACAATCGCCGATTCCAAAATTTCAAGAATCTTTAAAGTTTTGGAGTCATCATTGCTGGATAAGAAGACTACTGCGGTTCACGATGTTAATTGGACAACAGTATAAAGAGATTGAAACTGATCGACAAATTGCCCTACATCGACGTAAATAAGCACTGAATTGATCAGTGTTTTAGCTGGTAGCCATGACAAAAAATCATGGGCGTTCATACTCAAGCAGGATTTGAACCTACGACCTCCTGATCACTGGACAGGTGTCATCTCCACTAGACCACTGAGCTTTCGCCCGACAGCAAGTGTTGGTTTTAATCCTTATAGCATGCAGCGGGTATAATTATTCCTCCTGCTTTCTGAAAGAGGTAAGTCAAGTGCTCTTTCACTATGCTTGAAAAGTGAAAATGAAGTGTTGAATTTTCTTTATATTTTCTTTATATCGTCCATAATGATGTCAAAAAATGTAGTAGTTTCTTTATCCAGCAATGACAGCACCCAAACTTTAAAAAGTCATATGACTATTGAATCCATTGTCCAATTTTCCTAAAATTTTCCTAAAATTTTCACTGATGTCTTCTACTAATATTGCTGCTTTCACTTCATCCATATTATTTGGTCTTTGGTTTCCTTTTTCTCTTGAAAATGGGTTTGAAAATCTCATTTGGTCCATTGATCAATGAATCACATAATTCAGTGTAAATTAACCTCTGAGTAATTTCAGCAACAATTTGCATGTGTTAGGTGGATATTCAGAGCTTCTACCTATAAGGGCTGGTGAATTTCATTCCTTCTTCTTTGTAAAACCACAGAGATATGTAGCTCCATGGTAAAACTCTCTTGTCCAGTGAAAAGTCTTACCAGAAGACTTATTGTTACAACAACCCTAAATGCCAAACTCAATTTACCAACCTACCTACACTGTCCTGCCTGTAGTCACCTGAACTACCCATACAAGTGCATGGCCATCAAAATTCTATTCCATCAAGTTTTCTGGGAAACCTATTGGGAATATTAACTGTCACTCTCCCAATTTCAAGGCTCCATGCCTGTAACTTAAAACCCATTCTGATGGACTTTTCTTGACATAGCTCTGACAGCATGCCAGATTACAGGTTAATGTAATGACATTTTCCTCTTCAAAAAATGACCAACTAATCACAGGTTCAAGTGATTTCTCAGGGCGGCAAATACTTTTTGTTCAAATTGACCTAATTATCTATTTGATGTCTCTGCTGGTTGTTATGCATTAGTCACATAATTATATTCTTGTTGAGACTTTGTTATTTATGAATGAAACTTTAGTGTTAAGAATTCAGCATAGTTCCCTTAGACCCGAGTCTTGCACGTAAGTTACAACCCTCTCTTCCGAGGTGAAACAAAGACGAAGCTCCGCTTGGTAACCATTGTCATACAAATGAAATGAATATCAATTTTGTAATCAGACTTAGTGGAATGCTAGATTGAGGTTATCTGGGCTGATTGGTGATCATTCAGTGGATTATGGAATAATGAACAGGAAATGTAAAGTAGAAATCACAAGTCACGATGGGCAACTATTTCAGAGCTTGTAACATTAGGAATCAAGGTTATAGGTGATCAATAAGGCACTCAATCATGATCATAAGGTTGGAACAATGTGCATCCATTCGTGATAGAGGGTGATCTGTGGTAAGTAACCATCATACATTATGCAACCAACAGTTTTCATTTAAAGAGCTTGAAGATTTATTTCACATTGAATGAACATAGCTGTTAACAGATACAGTAATTTATGCAATGGTGTCAAAAACGTTTCCTCCTTAGCTCAGGAAAAATTGGATACTTAAAATGTTTGACAAAAAGGGTGGTGGTTTTGAGTGGAGGTGGGGACAGACCAAAACACGTTGGAAAAACGAATTTGGAGCTGGAGGCCATTAACTTGATAAATTTGTCTCAGTGCAAGTGCTTGGCCCACATGGCTGCAAACAAAGACCAGGGTAAGAGAGAACACCTGTGGAGTGCAGAGAGCCGCTAGAGTTTGGGACCTGCCTCCAAGGAAAGACAGGGTGGGATGTCCCAAGGGCTGGATGGGATGACAGCATTCAATCAGAGTAGAGTGCTGGTTTACCTTACACACTGAATACACCCCTTTGCACTCTCTTCACTTCTGTGTCTACTCCGCTACACTCTTAACTGCTCTTTGGAGAGGTCAACAAATTTTCGCTGCACCGATGTCGTCGTCACTCGTAACAGCCGTGAAACTCAAAATAATATACAGAATGCAGCAATGATGTACATTTCTCTCCATTGCTTAACAAAGTTGGAGCACAGTTTTGCAGAGTTAAGAGTGACTGTGAAGTGGAATTGGAAAAGAGTGCTTTATACAGTATATCCTGTATTGTGTGAGTATGATATTTTGATTAAAATTGCAAACAAGAACTGAGCAAAAGATTAAAAAATGAGCATCATTCAAGAGTAAGTTAGCAATTTCCAACCTTGGAGAGATAAACAATGCATATATGTTGCAGTAAGGAATATAATTGATAAAGTTTTCTTTTACGACAAATTTATCCAACTATTTCCCTACGATAGGATAATTTAATGCATTTGTGGACTAAATCAAAATGTTTGCACCCAAAAGGGATTTGAATCACATTTATACAGATGAATTGTACTAGATTTGGAAGGTAGACATGGGAAAATTAGCACTCAAGTTTGATGTATGGAGCTCAAACATGCAATGCATGTTGTCCATGCAAATTCTGAAGCAATCATTTTGCAAGGGACGTTATAACAGAGTCCTATGGAAAAAAAAAAAATGTACAAGAAGGAATCCAATTGCAATTGGGTCTCATTTATTGCAGAAATGTGACATCTCTTTACAACAAAGGCCAAATCACTTATGCACATGAATACTCCCTTGATAATTACTGGAAAGTATGGATGGGATTATGGTAGTAGTGATTATCTCATTCTTGCTATTGTTAAGTCCTCAAATAATGCATAATGCTGGCAATCAGGATTTTTCTTCTCCTCTATGATTTTCTGTCACTGGCATCCTAAATGAACCTTAAGATTGCAAAGTCTTCACAATCTTTTGTCGTGCGGTCACACTGGCAAAAGATCACGAAGTTTGGTGAAGGTTTTGTCGTGCGGTCACACTGGCAAAATATCACCAAGTTTGGTGAGGGTGGCATATGGGGAAATATGTCTAGTTGAAGTGGGAAGTTTTGCGAGAAGTTTTGTGGGCAGTTTTGCGGGAAGTTTGCAGTCACACTGGCAAAACTTTGGGATCTTAAAGATGGCAGTCTTAAACTTCTCCATCTTTTGCCAGTCTGACCAGGCCTAATGAATCTTTTTTTTTTTTAATGTACAAATAATCTACCACACTTAACATTTATTGCTTCTGGGATATAAAATCCCAAAGATTTGATACAGGTTACCCCCAGTTACAAACTGCAAAAGGTTCCAATAAAAGTTGCCCTCTTTTATACACCCTTCTAATTTGATACAGTTTTGATGTGGACATGGTATTTATACTTAGAATTAATTCTTCTAAAAGACTTTTAAAAGATTAAAACATCCTTGAAACGATTCCTTGCATCATTTGAATGCTTGCCATCATGACAATTAAAAAAAAAACCCCGTCCTGTATACATGCAGTCCATTCTATTAGCTGCCCTGAATGCCTTCTGAAGCAATGGGCTTGAATGACAAAAAGGAGAAACAACTATGAAGTAGTCTAGTGAATAGGAGTACTCTGAAATGAAACCTTTTTGAAAGTAAGTAGCAGGTTTCTTCAGATTGTAACTATAATTATGCAAATAGACAGTGAAAGAGAAATAAAAACAAAGAGAAAAATAACTATCTTAAGGTAGAATTGTACATGTAGACTAGAGATAGATAGAGAGACAAGAAAAGACAAAGAAAGACAGACACACAA
Organism: Diadema setosum; assembly: GCF_964275005.1. Lineage (NCBI taxonomy): Eukaryota > Metazoa > Echinodermata > Echinoidea > Diadematoida > Diadematidae > Diadema > Diadema setosum. The sequence goes on from NC_092685.1 coordinate 1,206,977, forward strand.
GGACAAGTACCAGACAAAACAAATAAAGGAGAGAGAAAAGACAGAATGACATCTAAAGACATTTTTCTTTCCTTGTCATAACAATCCTATACAGAAGACTCACATTTGTCAAACGAAAAAAAAAACAAAAACAAAAACCCAAACACACACACAAAACACCACACATGAATGCCTGGATGATTTCTGCAAGAAGAATGGAGGACTTTGGCACTAAAAATACACCTGCTGAAAGGCATATTTCAACCCTCCATTGCCCTTCATGTAGATGAATGATTTTCCTCTAGACTTTGGGCTATACTTTATGGATTTTACAAATATAAACAGTACAAATGTCACTTGCTAAGGAAACAATCAACAGGTGTATACCACAGATGTAAATATTTGCTAGATGGACATGTGCTGTATCAATTTAGAACATTTTCAAAGTGATTTATGATCTTAATTCCTTCATATTCATACATTTCTCCTGATGTGGATGACTTCTTAATGCAAGAATTCTGGCTGTAAATATCTGTATCCACATGTGTCTGTGTTAAAATTATTTTGAAGGTCTGATCTGAACACAGTTTCACAGAAATGTTTATATCCAATTGCGGACTTTTAACAAAGCATTTTGATGCAATCTATGTTCTGTTGGAACTTGAACTATTTTCACATCTTATGAAGACAAACATAGCCAGATGACCACACGTGTAATTATTTGTACAACACTTACATTGTACCTCTCAATTCATGTACGTAACAACTAAAGTTCAGGTAATCAGCAATTTGACACAAACTAGCCTCGAAAATAAGTTACTTTCATACTGTAAAGCCAAACTTTATCTATAATATCCATTTTGTGGAGAATTATAATTTTCTTCCAAATTACACAAACAAAGTATCTATTCAGATTATATGATCTTTGCTTCTGGATTTCCTTTGGGAGACTCAATAAATATGCCATAAATTGTTATATGATAATATAGTTCCCTACACACATTACTGTTTCCAGTGATCAACAATCTTTGTGACTATAAAACAAATCCAATCTCAAACCCACATAAAGTGCACTAAATAGCCAGAAGTGGTTGCCATCATGCAACACATCTCTACGTAAGTGGAGCATTCAAAGACGGTTCACTGAATTCAAGCATTTGAAAGAAGGATCTTCAAATACCTGCTGGGTTAATGTGTCTCCAACATGTTAATTATATCCATGCTTGTGCTGCTTGGTTTAATCCCCAGTGATGAAGAGATACTGGGATCAATGGTGGCCTTGGCTTGGTGCTAGGTGGCTGCCACTGAAATTAAGATTTCCTGAAAGATGGCTTTACAGCCCCTGTCACATCTGGGTCAAATCAACACCCATCAAACACCTAGACACACAAACACTCCAACCATGTCACACTCCCCTTAACCCATTGAGGACGGATTGCTTTTGCTACAACACCCACTTCCCATAGACACCTGCCCGAGTATACTCGGGACAGTAGGACTTGTCCTCAGTGGGTTAAGTTAAAGGTATGCTTGCTACACAAGCAGGCACACACATGTGTGCTGCTCAGTAAACTCAAATGAATACTACCAAAGAATGAAGTTACGTTATTGACTACACAAAAATGCCTGTCAGACATACAGTTTTTAACTTATTCTAAAGGTACCATACCTCAGCTGTAAACACTAGCTCTTGTAGCAGACCGACAACACATTGCAACTTTATGTGCCTATTAAAAATACAACATAATTAACCAAATGGTGGTATTCATTAATTTCATTAAGTTTTCCTGTAGAAAAGACTACAAAACTTGACATGGAGGAACCTAAATAACTAATGTGTGATTATTGGTGTGGAAGCGTTACGATTTGATATTTTTAGAATAGAAATGAACATCAGTATAGAGATATATCAATCTCATAAGAATCAGACAAATTAATTAAAAGTGAAAATGAATATAAGGTAAGTATTCATAGAGATGGCTTAAAAAATGACAACTAACAAGAAAGTACACTTGATTTGACCATAAGGAAAACACATGTGGTGTAAGGAAAACAGAAGGAAGAATTAGAATTAGAATTGCCTTCACCACTTAGATTACCATAGGCACTCAACTGAAATCACTTGTGTTAAAGGGTGACAAACATGAGGCTCATAAATTATCAGCACTCCTTTATTTTGTCACTCCCACAAAAAGATAGCATCTAATGCTGAGAAATATTCTGAATATTGGAAAAACAAGAATAATCTAACTGAAAGAGTGAGAGAGAAAGTGAAAGAGAAGCAAGTAACAAAAAGGAATGAACAAATGGTTAAAATTGTATGATGCCTAGAAAAAAGAAAGAAAGAAGACGACTTAAAAAGTGATGGTACATTTTTCATTGCACTGAAGAAAAAGAAGAAGAAGAAACCAGGTTTGGTAATCAATCAAGACAGGCATTCAGTCTTTGTATATAGTGCTAAGCACTAAATCATCTTGAGATATACAGCTAAGAGGTGAATCACTATGTCATCAGTGGGTACAGAGGGAAGTTTCTCTATGCTGACTCCATTCAAGGACATCTATTGAATATTTAAGAGAGTCCCCTCCAACCTCTTTCTTCCCCTCCCCCCCCCCCCCCCCCACCCCCACCAACCAATAAAGACCAAATGTGCCAAAATGTAATCAAACCAAGTCAACCAAACTTAGTTATAATCAATATGCATTGCTTTGTAGAATTTGAACAAGCTAAAAAAAAAAGAGCACATATATTTATTTTACCCTGGATTTATCAAATCTATTGTTTGTATATGTGTGCGTGTGTCTAATATTGAAAAAAAAAATGTCATGAAATGTGATCCAAATTTTTTCAAAGTCTCATTGAACACCAAAGGGTGAAAACACTGGTAGTCATTTTTTTTTTCTGTACCGAGGTATGTGGTAACACAACCTTTACTAAAACCTCTCTCAGTGTGACATATCCAATATCATCATCTCCTGTTCATTGCCAAAAACAGTTGAAACAGGATAGGAACTATGCCTTCTGGTTCTAACTAAGTTGGTTAATTAGTGATCAATATTGGGTTTTTGTGTATGTGATTCCAAATGCATCTGCAAAGCTAAACTAATGTTGTTGTTTTTTTGCCTCATTCCTTCTTGTTTCTTGGAATCAAATGACTGTATCTCACTGTTCCGGAAATTAAATTCTTTTTTTTTTTCCTTTTTTTTTGTGCATCATTGATTCATGAAACATTGGATACGTTCTAGCTGGAATAGCAAAAACATGATATTCACCTGAGGAAATGAATGCTAGGAATAGAGTGTCCTCAGAAAACAAGGTTCCATGCCACAATCCCAAACTATAGAGAGGACACCTAACTTGTCAAACTGATGCAGGGACACTGTATGGCAATGTTGGCTGTTCTTATGGTGGTGGACAATGATCTTGCTTTGATTCCAAAACAACTTTAAACAACTCAGAGGGGTGGGAGTAACAGGAAATGTTTAGAAAGTTCCAGGTCTAACCCTCCCCCCTCCCCCCTCCCCCCTCTCCTGCAAACACCCCACCAGTCTCGGTAGTGTCAACCCCTTCACTGGCAACCCGAGGAGCGGGCGGCGAAGGTCAGACGTGATCCGTAACCAAGGAGAAGGATCATCGTTATTCTCTGCCCTCACACGGAGGAGGAAGAGGAGGAGGGGGTGGATACATGCAATCCCTTACGTGTCTAACTCCCACAGCCACCCACCTGTGATCTCCAATCACCTGGGTCATTGCCTTTAGTCATTAATTGCGAGGGTTTTTTTTTTTCTGTCACAAAAGGAATTGAGGATGGTACTCACTGCTACATTCAGCAAATGTCATCAAAAGTCTTGGGTCAGGACAGCATGTCAGGCCATGCTCTAATAAATCTCACGCACGTTATACTGACATCATCTAAGCTTCCCACGTTAAATAATTATATGTTTCCTTTGCAAAATTACTGAATGGCTACTTTTTTCAATTCCGTGCTCCTGTTACAACAGCTAAGTGTAATAAAAAACAAACCTTTGAAATAGATTAAATAAATACGATGCCTTGTACTTCTTTTCATAGTGTCGGGCTTGATGGCTTGATAGTGTGTATGAGGGCTTGTACATCTTTAAAACTGATATAACAGAACGCTTTCACCAATATGTTGTGCTAAAGCTTCCTGAAAGACATTTCTTGTCAGTATTACCAAGACATTAAGAAAAGCTGTGAAATGCTGTCTGTCACAATAAATCTGAATAGAGGAAATATCACTGGACACACGATCATCACCGGCACAGTAAAGAAATAGAGATTAATCAATTGCTGTAGGCATGTCTACACGTCTCATAGTCTGCCTTGTCTCACATCACACTGTTTTCAACTCTTGGGAGATTTTAAGACTCTTCCATCAACCTTAAGAGTGGGACATACAAAAAAAAAAAGAGATTCGTTTCACTGTCTGTCAAAACAATTCAGAGAAACTGTTGAATTAAAGACATACCCTGATTAGATTCTTACCTCTTTAATGTAAGGAAGATAGGAGTATGTGGAATCACAGAAAGAGACAGGAAGAGAGGGGAAAAAAACTTACCAGCATGTATATTGGGGGGGAAAAAAAGGTTGCATGCAACAGATAAGACCAAAAAAAAAAAAACAATTCAGCCTTACACGTCTTCATTAAACAAAACAAGTAAGTGGAGATATACCAGAGAAGGAATTATGATTGTGAGTGCAAGAGAATCTATTGTGCATGGAAAATAAGTAGATAAAAACACAACAAAGAAAGTGGAAAGGAAGATCTTGACAACAGGAAGCAAGGTTTCCTCCTTCACAATCAGATACATTCAAAGAAAACATCAAGGAAAGAGTACCGGCAAACGTAAGTTTTCAGTCATTCACGTCAGAAACCAATCCCAACACCCCTCACTAATTGAGTAGCTCAGCAAATCATGTACCATTAATGCATGCACATTTGTCTCTGCCATCACTTCTATCATCACTGATCTTGCAAAAAAAAAATAACAAACAAACAAAAAACTGAAGAGGATACTGCAAGGACGCAAACGACGATAACACACAACAAAAGATAAGGCTGCGGTGTCTGGGAAATTGAGGAGGAGGTTAAACGAGATGGCTACCGCAGGAAGCAGATGTCATTTCAGCATGACTGATTACTAGATACTGCCATGGCTATACCCTACTCTACAAGCATGGATGCATGTTGATCACAGCCCAGTGTAAATGACCAGGCTTTCCTATAACATTTTAACATAGCTCACTGTCAGACTGAGACCTGCTCAGTCTTAGAAAAGAAGGTGAGACAAGTTTACTCACCACTTCCTGGTCAAGGGAAATACTGTATACGCCAAATATTTCGTGAGGTTTTTATTTTCGCAAATTTCGCGAGTCAGGTGCTATTCGCGAAATTAAAGACACACGAAAATATTGACTCTGATCCTGAGGTGAATATGACGTACGTGTGTACACTTGCGAAAATTTAGACTCGCGAAATATATGGCGTATACAGTAAACTGCTACAACACTCCATGAGTGTCACCTCTAAACACAATTAGCAACTCTTTACACGGCAGCCTTGAATCAGAAAATCACTAACAACTTCTCAGCTTAATGATTAATACCTCTTCAGAATAAACTCACATGCTAAATGATTTTGGCAAACAGTCTGAAATCCAGCTTTCTCTCATGAATAATCCTTGCTCTTTCTGCAGGTTTGGAATTATTGTGACACTATGAGGATGCTTTATTTAAAAAAAAAAAAAAAAACACCAAATAATCCATCAGATCTTTTCAGTAATGAGAAATGATGGTTGCTGAAATGTCAAAACGTCTTGACACTGGTACTGGTAGTAAGAATGCCGAATGCTTTAAGCAACCCATCCCTGAATTCTTCATCATTGACTAAGATAATCTCATTAGCAGCATTACCAACTTCAAGTAATCAGTGACTTGCCAGTAATTCATTTAACATGTTTAGCTTAACTGGTCTTCAGAATATGAACAATATTTTAGTTTGGGCTTACCATATCATTTCAAAAACGTTCACATCATAATATTCCTGATGTGAGAGGAAAAACATAGTTTCCATATGTGACCCTGCACCACAAAATCAACACAGAGTTGCCTTACATGGATTTTTAAGTAAGGGCAGATTCTGAAAGAGCAGACTCTAAGCTTTAAAATGATCTATAACTCAATTCAAATGGAATTCAAGAATGCACAGATCATCAGATTCAGCTGAAATTGAGCATGCCTTATTACCACATTCAGCCAACTTTCAAATAAGTAGCATTATCCTTTCAAAAATTATTAGAGATTAAAGCGAAGAGTGTACAAAGGATTTTCAAGAAATGAAAAAGAGCCTCTAAGACCTACCTGATCACACTCCTCTAAAAAAAAAAAAAAAAAAAAAATTGTAGCAAAACTGCTGAAAACCCACTCTCCCTTTTATTTTATGAGTCCAAACTTACATATAATGCAGAAGAAGAATAGCTCTTTCAGAAAATACAGAAAATTCAAAATTGACTTGGTTGACCCGTTTATCCTTTTTTTTTTTTTTTTTTAGTCCTCACATAAAATCAAGAGGTGTGACTTTTTGTTGGTTTTGTGAAGTACAGTCACATTATGACTGCAGAAATAACTGATTTTTGCAATAAACTGAAGATATATGCATAAAGAAATGTGTGAAATACACTGCAATAACACAATTCCAGTTTGGCAATGACAAAAATGGTGGAAGATGAATTTTGAGCCCTCCTGAGAACTTACATTTTAGCTTTAATGTCTATTCTAGGCCTCATTTCAGTGTTTCCATTCCCATGCTACAGGGAACAGGAAATGAATAGAGTGAATGTATTAATGTCTATCATGGAAGGACAATTGCTCAATAATACATGAACTTCAGTGATTCAGGAAAAATAAATCTCTTGTTTGTGAACTAATGAGTCAGACCTGTGGGAGAATCATGATATAACTTGGTGAGTTGAGGAATGAGGCCTCTCTGTGAAGTGTAGGACAAGAGAATACATACCCAAACTGGGATGAATTAATCAACAGCATATGAGTCTACCCTGGAGAGACTGGCGAGTGTTAAAAGCTTTGACATTTTACAGATGATAAGACTTTATGTACGGAATATGGCAGAATTTGCACTCTTTATTTAAAAAAAAATCCACCTTGAAGTGACAATACAATGTATCTGAATGCTTACATGACCATCATTCAGATTTTGTGGAAAACTTAACACAGGCAATTTGATGAGAAATTGCTCTATGTTTCTCACCAAATGAGTTGGTAATGAATGCACAATATCACTACATCCTATCCAGTGGTATACCATCAATGATATGAGCATAGGTACTGCTTGCTATAGTGAACCACAAGATACTGAAAAAAGCAAACATTTAACATTAAAAAATAGGATGAAAAACATGAACAAAGAGTGGCAAATAGTATGAATGAGCTCTCAGTAGGCAAGTAAAAATGGAAATAAGCACGTAAAGGTGACTGGCAAACACAAGGTTCACTAGTAGATAGATATATAGATGTAAATATAAGGATGAGGATAGGTAAGCTTGATACATGAGAAGTTGATAACAGTGAAATATTCCTGGGGAAGGGGGGGGGGGGAAATATGTTTCATAAACCTACATAGCCAATATTTCCTGAAGAGGTTTTTGAAACATACAGTCTTTTTGCCCTAAATCCTCTGAATTAGCTTGCAGGTGAACCACCAATGAGTGCATTCATACATTTCAATGACAATTGCGGACAAGCAAGGCCACTGCCAGCCAGAACTGTGCCACCCAGATGTTCTTGATTCCTTCTTCCTTATTCTCTGATTAATTTTCCTCCAAGCCATTCTTTGCTCTGCTTGGGAAATGAGACGAGTGATAACTAGAGGGCAGTGCAGTGAAATTCCAGACTTTCTGTCCGTGGATTGCCACAAGGAATTGCAGCATTTAATAGTCATAATACCAAGCTTATCTCATCAAATACCAATTTGAAACCTACATCATCCTACACATTACAAGGTCTTCAGATATGCATGCATTCAGAATAAAATGTCTACAGATAAACAAACACACAAACCAGCTCAGCAAACAGAAAGGGCACTGCCTGTCTGCAGGGAAAGTAAGATTACTTTCACAATAAATCTGCATTCTATTGCCTTCTTCAGCTATCACAAATTAATTTTGTTTTAATCTTGCTGCAGCCTCTTTGTTGGACACAATAAATCTGAAAACAGAGTTCAAGCCCACAAGGCACATTTTTAACAGATCTTGATGGCCACAATAGAGAAACCTAATGACCAACCTTTCACTGTGGACAATTTGTTTTGGAATAATCCAGTGAAGGTGGATGATATCTGCAATAACAACAATACATTTTCTTCATTGGACGCTTCCATTTTAATGATACATTGATGGTCATTTTTTTTTCTTTACATTGTATATGGCACCATTTTATTTAACAATGTAAGCAAAATAATGCAAACAAGTTACAAAAGGATAACATCTTTATGGAGGTAGACATGCCTAGGAAAAAGGTACATTGTATATTGTTCGGGTGGAATAAAAAACCCAAAGAAAAGTGCAAAGATCATAAATAGAATAAAAAGATATAATTAACCCCCCCCCCCCCCTTTGACTGCTGAGGATCATGGATTGATATTACAAGTTAATATCTCCTAATTGGTGGTTTGAACCTTATATGTAACTAATTTGACATCTAAAAAAAGAAGAAGAACAAAACAACAATTTCGTTCTTTGTAGCTTCATCCACATCACACAAGCTTGAGTCCTTTGTAAATGTTTTAAAAAAATCTTCTTTGGATAAACAATAGATGATTTTTTTTTTTGACAAGCTATATCTTGGTCTCATGAATAAGGCCACTACCAGGTTCTTACAAAGTGTCCCACTAAATGACTAAGTTGACCTATTATTCAGTTATAACTTGTTTGGTTTTTCTGTACTCTGACTGACATGTTGTAATGTGTTTTTCTGTCAATTTCATAAAACAATTCAACTTCTAAATGAATTCTTATACATGTAACACTCTGTGATCAATGTCAGCATTTGCTCTATTTATCTAATAGTTGTTGTTTCTTCCCTAAAAATGTGAGTCATGAATATGCTCTTATGTAATGGAGTCCCTAAACAATGTTTCAAGTTAAACAGGGTAGGTTAGGAACTGAATCTTTAGCAAGGTCTGCTGATGTTGTGATGCTTCTTCATATCTACAAATGCCTCTTTTAGCAGTACTGAATCAAATCAAGCATGCAGCTTGTCTTTCAAAGACTCTTAAAATCAGGAATGCAGAAAAGAAGGTAGGGAAAAAACTCCTGTTGATGTCTTTTTTCTCACACAGATTCAACAGAATTCATTGTATTTTGAGTGACACCGCTGTACCATTCTTCTATCTGGTGTGACGGCCTCTTTCCTGAGCTGCTGCGTCAACCAACATATTTTTCATGATCGACTAACGCGGCTCCATTCCCCAATCACGAGGCTTCCTTCCTGCGTCACTCAGAAAGTAAGAAGGCCTGATGATACGGATCAGGAGGGTGAATAACACACGCATGGCATGGCAGCAAGCTTGATAAACAGACTGTGTGCCGGTGATATCCTATCTGGTAGGGGATTCCTCACCAGTCTGCTGCTGACGCTGAAAAGCTGTGAATTCCAGCCAAATTTGGACAGACGACAAGAATGCAAGACAATCCTCATAAGCATTGCTTCTCTCAGAAGTTTGCAAAAGACTCCAGAAGTCTGATTCAAAAAGTATTTACTCCAGCAGCTAAGAAAAATTGCAGCTAGTGTAGAAATTCATTAAGTAAGAAAAATCCCAAATCAATTGTGTGAGTTCAATAATTTCTCTGGTAACTTCTACCTTGGCATGTAGTAGTCATTAACCTGTTCCATACTGGATTCTGAAATCTCCATAGACTTAATACACAAACCACCAGGGTACCATATGGAATGGGTTAAATGTCTTATGATGAAGCAAAGCCCTATTTTTCCCTTTGATATAAAATAGACAGTAAATCAGATGGAATCTAGGAATTACCACGGAAAACTAACAAGGGATGAAAAGAAAGAGGAAAAACGGAAAGATGAGAAGAAAAGAAAACGAAATCATGAACACACAGCTACACAAGAAAAACAAGAAGTCCAATAAGGAGGTGGAGGAATAGAAAGAAAAGAAAAGAAGAAAATGAGCAAATTGTGATGAGGACATTGATCAATGACAGGAAAAAGAGAGGGAGTAGTAAATGGGAAAGTCCAGAGGTGGAAAGTACAAAGCATATTACTGAAGACAGATGAGTAAATGGAGCAATATCAATACAAAAGACGGTTCTCTGATGAAAAAAAAAAATAGTGGAAATTCAACATATTTGCTGAACAATATGCTTCTATGGCAAGTACAGATACATTTGTCCAATGTAGAAGTAATACCAATAATATTTGATCTGCATTTTCTGATGGGACTTTTCTTCAAAAACCATAAGTCAATACTACTTTGAACACACCTATTGGTGTCTTATGAAAACCACTTGGCATTCTAAGCATTTGTCCTCATTAAACTTACTATAAATTGAATATCTCATCATTTTATGATCAAGTTTTCTTGAGGTAAAACTAAGAAAACTAGAAATGTCGCTTTGGCGACTGGTATGCCTCCGCCATAATGCATGATTTTCCCAATAGGTCTAGATAGTACATGTGGACACTGTGTGATTACATTTTCACAAAATTGGCAAAATATTGGAATGACAAGTTTGTCACAAATGTGTTGAATGTTCACCTTCCTTGACCTAGGTTTAATTGGATGAATATGAGAACATGTATCTAGGGATTTAAGGACTTTAACTTGACTTTGACCCATTCATACATTTAGGCATTGAGTAATTTTCAAGGTACAGGTGTGGAGAAAAAGTGCAATTTCTGAATTGAATAGTAAATTGTTACCATTTTCATCTGGCCCTTGACCCTAAAATTCATAAGATAATGACTTTCAGGTAGAACATGCATAATATGTACTAAGTTTCAAGGTAACTTGAGTCACTTCAGAGATATGGAGGAAAAAGTTAGTTCAGCACTTTCACTTGATCTTTGACCTTTTGACCTTTGAGGCAAAAAGAGAAAAAAAAAAACCTTTCCAGAGAATTTCTATTAGGTTACACACGCATACACCAAGTGTAAAAAAATAACCCTGCTGGCATTGCATAAATATGAGGGTAATAGTAAAATTTTGAAGTCTTGCACTTGACCTTTGACCCCTGGCCTTTGACCCCATGAACCCTACATTCTCTAGATAATCACTTCCAGTCAGTACATGTATATACTATGTTCCATGAAGATACCTTGAACAATTTTCCAAGGTACGGAGAAAAAAAAAAGAAGTTTTAATATTTTTACTTGACCTTTTGACCTTTGACCTTTGACGTCATGACCCAAACTTTCACCAGAGAATCTTAATTGGGTAATACATGTATACACTAAGTTTCAAGAAAATCTCTTCAGGCATTCAATAGATATGGTGGAAATAGTAAATTTTTTGTATTTGACCCTGACCTTTTGACCTTTGACCTTTGACCTCATGATCCAAACTTTCACCAGAGAATCTTAATTGGGTAATACATGTATACACTAAGTTTCAAGAAAATATCTTCAGGCATTCAATAGATATGGTGGAAATAGTGAAATTTTATGTATTTGACCTTGACCTTTTGACCTTTGACCTTGAGCATGTGCACCCAAAAGTTGATAGGCACAACTTCACCCCCTAATACACATAAATGCCAAGTGTCATTAGGATACCTCAGCAGGTTTCGATAGTTACCTTGTCCACAAAATTCATTACGGACGGACGGAAGGACGGACGGACGGACGGACGGAAGGACGGACGGACGGACAGAAGGACGGACGGACGGACAACCCGAAAACATAATGCCTCCGGCACCACTTCGTGGCGGAGGCATAAAAATGACCAAAGGTGAGCTAATTTGCACAAAAATCAACTCTTTCTGGTTGACTTTATTTTAGATAGGAAATCTGTTCAAGAATTCACGCCAAACAGAAAGATAAAACCAAATCATATAATAGAGGTAGATATTTAGTAACTTTTGTTTCTCCTTGTCCAGAAGAATATTATTATTTCTCCAGTGATACACCATTTCATTTGGCAAAGGATGACAAGAAAAGATGAAAACATTCAGTCACTTGTTAGTAGGAGGACAGGAAATTGAGGTTTCATCCCTTAGATTCAGAGCAGCTCTTTTTCAAGATGATATAAACCAAGGGGTCAGGGAAATAACTAAAACTCATTTCAGAAAATATTGGATAGGAGAGATCAAGGGGTTGTGAAAATTTACTCATCTCGTTTGCCTGCAGCATGATTCACC